>NC_090389.1:93110970-93410970 GCF_036365525.1 Heterodontus francisci | reverse complement strand
ATCCCCCCGACAATCAGCACCCACCGATCCCCCCCCGACAATCTGCACCCACCGATCCCCCCGACAATCTGCACCCAACGATCCCCCCCCCGACAATCTGTACCCACCGATCCCCCCGACAAACTGCACCCACCGATCCCCCCCCGACAATCTGCACCCAACGATCCCCCCCCCCCGACAATCTGTACCCACCGATCCCCCCCCCGACACTCTGTACCCACCGATACCCCCCCCCCGACACTCTGTACCCACCGATCCCCCCCACCGCCAATCTGTACCCACCGACAATCTGCACCCACTGATCCCCCGCCCCGACAACCTGCACCCACCGATCCACCCCCCCCCCCGACAACCTGCACCCACCGATACCCCCCCCCCCGACAACCTGCACCCACCGATTCCCCCCCGACAATCTGCACCCACCGATCCCCCCCACCGACAATCTGCACCCACCGATCCCCCCCCCCCCGACAACCTGCACCCACCGATCCCCCCCCCCCGACAACCTGCACCCACCGATCCCCCCCCCCGACAATCTGCACCCACCGATCCCCCCCCCCGACAACCTGCACCCACCGATCCCCCCCCCCGACAACCTGCACCCACCGATCCCCCCCCCCGACAACCTGTACCCACCGATCCCCCCACGACAATCTGTACCCACCGATTCCCCCCCCGACAATCTGCACCCACCGATCCCCCCCCCCGACAATCTGCACCCACCGATCCCCCCACGACAACCTGCACCCATCGATCCCCCCCCGACAACCTGCACCCACCGATCCCCCCCTGGCAATCTGCACCCACCGATCCCCCCCCTGACAATCTGCACCCACCGATCCCCCCACGACAACCTGCACCCATCGATCCCCCCCCGACAATCTGCACCCACCGATCCCCCCCCTGACAATCTGCACCCACCGATCCCCCCACGACAATCTGTACCCACCGATCCCCCCCCGACAATCTGTACCCACCGATCCCCCCACGACAATCTGTACCCACCGATCCCCCCCCGACAATCTACACCCACCGATCCCCCCCCCCCCCGACAATCTGCACCCACCGATTCCCCCCCCGACAATCTGCACCCACCGATCCCCCCAGGACAATCTGTACCCACCAATTCCCCCCCCCCAACAATCTGCACCCACCGATCCCCCCCCTGACAATCTGCACCCACTGATCCCCCCCCCTGACAATCTGCACCCACCAATCCCCCCAACAACCTGCACCCACCGATCCCCTCGACAACCTGCACCCACCGATCCCCCCCCCGACAATCTGCACCCACCGATCCCCCCGACAAACTGCACCCACCGATCCCCTCGACAACCTGCACCCACCAATTCCCCCCCCCCTGACAATCTGCACCTACCGATCCCCCCGACAATCTGCACCCACCGATCCCCCCGACAACCTGCACCCACCAATCCCCCCCCCGACAATCTGCACCCACCGATCCCCCCGACAACCTGCACCCACCGATCCCCCCCCTGACAATCTGCACCCACTGATCCCCCCCCCGACAATCTGCACCCACCAATCCCCCCAACAACCTGCACCCACCGATCCCCTCGACAACCTGCACCCACCGATCCCCCCCCCGACAATCTGCACCCACCGATCCCCCCGACAAACTGCACCCACCGATCCCCTCGACAACCTGCACCCACCAATTCCCCCCCCCCTGACAATCTGCACCTACCGATCCCCCCGACAATCTGCACCCACCGATCCCCCCGACAACCTGCACCCACCGATCCCCCCGACAATCTGCACCCACCGATCCCCCCGACAACCTGCACCCACCAATCCCCCCCCCGACAATCTGCACCCACCGATCCCCCCCCCCGACAATCTGCACCCACCGATCCCCCCGACAATCAGCACCCACCGATCCCCCCCCCGATAATCTGTACCCACCGATCCCCCACCCCCCCGACAATCTGCACCCACCGATACCCCCCCCCCGACAATCTGCACCCACCGATCCCGCCCCCCGACAACCTGCACCCGCCGATCCCCCCCCGACCATCTGCACCCACCAATCCCCCCGCCGACAATCTGCACCCACCGATCCCCCCCCCCCCCCGGCAATCTGCACCCACCGATCCCCCCGACAACCTGCACCCACCGATCCCCCCCCGACAACCTGCACCCACCGATCCCCCCCCGACAACCTGCACCCACCAATCCCCCCCCGACAACCTGCACCCACCGATCCCCCCGACAATCTGCACCCACCGATCCCCCCGACAATCTGCACCCACCGATCCCCCCGACAATCTGCACCCACCGATCCCCCCCCCGGCAATCTGCACCCACCGATCCCCCCCCCGGCAATCTGCACCCACCGATCCCCCCCCCGGCAATCTGCACCCACCGATCCCCCCACAATCTGCACCCACCGATCCCCCCGACAATCTGAACTCCATCACTAGAAACACCAAGGCCAGCTGCCGCTTGGTCCATTTTCAGATCGTGTAACATCTGAATAAAATAAAGCTTAACAGAGGGTTCCAGAATAATTACAACCTGAAGAGATTGATTTGCGATGAGCCCTCCTTGCAGCATGGAATCACCACCCACATTCTTTACCAACCCGTTCATGGGGAAGCAACTCTCAGTGTCAGCTCCTCCTGTGAATTATTTGCAAAGACCCTGCAGCCTGTTAGCTCATTGTGCAAAATAATGTAATGCCCAACAGTCCTGTGTAAATTACAATCTCACTTACCTATTGGTGCTGGTCATCCTTCCTGATCATACCCCTTTCAGCAGATACCACTAAATCACTGTCCCATCTAATCAGTGAGCCATGCTTGGAAACTCACCTTTAGTGGGCACCCCAATCCAGTTGAAATAACGAGTGAGTTTTTTTGATATGTAGGTTTTCCCTCTGGCTGGCAGACCCACCATTACAATGAGTGAGGGCGAGTTTGTCAGGTGTGGGATGCATACTGGAATTAAAAGAGAATATATGCTTATTAGTCAACATAAGACACAAAATAATAATGCTGAAATAGGGCGAATCAAAGACACTCTGCATGACACAAAAACAAGAAATGCTGGATTCACTCAGCAGGTCTGGCAGCATCTGTGGAAAGAGAAGCAGAGTTAACGTTTCGGGTCAGTGACCCTTCTTCGGAACTGACAAATATTAGAAAAGTCACAGATTATAAACAAGTGAGGTGGGGGTTGGGCAAGAGATAACAAAGGAGAAGGTGCAGATTGGACCAGGCCACATAGCTGACCAAAAGGTCACGGAGCAAAGGCAAACAATATGTTAATGGTGTGTTGAAAGACAAAGCATTAGTACAGATTAGGTGTGAATATACTGAATATTGAACATCAGCAAGTGCAAACCTGAAGAAAAACAACCTGAAAAAAACAGTGGGTAAGCAAACTGAACAAACTAAGATGAAATGAAATAAATGCAAAAAAAGATTGTAAAAAATGTAAAAAGGAATGCAAAAAAAAAGGAAGAAAAAATAACTAAAAATGACTAAAAATGAAAGTAAAGTGGGGGGCTGTCATGCTCTGAAATTATTGAACTCAATGTTCAGTCCGTCAGGCTGTAGTGTGCCTAATCGGTAGATGAGATGCTGTTCCTCGAGCTTGCGTTGATGTTCACTGGAACACTGCAGCAATCCCAGGACAGAGATGTGAGCATGAGAGCAGGGGGGAGTGTTGAAATGGCAAGCAACCGGAAGCTCAGGGTCCTGCTTGCGGACTGAGCGGAGATGTTCCGCAAAGCGGTCACCCAGTCTGCGCTTGGTCTCCCCAATGTAGAGGAGACCACACTGTGAGCAGCGAATACAGTATACTACATTGAAAGAAGTACAAGTAAATCGCTGCTTCACCTGAAAGGAGTGTTTGGGGCCTGGGATAGTGAGGAGAGAGGAGGTAAATGGGCAGGTATTACACCTCCTGCGATTGCAAGGGAAGGTGCCCTGGGACGGGGACGAGGTGGTGGGGGTAATGGAGGAGTGGACCAGGGTGTCGCGGAGGGAACGATCCCTTCGGAATGCTGACAGGGGAAGGGAGGGGAAGATGCGACTGGTAGTGGCATCACGCTGGAGGTGGCGAAAATGGCGGAGGATGATCCTTTGGATATGGAGGCTGGTGGGATGAAAAGTGAGGACAAGGGGAACCCTGTCACGGTTCTGGGAGGGAGGGGAAGGGGTGAGGGTAGAGGTGCGGGGAATGGGTCGGACACGGTTGAGGGCCCTGTCAACCACAGTGGGGGGAAATCCTCGGTTGAGGAAAAAGGAGGTCATATCAGAAGCACCGTCATGGAAGGTAGCATCATCAGAGCAGATGCGTCGGAGACGGAGAAACTGGGAGAATGGAATGGAGTCCTTACAGGAGGTAGGGTGTGAAGAAGTGTAGTCGAGGTAGCTGTGGGAGTCAGTGGGCTTATAATGGATATTGGTAGACAATGGCTAACCTGATCAGATCATTTCTTGTTGTATATTGTGAATGCTTTGTCTTTTAATATACCTATTAGCACTCCGTTTGTCTATGTTCCCTGACATCTTTGCATTTAATCACTCCTGCTCTCTGCCCTATCACACACATTCCCTTTTGTTCTAGGTCATCACCGTCCCCCCACCCCTCCCACTTTTCTCTTGCTCAAAGACTATTTTCACCCAGAGGGTGGTAGGTGTCTGGAACTCACTGCCTGAAAGGGTAGTAGAGGCAGAAACCCTCAACTCGTTTAAAAGGTGTCTGGATATGCACCTGAAGTGCCGTTATCTGCAGGGCTGCAGACCAAACGCTAGAAGGTGAGAATAGGCTGGGGGACTCGTTTTTTGGACAGCGCTGACACAATGGGCCAAGTGGCCTCTTTCTGTGGGACAATCTTTACATGATTCTATTTCTAACCTTTGCCAGTTCTGATGAAAAGTCACAGATGAAACATTAACTCTGTTTCTCTCTCCACAGATGCTGCCAGACCAGCTGAGTATTCCCAGCACTTTCTGTTTGAAAGTCAAAAATGACCAGTCTGATAGTACAGGTGTCCCCTGAATGCGTCTCACTCTCCAACCGGTATTCTGTTCTGAATACTGATGAGACAGATGGTTCATCCAGTGAGTGCAGCCAGAGCAAGCTGCCAAGTCCATGGCACCATGAGAGGCTCAGCAGCACAGGGTGGGTACAAGACTGGAACAGCCATAGTGATTTGATAGTAAAGGGAGCAGATAGGCATTTGTTTTTTATTCATTCATGGGATGTGGGTGTCGCTGGCCAGGCCAGCATTTATTGCCCATCCCTAATTGTCCTTGAGAAGGTGGTGGTGAGCTGCCTTCTTGAACCGCTGCAGTCCATGTGGGGTAGGTACACCCACAGTGCTGTTAGGAAGGGAGTTCCAGGATTTTGACCCAGCAACAGTGAAGGAATGGTGATATAGTTCCAAGTCAGGATGGTGTGTGACTTGGAGGGGAACTTGCAGGTGGTGGTGTTCCCATGTATCTGTTGCCCTTGTCCTTCGAGGTGGTAGAGGTCGCGGGTTTGGAAGGTGTTATCTAAGGAGCCTTGGAGCGTGCTGCAGTGTATCTTGTAGATGGTACACACTGCTGCCACTACACGACAGTGGTGGAGGGAGAGAACGTTCGTGTATGGGGTGCCAATCAAGCGGGCTGCTTTGTCCTGGATGGTGTCGAGTTTCTTGTGTGTTGTTGGAGCTGCACCCATCCAGGCAAGTGAAAAATATTATATCACACTCCTGACTTGTGCCTTGTAAATGGTGGACAAGCTTTGGGGAGTCAGGAGGTGAGTTACACGCCGCAAGATTCCGAGCCTCTGACCTGTTCTTGTGGCCACGTTATTTATATGACTACTCCAGTTCAGTTTCTGGTCAATGGTAACCCCAAGAATGTTGATAGTGGGGGATTCAGCGATGGTATTGCCATTGAATGTCAAGAGGAGTTGGTTCGATTCTCTCTTGGTGGAGATGGTCATTGCCTGGCACTAGTGTGGCACGAATGTTACTTGCCACTTATCAGCCCAAGCCTGGATATTTTCCAGGTCTTGCTGCATTTCTACACGGACTGCTTCAGTATCTGTGGAGTCACGAATGGTGCTGAACATTGTGCAATCATCAGCGAATATCCCCACTTCTGACCTTATGATTGAAGGAAGGTCATTGAGGAAGCAGCTGAAGATGATGGGGCCTAAGACACTACCCTGAGGAACTCCTGCAGTGATGTCCTGGAGTCGAGATGATCGACCTCCAACAACCACAACCATCTTCCTTTGCGCTAGGTATGACTCCAGCCAGCGGAGAGTTTTCCCCCAATTCCCACTGACTCCAGTTTTTCTAGTGCTCCTTGATGCCATACTTGGTCAAATGCTGCCTTGATGTCAAGTGCAGTCACTCTCACCTCACCTCTTGAGTTCAGCTCTTTTGTCCATGTTTGAACCAAGGCTCTAATGAGATCAGGAGTTGAGTGGCCCTGGCAGAACCCAAACTGAGTGTCATTGAGCAGGTTATTGCTAAGCAAATGCGCTTGATAGCACTGTCGACGACACCTTCCATCACTTTACTGATTGAGAGTAGACTGATGGGGCGGTAATTGGCCGGGTTAGATTTGCCCTGCTTTCTGTGTACTGGACACACCTGGGCAATTTGCACATTGCCAGGTAGATGTTGCAGCAGTGTTGTAGCTGTACTGGAACAGCTTGGCAAGGGGCACGGCAAGTTCTGGAGCACAGGTCTTCAGTACTTTGCCGGAATGTTGTCAGGGCCCATAGCCTTTGCAGTATCCACTGCCTTTAGTCATCTCTTGATATCACACAGAGTGAATCGAATTGGCTGAAGTCTGGCATCTGTGATGCTGGGGACTTCAGGAGGGGGCCAAGATGGATCATCAACTCGGCACTTCTGGCAGCCGCAAAAGTGAATCCAGGCTGGTGTTGAGTCCCTAGTGCCAGAATCAATGATGTCACTGAGCAGCTGCAGAGCCTCCTGAGGTGGGAGGGTGAACAGCCAGCAGTCGTGAATGCATACATGAATGCATGGCTAGAAAGTTGGTGCAGGAGGGAGGGCTTTAGATACTTTGACCATTGGGAACGGCTCTGGGGAAGATGGAACCTGTACAGGCCAGACCGGGCGTACCTGAATAGAACTGGGACTGAATTCCTTGCAGGACATTTTTCTGGTGCTGTTGGGGAGGGTTTAAACTAGTTTGGCAGGGGGATGGGGACCTGAGGATAGACTCAGTTGGGACAAAATCAAAAATGAAAAGGGAAGTCAGAAAATTAGTGGATGAGTCTGGAAGGCAGCGGAAACAATGGTTAGAAAATAAAAAAAAGAGTTTGGCAGTGCTCAAGGGTATCTGCTTCAATGTAAGAAGTATAATAAATAAAGCAGATGAGCTGAGGGCACAGATAGACACGTGGCAGTGTGATATCATAGCTATTACAGAAACATGGCTTAAGGAGGGACAGGAATGGCAGCTAACCTTGCTGGTTACAGGGTTTTCAGACGCGATAGAGAGGGGGTTAAGAAGAGGGGGGAGTGGCAATTTTGGTCAAAGAAACTATTGCAGCTGTGAGGAGGGATGATATGTTGGATGGTTCATTAAATGAGGCTATATGGATTGAGCTAAGGAACAAAAAAGGGGCAATCACACTGCTGGGAGTGTACAATAGACCCCCAAACAGTCAGAGGGAGATAGAAGAGCAGATTTGTAGGCAAATCTCTGAGAAGTGCAAAAACAATAGGGCAGTAATATTAGGGGATTTTAACTACCCCAATATTAATGGGGATAGTTTTCGTGTGAAAGGAATTGAGGAAACAGAATTCTTGAGGTGCATTCAGGAGAACATTTTTGGCCAGTGTGTCGTACGCCCAACGAGAGAGGGTGCAGTTTTAGACAGGAAATGATCCTGGGCAGGTAGGAGTAGTAACAGTGTCAGAGCAGCGGGAGGCATTCAATGGGCAGATTCAGGGGTTCACAGTAAATATGTTCCCACAAAGAGAAAGGGTGAGACGGCCAAATTCAGAGCCCCATGGATCTCAAGGAGCTTACAGGGTTAGATAATTCAGAAAAGGAAAGCTTATGTCTGACACCGAGAAGTCAATACTACAGAAAGTTGAAATGAGCAGAGAAAGTGGAGGGGCGAAATCAAAAAGGAAATTAGGAAAGCAAAGAAAGAGCATGAAAGAATATTGGCAAGCAAAATCAAGGTGAACCCAAAGATGTTTTATCAATAGATTAAGAGTAAGAGGATAACTAAGGAGACAGTAGGGCCCATAAAAGATCAAATAGGTAACCTATGTGTAGGGGCAGAAGATGTTCGTAATGTTCTTCATGAATACTTTGCGTCTGTCTTCACAAAAGAGGGGGACGATGCAGATATTGCAGTTAAGGAGGAAGAGTGTGAAGTATTGGATGTGATAAACATAGGGAGAGAGGAAGTATTAATGAGATTAGCATTCTTGAAATATGATAAATCACCAGGGCTGGATGAAATGTACCCCAGGCTGTTAAAAGAAGCAAGAGAGGAAATAGCAGTTGCTCCGACCATCATTTTCCAGTCCTCACTGGATACAGGTGTGATGCTGGAGGATTGGAGGTCAGCTATCAAAGAACAAAGAACAGTACAGCACAGGAACAGGCCATTCGGCCCTCCAAGCCTGCACCGATCTTGTTGCCTGCCTAAACTAAAACCTTCTGCACTTCCGGGGTCCATATCCCTCCATTCCCATCCTATTCATGTATTTGTCAAGATGCCTCTTAAACGTCTCTATGGTACTTGCTTCCACCACCTCCCCCGGCAACACGTTCCAGGCACTCACCACCCTCTGTGTAAAGAACTTGCCTCGCACATCCCCTCTAAACTTTACCCCTCTCACCTTAAACCTATGTCCCCTAGTAACTGACTCTTCCACCCTGGGAAAAAGCTTCTGACTATCCACTCTGTCCATGCCGCTTATAACTTTGTAAACCTCTATCATGTCGCCCCTCCACCTCCGTCGTTCCAGTGAAAACAATCCGAGTTTATCCAACCTCTCCTCATAGCTAATGCCCTCCAGACCAGGCAACATCCTGGTAAAAATCTTCTGTATCCTCTCCAAAGCCTCCACGTCCTTCTGGTAATGTGGCAACCAGAATTGCACGCAATATTCTAAGTGTGGCCTAACTAAAGTTCTGTACAGCTGCAGCATGACTTGCCTATTTTTATACTCCACGCCCCGACCGATGAAGGCAAGCATGCCGTATGCCTTCTTGACTACCTTATCCACCTGCGTTGCCACTTTCAGTGACCTGTGGACCTGTACACCCAGATCTCTCTGCCTGTCAATACTCCCAAGGGTTCTGCCATTTACTGTATACTTCCCACTTGCATTAGACCTTCCAAAATGCATTACCTCACATTTGTCCGGATTAAACTCCATCTGCCATTTCTCCGCGCAAGTCTCCAACCGATCTATATCCTGCTGTATCCTCTGACAATCTTCATCACTGTCCGCAACTCCACCAACCTTTGTGTCGTCCGCAAACTTACTAATCAGTCCAGTTACATTTTCCTCCAAATCATTTATATATACTACAAACAGCAAAGGTCCCAGCACTGATCCCTGTGGAACACCACTAGTCACATCCCTCCATTCAGAAAAGTACCCTTCCACTGCTACCCTCTGTCTTCTATGACCGAGCCAGTTCTGTATCCATCTTGCCAGCTCCCCTCTGATCCCGTGTGACTTCACCTTTTGTATCAGTCTGCCATGAGGGACCTTGTCAAAGGCTATACTGAAGTCCATATAGATAACATCCACTGCCCTTCCTTCATCAATCATCTTTGTCACTTCCTCAAAAAACTCAATCAAATTAGTAAGACACGACCTCCCCTTCACAAAACCATGCTGCCTCTCGCAAATAAGTCCATTTGTTTCCAAATGGGAGTAAATCCTATCCCGAAGAATCCTCTCTAATAATTTCCCTACCACTGACGTAAGGCTCACCGGCCTATAATTTCCTGGATTATCCTTGCCACCCTTCTTAAACAAAGGAACAACATTGGCTATTCTCCAGTCCTCTGGGATCTCATCTGTAGCCAATGAGGATGCAAAGATTTCTGTCAAGGCCCCAGCAATTTCTTCCCTTCCCTCCCTCAGTATTCTGGGGTAGATCCCATCAGGCCCTGGGGACTTATCTACCTTAATGCTTTGCAAGACACCCAACACCTCCTCCTTTTAGATAATGAGATGACTGAGACTATCTAACTCCCTTCCTTATGCTCATCATCCACCAAGTCCTTCTCCTTGGTGAATACTGATGCAAAGTACTCATTTAGTACCTCGCCCATTTCCTCTGGCTCCACACATAGATTCCCTTCTCTGTCCTTGAGTGGGCCAACCCTTTCCCTGGTTACCCTCTTGCTCTTTATATACGTATAAAAAGCCTTGGGATTTTCCTTAATCATAACCCCTTTTAGCCCGCCTGACTCCTTGCTTAAGTTCCTTCCTACTGTCTTTATAATCCTCAAGGGATTCATCTGTTCCTAGCTTGCCAGCCCTTACGAGTGCTTCCTTTTTCTTTTTGACGAGGCTCACAATATCCCGCGTTATCCAAGGTTCCCAAAACTTGCCAAACTTATCCTTCTTCCTCACAGGAACATGCTGGTCCTGGATTCTAATCAGCTGACGTTTGAAAGACTCCCACATGTCAGATGTTGATTTATCCTCAAACAGCCGCCCCCAATCTAAATTCTTCAGTTCCTGCCTAATATTGTTATAATTAGCCTTCCCCCAATTTAGCACCTTCACCCGAGGACTACTCTTATCCTTATCCACAAGTACCTTAAAACTTATGGAATTATGGTCACTGTTCCCAAAATGCTCCCCTACTGAAACTTCGACCACCTGGCCGGGCTCATTCCCCAATACCAGGTCCAGTACGGCCCCATCCCTAGTTGGCCTATCTATGTATTGTTTCAAGAAGCCCTCCTGGATGCTCCTTACAAATTCTGCCCCATCCAAGCCCCTAGCACTAAGTGAGTCCCAGTCAATATAGGGGAAGTTAAAATCACCCATCACTACAACCCTGTTACCTTTACATCTTTCCAAAATCTGTCTACATATCTGCTCCTCTACCTCCCACTGGCTGTTGGGAGGCCTGTAGTAAACCCCTAACATCGTGACTGCACCCTTCCTATTCCTGAGCTTCTCCCACATTGCCTCGCTGCATGACCCCTCTGAGGTGTCCTTCCGCAGTACAGCTGTGATATTCTCCTTAACCAGTAATGGAACTCCCCCACCCCTTTTACATTCCCCTCTATCCCGCCTGAAGCTTCTAAATCCTGGAACATTTAGCTGCCAATCCTGTCCTTCCCTCAACCAAGTCTCTGCAATAGCAACAACATCATAGCTCCAAGTACTAATCCAAGCTCTAAGTTCATCTGCCTTACCTGTCATACTTCTTGCATTGAAACAAATGCACTTCAGACCACCAGTCCCGCCGTTCTCCGCAACATCTCCCTGCCTGCTCTTCCTCTTACTGGCCTTATTTACTCGTTCCCCCTCATTTATTTCACTAGCTGTCCTACTGCTCTGGTTCCCACTCCCATGCCACACTAGTTTAAACCCTCCCGAGTGACGCTAGCAAACCTCGCAGCCAGGATATTTGTGCCCCTCCAGTTTAGATGCAACCCGTCCTTCCTGTACAGGTTCCATCTGTCCCTGAAGAGATCCCAATGGTCCAGATATCTGAAACCCTCCCTTCTACACCAGCTGTTCAGCCACATGTTTAGCTGCACTATCTTCCTATTTCTAGCCTCACTGGCACGTGGCACAGGGAGTAATCCAGAGATTACAACCCTGGAATCCTTTTTTTTTTAAACTTTCTACCTCACTCCCTAAACTCCCCCTGCAGGACCTCGTCACTCTTCCTGCCGATGTCATTGGTACCGATGTGTACCACAACCTCTGGCTGTTCACCCTCCCCCTTCAGAATGCCCCCTGTCCGTTCAGAGACATCCTTGACCCTGGCACCAGGGAGGCAACATACCATCCTAGAGTCTCTTTCATGTCCACAGAAGTGCCTATCTGTGCCCCTGACTATAGAGTCCCCTATAACTATTGCTCTTCAGCGCTTTGTCCCTCCCTGCTGAACAACAGTGCCAGCCATGGTGCCACTGCTCTGGCTGCTGCTGTTTTCCCCTGATAGGCCATCCCCCACAACAGTATCCAAAACGGTATACTTGTTAGTATAGTATATACTTGTTAGTAAAAGACTCTATCCTGAGGGGTGTGACCACCTCCAGATACAAAATGTCCAGGTAACGTTCCCCCTCCCTGATGTTTCGCAGTGTCTGCAGCTCCGACTCCAGTGCAATGACTCTGAGCCGAAGCTCTTCGAGCTGCAAACAGTGTCAGTTGTGTTTCTCCTGGATTACACTGGTATCCACGAGCTCCCACATGCTGCAGTCAGGACACATCACCTGCCCTGCCATCCTTAATGTGTTTTAAATAGCTACTTAATTATTTTATTCAAATATTTATTTTATTTTCATTTTTTTTATGTACTTATTAAGATTACCATTCGTTCCTTTATTATTTTATATGTTAGGATTAGAATGGAATTTAATCACGTACCAGATACACACTAAACAGATAGCTTATTCCCTGCTCTCTCTGATGATTGTGACGTCACTCTGATGTAACTTTACCATTTTATCCCCCATGCTCCTCTCTGTCTCCGGTCTCTGACTCTGGGATTTTGGCGTGCTTTTTAAACCTGCGCTCCTGCTGTGCTTCTCTCTCTCTCTCTCTGTCGCTGTCTCTGGCACAGTGCGCCCAGACTCTCACTGACTCACTGCACAGTCCGCCCAGACTCTCACTGACTCCCGGCACAGTCCGCCCAGACTCTCACTGACTCACGGCACAGTGTGCCCAGACTCTCACTGACTCCCGGCACAGTCCGCCCAGACTCTCACTGACTCCCGGCACAGTGTGCCCAGACTCTCACTGACTCACGGCACAGTCCGCCCAGACTCTCACTGACTCCCGGCACAGTCCGCCCAGACTCTCACTGACTCCCGGCACAGTGCGCCCAGACTCTCACTGACTCACGGCACAGTCCGCCCAGACTCTCACTGACTCCCGGCACAGTGTGCCCACTATCTCACTGACTCCCGGCACAGTGAGCCCACACCCTCACTGACTCCCGGCACAGTACGCCCACTATCTCAATGACTCCCGGCACAGTGCGCCCACACCCTCGATAACACCCGGCACAGTGCGCCCACACCCTCATTGACTCCCGGCACAGCGCGCCTACACCCTCAATGACTCCCGGCACAGTGTGCCCACTATCTCACTGACTCCCGGCACAGTGCGCCCACTATCTCACTGACTCCCGGCACAGTGTGCCTACTCCCTCACTGACTCCTGGCACAGTGCGCCCACTATCTCACTGACTCCCGGCACAGTGTGCCTACTCCCTCACTGACTCCTGGCACAGTGCGCCCACTATCTCACTGACTCCCGGCACAGTGCGCCTACACCCTCAATGACTCACGGCACGGTGCGCCCACTATCTCACTGACTCCCGGCACAGTGCGCCCACACTCTCATTGACTCCCGGCACAGTGCGCCCACACCCTCACTGACTCCCGGCACAGTGCGCCCACACCCTCACTGACTCCCGGCACAGTGCGCCCACACCCTCACTGACTCCCGGCACAGTGCGCCCACACCCTCACTGACTCCCGGCACAGTGCGCCCACACCCTCACTGACTCCCGGCACAGCGCGCTCACACCCTCACTGACTCCCGACACAGCGCACCCACATTCTCACAGACTCCCGGCACAGCGCGCCCACTATCTCACTGACTCCCGGCACAGTGCGCCCACACCCTCACTGACTCCCAGCACAGTGTGCCCAGACTCTCACTGACTCCCGGCACAGTCCGCCCAGACTCTCACTGACTCCCGGCACAGTGTGCCCAGACTCTCACTGACTCCCGGCACAGTCCGCCCAGACTCTCACTGACTCCCGGCACAGTGCGCCCAGACTCTCACTGACACCCGGCACAGTGTGCCCAGACTCTCACTGACTCACGGCACAGTCCGCCCAGACTCTCACTGACTCCCGGCACAGTGTGCCCACTATCTCACTGACTCCCGGCACAGTGAGCCCACACCCTCACTGACTCCCGGCACAGTACGCCCACTATCTCAATGACTCCCGGCACAGTGCGCCCACACCCTCGATAACACCCGGCACAGTGCGCCCACACCCTCATTGACTCCCGGCACAGCGCGCCTACACCCTCAATGACTCCCGGCACAGTGTGCCCACTATCTCACTGACTCCCGGCACAGTGCGCCCACTATCTCACTGACTCCCGGCACAGTGTGCCTACTCCCTCACTGACTCCTGGCACAGTGCGCCCACTATCTCACTGACTCCCGGCACAGTGCGCCCACACTCTCACTGACTCCCGGCACAGTGCGCCCACACCCTCACTGACTCCCGGCACAGTGCGCCCACACCCTCACTGACTCCCGGCACAGTGCGCCCACACCCTCACTGACTCCCGGCACAGTGCGCCCACACCCTCACTGACTCCCGGCACAGTGCGCCCACACCCTCACTGACTCCCGGCACAGTGCGCCCACACTCTCATTGACTCCCGGCACAGCGCGCTCACACCCTCACTGACTCCCGACACAGCGCACCCACATTCTCACAGACTCCCGGCACAGCGCGCCCACTATCTCACTGACTCCCGGCACAGTGCGCCCACACCCTCACTGACTCCCAGCACAGTGCGCCCACACTCTCACTGACTCCCGACACAGTGCGTCCACATTCTCACTGACTCCCGGCACAGCGCGCCCACAATCTCACTGACTCCCGGCACAGTGTGCTCAGACTCTCACCGACTGTTAGCACAGTGCGCTGAGACTCTTCAGACTTATGGTACAGTGCGCCCAGACTAATACTGATTCCCGGCACTGTCCAGCCAGACAGTCACCAACTCCCAGCACAGTGTGCCCAAACTCAAATTGAATTCCGGTTACAGTGGGCCTAGACTCTCACTGACTGCTGGCACAGTGTGCACAGATCCTCACTAATCCTGGCATAGTGTGCCCAGACTCTCTCTGACTCAAGGCACAATGCCACCAGACTCTCACCGACACCCGGCACAATGTGCCCAGCTCCTCACTGATGGCCGGCACAGTGCACCCACACTCATATTGATTCTTGGCACAGTGCGCCCTGCTCCTCACTGACTCCCGGCACAGTGCGCCCACATTCTCACGGACTCCCGGCACAGCGCGCCCACATTCTCACTGACTCCTGGAACAGCGCGCCCACATTCTCACTGACTCCCGCCACAGCGCGCCCACATTCTCACTGACTCCCGGCACAGTGTGCTCAGACTCTCACTGACTCCCGGCACAGCGCGCCCACATTCTCACTGACTCCCGGCACAGTGCGCCCACATTCTCACAGACTCCCGGCACAGCGCGCCCACATTCTCACAGACTCCCGGCACAGTGTGCTCAGACTCTCACTGACTCCCGGCACAGCGCGCCCACATTCTCACTGACTCCCGGCACAGTGTGCTCAGACTCTCACTGACTCCCGGCACAGCGCGCCCACATTCTCACTGACTCCCGGCACAGTGTGCTCAGACTCTCACTGACTCCCGGCACAGCGCGCCCACATTCTCACGGACTCCTGGCACAGTGTGCTCAGACTCTCACCGACTGTTAGCGCAGTGCGCTGAGACTCTTCAGACTTATGGCACAGTGCGCCCAGACTAATACTGAATCCTGGTACTGTCCACCCAGACACTCACCAACTCCCGGCACAGTGCGCCCTGTCTTTGTGACTTCCGGCACTGTAAGCCCAGATCCTCACTGACTCCCGGCACAGTGTGCCCAGACTCAAATTGAATTCCGGTTACAGTGGGCCTAGACTCTCACTAACTCCCGGCAGAGTGCACCCAGATCATCACTGATCCTGGCATAGTGTGCCCAGATTCTCTCTGACTCAAGGCACAGTGCCACCAGACTCTCACCGACACCCGGCACAATGTGCCCAGCTCCCCACTGATGGCCGGCACAGTGCGCCCATACTCTCACTGACCTGTGGCACAGTGTATCCAGTCTCTCTCTCACTCCCGGCGCAGAGTGCCCAGACACTCAATGATTCCCAGCAGACTCTCACTGATGCCTGGCGCAGTGCAACCAGCTCCTCACTGACTCTCAGCACAGTACGCCCAGACTCTTACCCACCTCTGGCATAGTGCGCCCACACTCTCACTGACTCCTGGCACAGTGACCCCAAACTCTCACTGACTCCTGGCACAGTGCACCCAGATCCTCACTGTGCCCCTGGCACAGTGCACCCACACTCTATGACAATCGGCACCATATGTCCAAACACATACTGATTCCTGGCACAGTGCGCTCAGCTCCTCACTGACTCCCGGCACTGTGCGCCCACAGCCTCACTGACTCCCGGCACAGCGCGCCTACATTCTCAATGACTCCCGGCACAGTGTGCCCATACTCTCACTGACTCCCGGCACAGTGCGCCCACACCCTCAATGACACCCGGCACAGTGTGCCCATACTCTCACTGACTCCCGGCACAGTGTGCCCGTACTCTCACTGACCTGTAGCACAGTGCGTCCAGTCTCTCTCTCACTTCCGACGCAGAGTGCCCAGACACTCAATGACTCCCAACAGACACTAACTGATGCCTGGCATAGTGCGACCAGCTCCTCACTGACTCCCAGCACAGTGCGCCCACTATCTCACTCACTCCCGATATAGTGCACCCAGAGTGTTGCAGACACCTGGCACAGTGACCCCAAACTCTCACTGAATCTCGGCACAGTCCGGCCAGCTCCTTGCTGATTCCAGTCATAGTGCGGCCAGACTCTTACCCACCTCCGGCACAGTGTGCCCACACTCTCCCTGACTCCCAGCACAGTGGCCTCAGACTCTCCCTGACTCCCAGCACAGTGGCCTCAGACTCTCCCTGACTCCCAGCACAGTGGCCTCAGACTCTCACGGACTCCCGGCACAGTGCGCCCTGCTCCTCACTGACTCCCGGCACAAAGCGCCCAGACCCTCACCGACTCCCGGCACAAAGCGCCCAGACCTTCACTGACTCCTGGCACAAAGCGCCCAGACCCTCACCGACTCGCGGCACAGTGCGCCCACACCCTCACTGACCCGGCACAGTGCGCTCACATTCTCACTGACTCACGGCACAGGGCGCCCACACCCTCACTGACTCCCGGCACAGTGCGCCCACACCCTCACTGACTCCCGGCACAGTGCACCCACACCCTCACTGACTCCCGGCACAGCGCGCATATATTCTCACAGACTCTCGGCACAGTGCGCCCACACCCTCAATGACTCCCGGCACAGTGCGCCGACTATCTCACTGACTCCCGGCACAGCGTGCCTACACCCTCAATGACTCCCGGCACAGTGCGCCCACTATCTCACTGACTCCCAGCACAGCGTGCCGACACCCTCGATGACTCCCGGCACAGTGCGTCCACATTCTCACAGACTCCCAGCACAGCGCTCGCACACCCTCACTGACTCCCGGCACAGTGCGCCCACACCCTCACTTTCTCCCGGCACAGTGCGCCCACATTCTCACAGACTCCCGCCACAGCGCGCCCACAATCTCACTGACTCCCGGCACAGTGTGCTCAGACTCTCACCGACTGTTAGCACAGTGCGCTGAGACTCTTCAGACTTATGGCACAGTGCGCCCAGACTAATACTGAATACTGGTACTGTCCACCCAGATCCTCACTGACTCCCGGCACAGTGCGCCCAGACTAATACTGATTCCCGGCACTGTCCATCCAGACAGTCACTAACTCCCAGCACAGTGTGTCCAGACTCAAATTGAATCCCGGTTACAGTGGGCCTAGACTCTCACTGACTGCTGGCACAGTGCGCACAGACTCTCACTAACTCCTGGCAGAGTGCGCCCAGATCCTCACTGATCCTGGCATAGTGTGCCCAGACTCTCATCGATTCCCGGCACAGTGCCGCCAGACTCTCACCGACACCCGGCACAATGTGCCCAGCTCCTCACTGATGGCCGGCACAGTGCGCCCATACTCTCACTGAATCCCGGCACAGTGCGCTCAGATTCTCACTGACTCCCGGTACAGTACGCCCATACTCTCACTGACCTGTGGCACAGTGCGTCCAGTCTCTCTCTCACTCCCAGCGCAGAGTGCCCAGACACTCAATGATTCCCAGCAGACTCTCACTGATGCCTGGCGCAGTGCGACCAGCTCCTCACTGACTCCCGGCACAGTGCGCCCACACTCTCACTGACTCCCGGCACAGTGCGCCCACACTCTCACCGACTCCCGGCACAGTGCGCCCACACTCTCACCGACTCCCGGCACAGTGCGCCCACACTCTCACTGACTCCCGGCACAGTCCGCCCACACTCTCACCGACTCCCGGCACAGTGCGCCCACACTCTCACTGACTCCCGGCACAGTGCGCCCACACTCTCACCGACTCCCGGCACAGTGCGCCCACACTCTCACCGACTCCCGGCACAGTGCGCCCACACTCTCACCGACTCCCGGCACAGTGCGCCCACACTCTCACTGACTCCCGGCACAGTGCGCCCACACTCTCACCGACTCCCGGCACAGTGCGCCCACACTCTCACTGACTCCCGGCACAGTGCGCCCACACTCTCACCGATTCCCGGCACAGTGCGCCCACACTCTCACTGACTCCCGGCACAGTGCGCCCAGACTCTCACTGACTCCTGGCACAGTGTGCCCCGACTCTCACCGATTCCCGGCACAGTGCACCCAGACGACTTCTGACTACCGGCATAGTGCATGGAGCTTTCACACAGGAAAAGCAGACTTCTGTTTGATACAGAGCATTTTAAAGGGAAATGGAGCAAAAGCTTTGATTCACAACTTCAATGATTGCTCAGTTATTTGGGAATAATGCAAGGCAAAGTAATTCTTGAAGATATGTCTATCAATCTCATCAGAAGTCACAACAGCAAACTTTCAGTTACAAAGTTGAATTCTTATTAAATTTGCTCGAAGCATTTACAGAACAGTATTTAAAACTCATAGCATGTTAGACTACAGTCCTTAAGTAAATAACCATCTGTGCTTAGTCAAACAAGTGCCGTATTGAATAAGAAGTCTGCACCTAACATGGAGGCACTAAGCGAGAAGCTTTGTATCTTAAACCTGTGTCCAGTGAAACACGACAATGTTCAGTCCCACATTTCCAGGGAATGCAGAAAGTGTCGAGTGAGTAGGACTCCACAGTAAGCTTGTGCTTTCGTCTGGTCTTTTGTCTGCATGCACTGCCGCAAATGTGCTCATGTTATGAGGCACTCAGCAGTCTGAGAAGCTGCTGTCAAGACCATCCTGATGCTATTTTGCTAACCACTGAGATCAGCAGACCAGAGTTGAAGGTCACAGTTCCATGATGGGCAGAATCTCAGCTACCCCTAGGCACACAGGAGGCGAGCATGTTGGCTGTGAGTTTGCAGTGAATAGTGTATCAGGTCATTCCACACCTAATCAGAAACATGCTGACTCTTATTCAGAGGAAAAGAAGCTTACTGAAGGAGATTGGCCAGTGTTGTGCAGCTTGTTCTATTTACGGTAAAGAGTACATGCCACAGCATAGCAGTAAGAAATTAATAACAGGCATGATCAAATAGGTACTCAAACTGGGAGCTGAAAGTTGGGGAGTGCGACTGAAGCAGGGTATTGCTGGCCTGCATGCCCAGGGTCAGTGCCGATATTAATCACCAGCCAATCAGACTTCTGCTGTCTCAAGCACCTGCAAAACTGTTTGTTCAGGTGGACCCAGCTTCAGAGCCAACAATGTGGTATTATTTAGCTGACAGTGTCACCTCTAAGCGCAGTCCATCTACAGTAAATGCACGATTAGTTTCTCCCTACAGTGGGTGGGATGGGAGTTTAGCAGCAGCATTAACTGTAGCTTTTTAAATTCTTTCATGGGATGTGGGCATTGCTGGCTAGACCAGCATTTATTGTCCATCCCTAATTGCCCTTGAGAAGGTGGTGGTGAGATTCCTTCTTGAACCGCTGCAGTCCATGTGGGGTAGGTACATCCACAGTGCTGTTAGGAAGGGAGTTCCAGGATGTTGACCCAGCAACAGTGAAGGAACGGTGATATAGTTCCAAGTCAGGATGGTGCGTGACTTGGAAGGGAACTTGCAGGCGGTGGTGTTCCCATGTATCTGCTACCCTTGTCCTTCTAGGTGGTAGAGGTCGCAGGTTTGGAAGATGCTATCTAAGCAGCCTTGGTACATTTTGTAGATGGTACACACTGCTGCCACTGTGCGTCGGTGGTGCAGGGAGTGAATGTTTGTAGATGGGGTGCCAATCAAGCGGGCCGCTTTGTTCTGGATGGTGTCAAGCTTCTTGAGTGTTGTTGGAGCTGCACCCATCCAGGCAAGTGGAGAGTATTCCATCACACTCCTGACTTGTGTCTTGTAGATGGTGGACAGGTTTTGGGGAGTCAGGAGGTGAGTTACTCGCTGCAGGATTCCCAGCCTCTGACCTGCTCTTGTAGCCACGGTATTTATATGACTACTCCAGTTCAGTTTCTGGTCAATGGTAGCCCCTAGGATGTTGATAGCGGCGGATTCAGTGATGGAAATGCCATTGAATGTCAAGGGGAGATGGTTAGATTCTCTCTTGTTGGAGATGATCATTGCCTGGCACTTGTGTGGTGCGAATGTTATTTGCCACTTATCAGCCCTAGCCTGGATATTGTCCAAGTCTTGCTGCATTTCTACACGGACTGCTTCAGTATCTGAGGAGTCACGAATGGTGCTGAACATTGTGCAATCATCAGCGAACATCCCCACTTCTGACCTTATGACTGAAGGAAGGTCATTGATGAAGCAGCTGAAGATGGTTGGGCCGAGGACACTACCCTGAGGAACTCCTGCAGTGATGTCCTGGAGCTCAGATGATTGACCCCCAACAACCACAGCCATCTTCCTTTGCACTAGGTATGACTCCAACCAACAGAGAGTTTTCCCCGATTCCCATTGACTCCAGTTTTGCTAGGGCTCCTTGATGCCATACTTGGTCAAATGCTGCCTTGATGTCAAGGGCAGTCACTCTCACCTCACCTCTTGAGTTCAGCTCTTTTGTCCATGTTTGAACCAAGGCTGTAATGAGGTCAGGAGCTGAATGGCCCTGGCAGAACCCAAACTGAGCATCACTGAGCAGGTTATTGCTAAGCAAGTGCTGCTTGTTGGCACTGCTGATGACACTTTCCATCACTTTACTGATGATTGATAGTAGGCTGATGGGGCGGTAATTGGCTGGGTTGGACTTGTCCTGCTTTTTGTGTACAGGACATACCTGGACCATTTTCCACATTGCAGGGTAGATGCCAGTGTTGTAGCTGTACTGGAACAGCTTGGTGAGAGGTGCGGCACAGGTCTTCAGTACTATTGCCGGAATATTGTCAGGGCCCATAGCCTTTGCAGTATCCAGTGCCTTCAGTCGTTTCTTGATATCACGCAGAGTGAATCGAATTGGCTGAAGTCTGGCATCTGTGATGCTGGGGTCTTCAGGAGGAGGCTGAGATGGATCATCAACTCGGCACTCCTGGCTGAAGATTGTTGCAAATGCTTCTGCCTCATCTTTCGCACTGATGTGTTGGTCTCCCCCATCATTGAGGATGGGGATATTTGTGGAGCCACCTCCTCCAGTTTGTTGTTTAATTGTCCACCAACATTCACGACTGGATGTGGCAGGACTGCAGAGCTTAGATCTGATCCGTTGGTTATGGGATTGCTCAGCTCTGTCTATTGCATGCTGCTTACGCTGTTTGGCATGCAAGTAGTCTTGGGTTGTAGCTTCACCAGGTTGACACCTCATTTTGATGTATGCCTGGTGCTGCTCCTGGCATGCACTCCTGCACTCTTCATTGAACCAGGTTTGGTCTCCTGGCTTTATGGTAATAGTAGAGCCGGGCCATGAGGTTAAATATTGTGGTTGAGTACAATTCTGCTGCTGCTGATGGCCCACACACAGCACCTCATGGATGCACAGTTTTGCATTGCTAGATCTGTTCGAAAATTATCCCATTTAGCAAAGTGATAGTGCCACACAACACGATGGATGCTATCCTCAATGTGAAGGCGGGACTTCGTCTCCACAAGGACTGTGCGGTGGTCACTCCTACCAATACTATCATGGACAGAAGCCTCTGTGGCAGGCAGATTGGTGAGGCAAGGTCAAGTATGTTTTTCCCTCGTGTTGGTTCCTCCATCACCTGCCGCAGACCCAGTCTAGCAGCTATGTCCTTTAGTACTCGGCCAGCTCGGTCAGTAGTGGTGCTACTGAGCCACTCTTGGTGATGGACATTGAAGTCCCCCACCCAGAATTCATTTTGTGCCCTTGCCACCCTCAGTGCTTCCTCCAAGTGGCGTTCAACATGGAGGAGTACTGACTCATCAGCTGAGTGAAGGCAGTAGGTGGTAATCAGTAGGAGGTTTGACCTGATGCCTTGAGACCTAATGGAATCCGGAGTCGATGTTGAGGACTCCCAGTGCAACTCCCTCCCTACTGTATACCACTGTCCTGCCACCTCTGCTGGGTCTGTCCTGCCAGTGGGACAGGACATACCCAGCGATAGTGACTGCTGTGTCTGGGACATTGTCTGTGAGGTATGATTCTGTGAGTATGACTATGTCAGGCTGTTGCTTGACTAGTCTGTGGGACAGCTCTCCCAACTTTGGCACAAGCCCCTAGATGTTAGTAAGGAGGACTTTGCAGGGTCGATGGAGCTGGGTTTGCCATTGTCGTTTTCGATGTCTACGTCGATGCCGGGTGGTCCGTCCGGTTTCATTCCTTTTTATTGACTTTGTAGTGGTTAGGTACAACTGAGTGGCTTGCTAGGCCATTTCAGAGGGCATGTACGAGTTAACCACATTTCTGTGGGTCTGGAGTCACATGTAGGCCAGACCAGGGAAGGACAGCAGATTTCCTTCCCTAAAGGACATTAGTGAGCCAGATGGGTTTTTACAACAATCGACAATTGTTTCATGGCCGTCATTAGACTAGCTTTTAATTCCAGATTTATTAATTAAATTCAAATTCCACCTTCTGCTGTGGTGGGATTTGAACCCATGTCGCCAGATCAATACCCTGGGTCTCTGGGTTACAAGTCCAGTGATAATACCACTATGCCACCACCTCCCAGTTTTCAGAAAGCTTGTCCTCACTTATAAATCCCTCCATAGCCTTGCCCCACCCTACATCTTCAATCTTCCCTCGTCGTCTTCACCCTGCCAAATGTGCCGTTTCTTTGACTCCAGTGTTCTTTGCATCCTTCCACCTTTCACTAGTCCAGTGATAATACCACTACACCACCGCCTACCCCCTGGAGTCACACATAGGCCAGACCAGGTAAGGCAGCAGATTTCCTTCCCTAAAGGACGTTATTGAACAAGATGGGTTAAGACAATCGATGAAAATTTCACTGAGACTAACTTTCAACATTCCAGATTTTTATTAATTAAGTGAATTTAAATCCCACCAGCTGCCATCATGGGTTTTGAACCCGCGACCCCAGGGCATTAGCCTGGGCCTATGAATTACTAGTTCAGTGACATTACCACTACGTCACCGCCTCTTCTGTAACAGTGGGAAATGACATACATGAGTTTTTTCGCCAGTTCTATACCGCTTCTTGACTCAGCCTGGATATGAGATGATGCTTCTCTCAGAATGAGAAGGTTGAGGAGGAATTTGTTCCAGGAATTTTAAACCATAAAAGGAATCGACAAGGTAAACATGGGTAGCTGATTTCCAACAGTAGAAAGTCAAAGACAAGAGTCAGTGATCTCAAAATGAAAGTAGATTGAGAGGGGCTGGGAGTTTATAAGTAGTGTTCTCACTCAGTTATCAGAAATGGAATGTTTTGCCACAGGTAGATGTCAATATTAAACCAATGACCATATTCAGAAAAGGCACCAGACAGTCACTTACAGAAAAGGATAAGGGACCAAAGGAATGTAAAATCAGCCATCAAGAGAGGCTGGAATTGTGAGTGCCAATAATCTATGATTTTAATGTGAAAAGTTCCAATTCAGCACCTGGCAACTTTGTGGTTTGCCTTGCCCTGGTTATTGGAGTTACATTGCAGGCAGCTCAAAGCCAAAGTGGCTGGTCTCACACACATCCTGACTCCAGTAACAGCTCTAGATTGTGGAGATCCTGAGGATACAGCTAAAGATTGGTTGTGAAATAGATCTCTGCCTGATTACATAAACCAGTTCATCAATTGGGAAGACATATAAAATTTTGCCTTAGTATGGAGCCTTACCATCACAGAATGATACAGGCCATTCAGCCTATCATGCCAGTGCTGGCTCTTTGAAAGAACTAGCCAATTAGTCCCCACTCCCCTACTCTTTCCCCCATAGCCCTGCAAATTTCTCCTTTTCAAGTATTTATCCAATTCCCTTTTGAAAGATACTACTGAATCTGCTTCCACTGCCCTTTCAGACAATGTGTTCCAGACTTTACCATACCTTGAAAATCAATGTTTCCCATCTCACCTGTGGTTCTTTTGACAATCAGCTTATCACAGTGAAACATCACAAAGCACTTCACACACTGAATTATTTTGAGTGCAGGTAATATGTAGACAAATACAAAGGCTATTCTACGTCAGTGAAATTCCTTTAAAAATGGGACGATTGTGGGAGATGGCAATCTAATTGAACAGTTCTTTGCCAGCAATTGTTGTCTTCATATGATCCTCTAGGATGGCAAAGGACATTGCAGTTATTTCCCAGTACTGAACCAAATACTTCAGATAAAAATGGGCCATAATTACAGCAACAGTCCTGGCTCCATTTAAATATTAACTTGGCATTCTGTTTCAAATGCGAAAGGGCAAGCCATTATAATGTTTCTTTTCCTGCTACTCAACTTTGTCAGGAACACCACTCCAGAGACTAAAGCACATATTCCAGGCTGATGCTCCATTAGAGTACTGAGGGAGTGCTGCACTGTCGGAGGGTCAGTACTGAGGGAGTGCTGCACTGTCGGAGAGTCAGTACTGAGGGAGCGCTGCACTGTCGGAGGGTCAGTACTGAGGGAGTGCTGCACTGTCAGAGGGTCAGTACTGGGGGAGTGCTGCACTGTCGGAGAGTCAGTACTGAGGGAGCGCTGCACTGTCGGAGGGTCAGTACTGAGGGAGCGCCGCGCTGTCGGAGGGTCTGTACTGAGGGAGCGCTGCTCTGTCGGAGGGTCAGTACTGGGGGAGCGCTGCACTGTCGGAGGGTCTGTACTGAGGGAGCGCTGCACTGTCGGAGGGTCAGTACTGGGCGAGTGCTGCACTGTCGTAAGGGTCTGTACTGAGGGAACGCTGCACTGTCGGAGGGTCAGTACTGAGGGAGTGCTGCAATGTCGGAGGGTCAGTACTGAGGGAGCGCCGCGCTGTTGCAGGGTCAGTACTGAGGGAGCGCCGCGCTGTCGCAGGGTCAGTACTGAGGGAGCGCTGCGCTGTCGGAGGGTCCGTACTGAGGGAGCGCTGCGCTGTCGGAGGGTCCGTACTGAGGGAGCGCCGCACTGTCGCAGGGTCGATAGCGAGGGAGCGCCGCACCGTCGGAGGCTCGATAGCGAGGGAGAGCCGCACTGTCGGAGGGTCGGTAGCGAGGGAGCGCTGCACTTACGGAGCGTCGGTAGCGAGGGAGCGCCGCACTGTCGAAGGGTCGGTAGCGCCGCACTGTCAGAGGATCGGTACCGAGGGAGTGCAGCACTGTCGAAGAGGTCATCTTTCAGGTGAGTTACTAAATTAGGGCCCTGTCTTCCCTCTCAGGTGGATGTAAAAAGATCCAAGACCACTATTGGAAAAGGAGGAAGGGAGTTCTCCCCAGTGTCTTGGCCAACATTTATCCCTCAACATTTAGAGTCACAGAGTCGAACAGCATAAAAACAGGCCCTTCGGCCCACTGCGTCCATGCCGATCAGAATGCCTATCTATACTAATCCCACCTGCCTATATTGATTCCATATCCCTCTATGCCTTGCTCATTCAAGTACCTGTCCAGATACCTCTTAAATGTTGCTACTGTTCCTGCCTCCACCACCTCCTCAGGCAGCTCATTCCAGATACCTACTATTCTTTGTGTGAAAAATTTACCCCTTTGATCCCCTTTAAACCTCTTCCCCCTCAAATTAAAACTATGCCCTCTAGTTTTAGTCACCCCTACCATGGGAAACAGACTCTGGCTATCTACCCTATCTATCTATCATGTCCCCTTTCAACCTCCTTTGCTCCAGGGAAAACAGACCCAGCCTATCCAATCTCTCTTCACAACTCAAGCCCTCCAAACCAGGCAACATCCTTGTGAACCTTTTCTGCACCCTCTCTAGCTTAATCACATCTTTCCTGTAGTGCGGCGAGCAGAACTGTACACAGTACTCCAAATGCGGCCTAACCAACGTTATGTACAACTGTAACATGACAACAAAGAATAAAACAGCACAGGAACAGGCCATTCGGCCCGCCAAGCCTGCGCCAATCTTGATGCCTGCCCAAACTAAAACCTTCTGCACTTCCGGGGTCCGTATCCCTCTATTCCCATCCTATTCATGTATTTGTCAAGATGCTTCTTAAACGTCTCTATGGTACCTGCTTCCACCACCTCCCCCGGCAACAAGTTCCAGGCACTCACCATCCTTTGTGTAAAGAACTTGCCTCGCACATCCCCTCTAAACTTTGCCCCTCTCACCTTAAACCTACGTCCCCTAGTAACTGACTCTTCCATCCTGGGAAAAAGCTTCTGACTATCCACTCTGTCCGTGCCACTTATAACTTTGTAAACCTCTATCATGTTGCCCCTCCACCTCCGTCGTTCCAGTGAAAACAATCCGAGTTTATCCAACCCCCCCTCACAGCTAATGCCCTCCAGACCAGGCAACATCCTGGTAAACCTCTTCTGTACCCTCTCCAAAGCCTCCACGTCCTTCTGGTAGTGTGGCGACCAGAATTGCACGCAATGTTCTAAGTGTGGCCTAACTAAGGTTCTACCGACAGCTGCAGCATGGCTTGCCTATTTTTATACTCTGCTCCCCGACCGATGAAGACAAGCATGCCGTATGCCTTCTTGACTACCTTATCCACCTGTGTTGCCACTTTCAGTGACCTGTGGACCTGTACGTCCAGATATCTCTGCCTGTCAATACTCCTAAGGGTTGTGCCATTTACTGTATACTTCCCACCTGCATTAGACCTTCCAAAATGCATTACCTCACATTTGTCCGGATTAAACTCCATCTGCCATTTCTCCGCCCAAGTCTCCAACCGATCTATATCCTGCTGTATCCTCTGACCATCCTCATCACTGTCTGCAACTCCACCAACCTTGGTGTTGTCCGCAAACTTACTAATCAGACCAGCTACATTTTCCTCCAAATCATTTATATATACTACAAACAGCACAGGTCCCAGCACTGATCCTTGCGGAACACCACTAGTCACATCCCTCCATTCAGAAAAGCACCCTTCCACTGCTACCCTCTGTCTTCTATGACCGAGCCAGTTCTGTATCCATCTTGCCAGCTCACCTCTGATCCTGTGTGACTTCACCTTTTGTACCAGTCTGCCATGAGGGACCTTGTCAAAGGCTTTACTGAAGTCCATATAGATAACATCCACTGCCCTTCCTTCATCAATCATCTTCGTCACTTCCTCAAAAAACTCAATCAAATTAGTGAGACACGACCTCCCCTTCACAAAACCATGCTGCCTTTAGCTAATAAGTCCATTTGTTTCCAAATGGGAGTAAATCCTGTCCCGAAGAATCCTCTCTAATAATTTCCCTACCACTGACGTAAGGCTCACCGGCCTATAATTTCCTGGATTATCCTTGCTACCCTTCTTAAACAAAGGAACAACATTGGCTATTCTCCAGTCCTCTGGGACCTCACCTGTAGCCAATGAGGATGCAAAGATTTCTGTCAAGGCCCCAGCAATTTCTTCCCTTCCCTCCCTCAGTATTCTGGGGTAGATCCCATCAGGCCCTGCGGATTTATCTACCTTAATGCTTTGCAAGACACCCAACACCTCCTCCTTTTTGATAATGAGATGACTGAGACTATCTTACACTCCCTTCCCTCGGCTCATCATCCACCAAGTCCTTCTCTTTGGTGAATACTGATGGAAAGTACTCATTTAGTACCTCGCTCATTTCCTCTGGCTCCACACATAGATTCCCTTCTCTGTCCTTGAGTGGACCAACCCTTTCACTGGTTACCCTCTTGCTCTTTATTGACGTATAAAAAGCCTTGGGATTTTCCTTAATCCTGTTCGCCAATGACTTCTCATAACCCCTTTTAGCCCGCCTGACTCCTTGCTTAAGTTCCTTCCTACTGTCTTTATATTCCTCAAGGGATTCGTCTGTTCCTAGCCTTCCAGCCCTTACGAATGCTTCCTTTTTCTTTTTGACGAGGCTCACAATATCCCGCGTTATCCAAGGTTCCCGAAACTTGCCAAACGTATTCTTCTTCCTCACAGGAACATGCTGGTCCTGGATTCTAATCAACTGACGTTTGAAAGACTCCCACATGTCAGATGTTGATTTACCCTCAAACAGCCGCCCCCAATCTAAATTCTTCAGTTCCTGCCTAATATTGTTATAATTAGCCTTCCCCCAATTTAGCACCTTCACCCGAGGACTACTCTTATCCTTATCCACAAGTACCTTAAAACTTATGGAATTATGGTCACTGCTCCCAAAATGCTCCCCTACTGAAACTTCGACCACCTGGCCGGGCTCATTCCCCAATACCAGGCCCAGAATGGCCCCATCCCGAGTTGGACTATCTGCATACTGTTTCAAGAAGCGCTCCGGGATGCTCCTTACAAATTCTGCCCCATCCAAGCCCCTAGCACTAAGTGAGGCCCAGTCAATATAGGGGAAGTTAAAATCACCCACCACTACAACCCTGACGTCCCAACTCGAACTCAATGCCTCGATGAAGGCAAGCATGCCATGCGCCTTCTTCACCACCCTGTCTACCTGTGCTGCCACTTTCAGGGAACTATGTACTTGCACCCCAAGGTCTCTCTGCTCAACAACACTCCCCAGGGCCCTGCCATTCACTGTATTTGTCCTGCCCTGGTTTAACTTCCCAAAATGCATGACTTCGTATTTGTCTGCGTTAAATTCCATTTGCCAATCCCTTGCCCACTTTCCCAGTTGATTTATATCCTGTTGTAACCTTAGACAACCTTCTTCACTGTCCACTATACCACCAATTTTGGTGTCATCTGCAAACTTACTAATCATGCCCCTTACATTCACATCCAAGTCATTAATATATATGACAAACAACAGAGGGCCCAGCACCGATCCCTGCGGCACAACAGTGGTCACCGGTCTCCAATCTGAAAAACAACCCACCCACCTCCTATCACCAAGCCAATTTTGTATCCAATTTGCTAGCTCACCCTGGGTCCCATGCGTTCGAATCTTCTGGACCAGCCGACCATACGGGACCTTGTCAAAGGCCTTGCTGAAGTCCATGTAGACAACGTCCATCGCCCTGCCCTCATCAATCCTCTTGGTCACCTCCTCAAAAAACTCAATCAAATTCGTGAGACATGATTTCCCAAGCACAAAGCCATGCTGACTATCCCTAATCAGACCTTGCCTTTCCAAATGCATATAAATCCTGTCTCTCAGAATCCCTTCCAATAACTTTCCCACCACTGATGTAAGGCTCACTGGCCTGTAGTTCCCTGGCTTATCCCTGCTGCCCTTCTTAAATAAAGGCACAACATTAGCTATCCTCCAGTCTTCCGGTACCTCACCCATGGCCAACGACAATACAAAAATCTCTGCCAGGGCCCCAGCAATCTCCTCCCTTGCTTCCCATAGCATCCTAGGATACACCAGGTCAGGCCCTGGGGATTTATCCACCTTAATGCGCTTCAAAACCTCCAACACCTCCTCCTTTGTAATGTTGATATGCTCCAGGATATCGCTGTTCCCTCCCTTGAACTCACTAGCTTCCATGACCTTCTCCACGGTAAATACAGAAGAGAAGTATTCATTTAAGACCTCACCCATTTACCGTGGCTCCACACATTGGTTAGCACACTGATCCTTAAGGGGACCTACTCTCTCCCTAGCTACCCTTTTACTCAATATACTTATAGAATCTTTTAGGATTCTCCTTTATCTGATCTGCCAGGGAAATCTCATGGCCCCTTTTCGCCCTCCTAATTTCCTTCTTAAGTGTAGTCCTACATCCCCTATACTCCTCGAGGGACTTGCTCGATCCCAGCTGCCTATACCTGACATGTGCCTCCTTCTTTGCCCTGATCAGACCCTCAATATCCCTCGTCAACCAAGGTTCCCTGAACTTGCCAGCCTTGCCCTTCCATCTAGCAGGAACATGCTGGCCCTGAACTCTTCCTATCTCACTTTTAAAAGCCTCCCACTTGCCAGACGTCCCTTTACGTGTAAACAGCCTCTCCCATTCAACTTTTGAGAGTTCCTGTCTGATGCCATCGAAATTAGCCTTCCCCCAATTTAGGACTTCAACCTGAGGAACAGTTCTATCCTTTTCCATACCTATCTTGAAGCTGGTCCCAAAGTGCTCCCCCACTGACACATCAACCACCTGCCCAGTCTCATTTCCTAAGAGGAGGTCGAGTGTAGCCGCTTCTCTAGTAGGGCCATCCACATACTGCTTCAGAAAACTATCCTGGACACACTTAACAAATTCTTCCCCATCTGATCCCTTAGCACTAAGGCAGTCCCAGTCAATATTCGGGAAGGTAAAATCACCGACTATTACAACCCTATAATTCCTACACCTATCTGTGATTTCTCAACCGATATGCTCCTCCAATTCCCTCTGACTGTTGGGGGGCCTATAGTATAATCCCATCAAAGTGATCACCCCTTTCTTATTTCTGAGTTCTACCCATATGGCCTTGCTCGACGATCCCCCCGGGATATCCTCTCTAAGTATTGCCGTGATGTCCTCCCTAATCAATCGTGCGACTCCCCCTCCTCTCTTGCCTCCACCTCTGTCACGCCGGAAGCATCAGTACCCCGGAACATTGAGCTGCCAGTCCTGCCCATCCCTCAACTACGTTTCCATAATAGCTATAATATTACAATCCCATGCACCGATACATGCTCTGAGTTCATCTGCCTTAACCTGTAAGGCTTCTTGCATTAAAGTAAATGCAGTTTAGCCTACCAGACCTTCCACGCTCCCTGTCCTGCCCCTGCCCGGCCTGCCTACTGGACTTGCTTGCTTTAACCTCGACATTTGTCTCAACTATCTCATCGGAGAGACTACTACTTTGGGCCCCACCCCCCCTGCCAGACTAGTTTAAACCCTCCCGAGTAGTACTAGCAAACCTCCCCGCAAGGATATTGGTCCCCTTCCAGTTTAGGTGCAACCCGTCCCTCTTGTACAGGTCACCTCTGCACCAGAATAGATCCCAATGATCCAAGTAGCTGAAGCCCTCCCGCCTACACCAGCTCTTCAGCCACGCATTCATTTGCCTTATCCTCTTCCTGCCTATGTCGTTAGTACCAATATGGACCACGACCTCTGGCTGCTCACACTCCTCTTTCAGAATGTCCTGCAGCCGCTCCGAGACATCCTTGACCCCAGCACCAGGGAGGCAACATACCATCCTAGAGTCTCATTTGCGGCCACAGAAACGCCTATCTGCACCCCTTACGATAGAATCCCCTATCACTATAGCTCTTCCACCCTTTTTCCTCCCCTTCTGTGCAGCAGAGCCCTCCGTGGTGCCACGAACTTGGCTGTTGCTGCTTTCCCCTGGGAGGTCATCCCCCCCAACAGTATCCAAAGCGGTATATCTGTTTGAGAGTGGGATGGCCACAGGGGACTCCTGCACTACCTGCCTGCGCCTAGTACTCCGTCTGGTGGTCACCCATCCCCTTTCTGCCTGTGCAGCCATTACCTGCGGTGTGACCACCTCACTAAACGTGCTATCCACGATGTCCTCAGCATCACGGATGCTCCACAGTGAATCCACCTGCAGCTCCAGCTCCGTAATGCGGGTAGCCAGTAGCTGCAGATGGATACACTTCCTGCACACATGGTCGTCACGGACACTGGAAACCTCCCTGATTTCCCACATAGCGCAGGAGGAGCATATCACGGGGCTGAGCTGTCCTGTCATGACTTACCTTTAAATTAATTAGTTACTCCCTGAATTAAAAAATACTAATTACACTTGGGGCCTTGTTCTACCCACTACAATCTAAAGTCCTTAATAAGCTACACTGAATTAAAAAAACACTTTAGTAGTACTCACCATATCACCAAAGTTTTTTTTCCAACAAAAAAAAACTTTCCCCTTATTTTTTAAAGATATTTAAATACACTAACAGCAGTGGCTCACCAACCAATCAGCTTGCAGCTCTCCTCTGATGTCACTGTTGGCTTTTTTTTTCTCAAAACTCCAGCGTGCTGGAAGAGCTCCACTCCCCGAAGATAAGAGACTGGGCCTCGATTTATAGGCTCCGCTCTCGGCGTTCTCCCCACAGGTCCGCTCCCAAAAGGTAATCACGATCCATCACTAAAACAGACCAACTCGTCATTTATCTCATTGCTGTGTGAATTCAGTGGGAATCTGCTGTGCATAAATTAACTGTGACATCTGTCTTCATTTTGAAGTCATATCTTGCAATGTAGAAAACACAACAGCCAATGTGTGCAAAGCAAGATCCCACAAATAACAATGAGATAAACGACCTCATAATCTGCTTTCTGGTGATGTTGATTGAGCCATAAATATTGGCCAGGCCACCCGGGAGAACTCCCCTGCTCTTCTTCGAATGGCGTCATGGGATCTTTTACATCCACTTGAGATGGCAGACGGGGCCTTGGTTTCATGTCTCATCCAAAAGACAGCACCTCTGGCAGTGCAGCACAATGCAGTGTCGGCTTGGATTATGGGCTCAAGTCTCTGGAGTGGGACTTGAACCCACGCCCTTCTGACTGAAGAGGATAGCGTGCTACTCACTCAGACACGAGTGATATCTCTGGTGTTAAAAAATATTTGAAAGAACTTTGCGTTGTTCAGAACATTACAAATTGACCTCAGAACCTTAATGAATCTTGTGAACCTGTTTGTAAAATGTGCCACATGAGATGTGTGCAAACTGAACCACAGATGTTAACAAGGCATGAGGCCATTCACCCTGTTGTGTCTAGGTTTATCCACCTGCATTCGCTTTTTCAGGATTTGAACCCAAGAGGTCTCTATTTCTCTATGCTATTGATGTAAGTTACTCTTAATACAGGTGATTAATTTTAAAGTGTTTCAAACTAGAATGTGGGGGGAAAAATCAGGAACAACTTTTACAAAAAGCTGCACCAGTCTTTCAATTTCAGTCAAAATAAGCTGAGTATTTCCAATCTCAGCTTGGAATTCAACCTCTCCTCTCCATGGTAACACTGAGTCACATGCACAATTCTAAAGGCTTTCCACACAAAATAATCCACAATTCAGGAAACGGTTCAAAATCTTGGAATTAACAGGAGCAGATAAATAAGACATTTTTATGCCAATTATTCCCTTTTCCTCAATCTGCCAATTCTCTCTGGGGTACATTCCCACACGCACTGACTCTCTAGGGTACCGTCCCCACACACATGGGTTCTCACTGGGGTACAGTTCCACATGCACTGACTCTCAGTGGGGTACAGTTCCACACGCACTGACTCCCACTGGGGTACAGCTCCACACGCACTGACTCCCACTGGGGTACAGCTCCACACGCACTGACTCCCACTGGGGTACAGCTCCACAGGCACAGACTCCCACTGGGGTACAGTTCCACAGGCACAGAGTCCCACTGGGGTACAGTTCCACAGGCACAGAGTCCCACTGGGGTACAGTTCCACAGGCACTGACTCCCACTGGGGTACAGTTCCACAGGCACTGACTCCCACTGGGGTACAGTTCCACAGGCACGGACTCCCACTGGGGTACAGTTCCACAGGCACGGACTCCCACTGGGGTACAGTTCCACAGGCACGGACTCCCACTGGGGTACAGTTCCACAGGCACGGACTCCCACTGGGGTACAGTTCCACAGGCACGGACTCCCACTGGGGTACAGTTCCACAGGCACGGACTCCCACTGGGGTACAGTTCCACAGGCACGGACTCCCACTGGGGTACAGTTCCACAGGCACTGACTCTCAGTGGGGTACAGTTCCACAGGCACTGACTCCCACTGGGGTACAGCTCCACACGCACTGACTCCCACTGGGGTACAGCTCCACACGCACTGACTCCCACTGGGGTACGGCTCCACACGCACTGACTCCCACTGGGGTACGGTTCCACAGGCACAGACTCCCACTGGGGTACGGTTCCACAGGCACAGAGTGCCACTGGGGTACAGTTCCACAGGCACTGACTCCCACTGGGGTACAGTTCCACAGGCACTGACTCCCACTGGGGTACAGTTCCACAGGCACGGACTCCCACTGGGGTACAGTTCCACAGGCACTGACTCCCACTGGGGTACAGTTCCACAGGCACGGAATCCCACTGGGGTACAGTTCCACAGGCACGGACTCCCACTGGGGTACAGTTCCACAGGCACGGACTCCCACTGGGGTACAGTTCCACAGGCACGGACTCCCACTGGGGTACAGTTCCACAGGCACGGACTCCCACTGGGGTACAGTTCCACAGGCACGGACTCCCACTGGGGTACAGTTCCACAGGCACGGACTCCCACTGGGGTACAGTTCCACAGGCACGGACTCCCACTGGGGTACAGTTCCACAGGCACGGACTCCCACTGGGGTACAGTTCCACAGGCACGGACTCCCAAAGGGGTACAGTTCCACAGGCACGGACTCCCACTGGGGTACAGTTCCACAGGCACGGACTCCCACTGGGGTACAGTTCCACAGGCACGGACTCCCACTGGGGTACAGTTCCACAGGCACGGACTCCCACTGGGGTACAGTTCCACAGGCACGGACTCCCACTGGGGTACAGTTCCACAGGCACGGACTCCCACTGGGGTACAGATCCACAGGCACGGACTCCCACTGGGGTACAGTTCCACAGGCACGGACTCCCACTGGGGTACAGTTCCACAGGCACGGACTCCCACTGGGGGACAGTTCCACAGGCACGGACTCCCACTGGGGGACAGTTCCACAGGCACGGACTCCCACTGGGGGACAGTTCCACAGGCACGGACTCCCACTGGGGTACAGTTCCACAGGCACGGACTCCCACTGGGGTACAGTTCCACAGGCACGGACTCCCACTGGGGTACAGTTCCACAGGCACGGACTCCCACTGGGGTACAGTTCCACAGGCACGGACTCCCACTGGGGTACAGTTCCACAGGCACGGACTCCCACTGGGGTACAGTTCCACAGGCAGGGACTCCCACTGGGGTACAGTTCCACAGGCAGGGACTCCCACTGGGGTACAGTTCCACAGGCAGGGACTCCCACTGGGGTACAGTTCCACAGGCAGGGACTCCCACTGGGGTACAGTTCCACAGGCACGGACTCCCACTGGGGTACAGTTCCACAGGCACGGACTCCCACTGGGGTACAGTTCCACAGGCACGGACTCCCACTGGGGTACAGTTCCACAGGCACGGACTCCCACTGGGGTACAGTTCCACAGGCACGGACTCCCACTGGGGTACAGTTCCACAGGCACGGACTCCCACTGGGGTACAGTTCCACAGGCACGGACTCCCACTGGGGTACAGTTCCACAGGCACGGACTCCCACTGGGGTACAGTTCCACAGGCACGGACTCCCACTGGGGTACAGTTCCACAGGCACGGACTCCCACTGGGGTACAGTTCCACAGGCACGGACTCCCACTGGGGTACAGTTCCACAGGCACGGACTCCCACTGGGGTACAGTTCCACAGGCACGGACTCCCACTGGGGTACAGTTCCACAGGCACGGACTCCCACTGGGGTACAGTTCCACAGGCAGGGACTCCCACTGGGGTACAGTTCCACACGCACTGACTCTCACCGTGGTACATTTGGACCTCCAAGACCTCACTCAAGCGCCCATTCTCTATCTCAGTCTAGCCAATGAGTAGGAGAAGAATACTGAGAGGTGTAGAGGAAGTGAGCGACCTTGGAGTGAATGTCCACAGATCCGTGAAGGTAGCCGCGGTATAGAATATAAGAGCAGGGAGGTTATTGCTGGAACTGTGTAACTCATTGGTTAGGCCACAACCTTCGTACTGTGTGCAGTTCTGGTCACCTCATTACAGAAAGGATGTAATTGCACTAGAGAGGGTACAGAGAAGATTTACGAGGATGTTGCCGGAACTGGAAAAATGCAGCTATGAGGAAAGATTGGATAGGCTGGGGTTGTTCCCCATGGAACAGAGAAGGCTGAGGGTAAATCTGATTGAAATGTACAGCATTTTTAGGGGCCTGGATAGAGTGGAGGTGAAGGGTCTATTTACCTTAGCAGAGAGGTCAGTGACACGGGGGTATAGATTTAAAGTGATTGGTAGAAAAATTAGAGGGGAGATGAGGAAAAATGTTTTCATCCAGAGGGTGATGGGGGTCTGGAACTCACTGTCTGAAAGGGTAGTAGAAGCAGAAAACCTGGATATGCAGCTCAAGTGCCATAACCTGCTACGGACCAAATGCCGGAAGGTGGGATTAGAATGGATGGCTCATCTTTCAGCCGGCGCGGACACGATGGGCCAAGTGGCCTCTTTCTGTGCCAAAAGTTTCTGTGATTCTATGACCCCTCATGATTTTAAATGCCTCTATCAAATCTCCTTTCTGCCTTCTCTTCTCCAAAGAAAATAGCCCCAACTTCTCCAATCTATCTTCATAACTGACGTTCCTCATCCCTGGAACCATTCTCGTGTATCTTTTCTGCATCCTCTCCAATGCCTTCAAATCCTTCCAGAAGTGCGGTGCCCAGAATTGGACGCAATTCTCCAGCTGAGGCCAAACAAGTGTCTTATCCCATGTCAGCATAACCTTCTTGCTCTTGTACTCTATGCCCCAATTAATAAAGTCCAGGATACTGTATGCTTTATTAACTGCGCTCTCAACCTGTCCTGTCACCTTCAATGACTTATGGACATATACACCCAGGTCCCTCTGCTCCTGCACCCCCTTTAGAATTGTACCCTTTAATTTATATTGTCTTTCCATGTTCTTCCTACCAAAACCTATCACTTCACATTTCTTCGCATTGAATTTCAACTGTCGCCTGTCCACCCATTCCACCAACTTGTCTATGTCCTTTTGAAATTCTACAATATGCTCCTCACAGTTCACAATGCTTCCAAGTTTTGTATCATCTGCAGATTTTGAAATTGTGCCCTGTACACCAAGGTCTAGTTCATTAATATATATCAGGAAAAGCAAGGGTCCCAACACTGACCCCTGGGGAACTCCACTACAAACCTTCCTCCAGCCGAAAAACATCCATTAACCACTACTTATTGTTTCCTGTCACTCAGTCAATTCCGTATCCATGTTGTTACTGTCCCTTTTATTCCATGAGCTATAACCTTGCTCACAAGTCTGTTGTGTGGCACTGTATCAAATCCCTTTTGGAAGTGCATGTACACATCATCAACTGCATTGCCCTCATTAACCCTCTCTGTTACCTCCTCAAAATCTCCAGCAAGTTATTTAAACATCATTTTCCCTTATGAAATCAATGCTGGCTTTCTTTAATTAACCTGTATTTGTCCAGGTAACTATTAATTTTGTCCCAAATTATTCTTTCTAGCATTTGTCTCCACCACCATCCGGCAGTAGTGAAGACTTGTGCAGTCCTGCCACATCCAGTCGTGAATGGTGGAGAACAATTAAACAACTAACTGAAGCACGAGACTCCACAAATATCCGCATCCTCAATGATGGGGGAGCCCAGCACGTCAGTGCGAAAGATAAGGCTAAAGCATTTGGATCCATCTTCAGCCAGAAGTGCCGAGTGGATGATCCATCTCAGCCTCCTCCTGAGGTCCCCAGCATCATAGATGCCAGTCCTCAGCCAATCCGATTCACTCCGCGTGATATCAAGAAACGGCTGAAGGCACTGGATACTGCAAAGGCTATGGGCCCTGACAACATTCCAGCAGTAGTACTGAAGACTTGTGCTGCAAAACTAGCCACGCCCCTAGCCAAGTTGTTCCAGTATAGCTACAACACTGGCATCAGCCTGGCAATGTGGAAAATTGCCCAGGTATGTCCTGTCCACAAAAGCAGGACAAATCCAAGCTGGCCAATTACTACCCCATCAGTCTACTCTCAATCATCAGAAAAGTGATGGAAGATATCGTCGCAGTGCTGTCAACTGCCACTTACACAGCAATAACCTGCTCACCAAGGCTCAGTTTGGATTCTGCCAGGGCCTCTTGGCTCCAGAGCTCATTACAGCCTTGGCCCAAAAATTGACAAAAGAGATGAATTCCAGAGGTGAGGTGAGAGTGACTGCCCTTGACATCAAGGCAACATTTGACCAAGCATGGCATCAAGGAGCCCGAGCAAAATTAAAGTCAACAGGAATCGGGGGAAAACTCACCACTGGTTGGAGGCATACCTAGCACAAAGGAAGCTGGTTGTGGTTGTTGAAGGCCAATCATCTCAGCTCCAGGATGTCGCTGCGGGGCAGTGGCCTTGGTCTAACCATCTTAATTTGCTTCATCACAGACCTTCCCTCCACCATAAAGTCAGCAGTGGGGATGTTCACTATTGATTGCAGTGTTCAGTACCATTCACAACTCCTCAGATACTGAAACAGTCTATGCTTGCATGCAGTAGGACCTGGACAAAATTCAGGCTTGGGTTGATAAGTGCCAAGTAACATTTATGCCACACAAGTGCCAGGCAATGACCATCTCCAATAATAGAGAACCTAACTGTCTCCCCTTGACATTCAACAGCATTAGGATAACTGAATGCCCCACCATCAACATTCTGGAGATTACCACTGACAAGAAACTTGACTGGACCAGCCATATAAATACTGCAGCTACAAGAGCAGGTCAGAGATTGTGAATTCTGTGGCAAGTAACTCACCTCCTGAATCCCCAAAGCCTGCCACCCATCTAAAAGGCACAAGTCAAGAGTGTGATGAAATATGCCCTACATGACTGGATGAGTGTAGCTCCAACACTCAAGAAGCTTGCACCAGCAAGGTGGCAGCAGTGTGTACCATCTACAAGTTGCACTGCAACAACTGGCCCAGGCTACATCACCTTCCAAACCCACAACCTCTACCACCTAGAAGGACAAGTGCAGCAGAGGCATATCAGGATGGTGTATGGCTTGGAGGGGAACCTGAAGGTGGTGGTGTTCCCATGCATCTGCTGCTCTTGTCCTCCTAGGTGGTAGAGGTTGCGGGTTTGAAAGGTGCTGTTTAAGGAGCCTTGGTGCGTTGCTGCAGTGCATCTTGAAGATGGAATGCCTGCCACTGCTTCTCTATTGATCTATTCCTAGCCTAGTAACCCAGTTCACTTCAGCTAGCTCAGCTTTCATGCCCACATAGTTGCCCTTATTTAAGTTTAAAATACTAGTCTTGGACTCACTCTTCTCTCCAAACTGGATGTAAAATTCAATCATATTGTGGTCGCTGCTACCTAAAGGTGCCTTTACTCTGAGGTCATTAATTAATCCTGTCACATTACACAATACCAAGTTTAATATAACCTGCTCTCTGGTTGGTTCCAGAAAGTGCTACCCTAAGAAACTATTTCAAAAGCATTCTATGAACTCCTCATCCAGGCTACTATTGCCAATCTGATTTTTCCAGTTTATATGTCAATTAAAATCACCCATAATTATTGCCATCCCTTTATCACAAGCACCCAATATTTCTTCTTGTATACTTCATCGTACATTAGAGTTACTGTTCGACAGCCTGTAGACCACTGCCACTAGTGATTTCTTTCCCCTACTATTCCACATCTGCACCCAAACCGATTCTACATCCTGATCTCCTGAACCAAGGTCATCTCTAACTATTGCATCAATGCCATCCTTGATTAAAAGTACTACCCCTCCACCTTTACCTAGCTTCCTATTCTTCTTGAATTTCATATACCTCTCAATATTGAGGACCTAATCCTTGTCATCCTGTAGCCACGACTCCGTAATGGCTATCAGATCATATTTATTTATTTCAATGTATGCTATCAGTTCATCTACTTTGTTATGAATGCTACATGCATTCAGATACAGAGCCTTTAGTTTTTACTTTTGTTGTCTTTGTAACATCTAGTCTTGACTCTGACCTTCATTTCCCATGTTACTATTCTGCTCTCCTGCCTTGACTATACCCCTTGGTTTGCTGCATCTACCCAGGCTTGATCCCTCACCCCCAGTTGTTTAGTTTAAAGCCCTCTCTACTTCTAGTTATATGGTTTGCTAGAAGACTGGCCCCAGCAAGGTTCAGGTGCAGACTGTCCCAAAGGTACAGCCCCCACTTTCCCCAGTATTGGTGCCAGTGCCCCACACCAGTCTTTGAGCCACCTATTCATTTCACTAATCATATGTGCCCTCTGCTAATTTGCACATGGCTCAGGTAATAATCCAGAGATTATTACCCTTGAGGCTCTGCTGTTCAATTTCGCACCTAGCTCCTCATACTGTCTAAGCAAAACCTCTTTCCTAGTCCCACCTACGTCGTTGGTACCTACATGGACCACAACAACTGGATCCTCCCCCTCCCCATTCCTGTCCAGCCCTGAGAAGATGTCCTGAACTCTGGCACCAGGTCGGCAACACAGCCTTCTGGACTCACGCTGTCGGCTACACAGAACAGTGTCAATCCCCTTCACCATACTATCCCCTACTACCACTAGATTCCCTTTTGCTTGAATGGCTTCCTGCACCACAGTGCCATGGCCAGTCTGCTCATCCACCTTACAGACCTCACTTTCGGCCACACAGGTTGAGAGCACCTCAAACCTGTTTGACAATTGCAAAGTCTGAGGCTCCTCCACTACTGTCCGCTTGCTCCCTTTACCTGCCTTACTCACGGTCACATCCTCCTGTCCCTCACTGCTGACCAAAAGAGATGACCCTGTTCTAAGAGGTGTTGCTGTCTTCTGGAACAAAATGTCCAGGTATTTCTCTCCCTCCCTTATGTTGCGCAGTGTTTACAGTTCAGCTTCCAGATCAATAATCCTGATCCGGAATTCCTCTAGCTGCTTATGTGTTTTTGCAGACGTGTTTATCCTGGATCACCTTGGCATCTAAAAGCTCCCACATACCACAGCTGCAACATAACACCTGTCCTGCCATTGTTACTTATGCTATTAGTTAATTCACTTTAATTACTTAATCACTTTAATTAACCCTCTCACTGTTTCCCAATCTACTAAGCTTAACTAGTATTACCAAATAAAAATCTTACAATTTCTAAAATTACCTGAATTTTGTAAGATAAATGATAAAACACACACCAACCAATCACCTAACTTAGAGTCAAAGGAAGACGACTCACCAGCTGCTAGAGGCTAAAAACGATAGGAAAAGGAGCCCTTCTTTTCCCCGCTGCACCGAGTTCCCATGTGCACCAAATTCCAGCTTCAGTCTTGCAATGTCTCTTCTCACAGCATCCCCTAACTGCATTCAGCTAAGAACTGGTCTGCTTTATATAGAGATTCTGATGACTCACTAGCTCAGCTTCTGCTACAATAATTAGCACCTATTTTCAGGTCAAGCTTTCCAGATCCCATCAACTCTCTGAATGAAAACAGTTCTCTTCATCGCCCCTCTGGATCTTTTTCCAATAGTTTGGAATCTATGGCCTCTGGTTATAGATCCACTCTCCAGAGGGAATAGTTTTTTTCTATCTATTCTGTCAAAACTTCTCCATCTTTAAAACCTCTATTCAGTCACCTCTTAACCTTCTATCTTCCAAGGAGAACAGTCTGAGCTTTTCCAACCTCTCCCCATAACTGAAGTCCCTCAGCCCTGGTAACATCCTGGTAAACCTCCTCTGTACCCTTTCTAAGGCCTTTACATCTTTCCTGGTGCACAGAATCATCCAAAATAGTCCAGCTGTGGCCTAATCAGTGATTTATAAAGTTCCAGCATGACCTCTTTGCTTTTATATTTTATTCCTCTATCTATAAACCCAAGTAACCCATGTGCTTTTTAATCACCTTATCAACCTACCCTGCCACTTTTAAGGATTTGAGTACATGGACACCAAGGTCTCTCTGCTCATCTACACTTTTCAAAATCGTGCCATTGTTAGGATACTGTCTTTCCCTATTAGTCCTTCCAAAGTGCATGACTTCTTGCCTCTCCACATTGAACTCCATCTGCCATGCTTCTGCCCATTTCACGATTCTATGTTCTCCTGAAGCCTATAACTATCCTCAGCACGATCCACCACTTGCCCAAGTTTTATATCATCTGCAAATTTTATAAAGCTTCTCCCCACACCTCAGTCTTGGTCAATTATAAAAATAGCAAAGAGTGACGGACCCAAAACTGAGGAACATCCATCCACCACAACCCTCTGCTTCCCATCACTGAGCCAATTTTGTATCTATACCACCACATTCCCTCATTTACATGGGCTTCCATCTTCTTAACAAGACTCCTGTGCAACACTGTGTTGCATGACTTCCGAAAGTCCATATATACATCTACTGCACTACCTTAAATAAAAACAAGAAATGCTGGAACCACTCAGCAGGTCTGGCAGCATCTGTGGAAAGAGAAGCAGAGTTAACGTTTCGGGTCAGTGACCCTTCATCGGAACTGACTACCTTGCACTACCTTGATCAACCTTCCCTTTTGCCTCATCATACAATTCAATCAAGTTAGTCAGACATGATTTACCTTTAACCATGCTGACTCACCTTGATTAACCCATGTCTTTATACGAACATACAAACATTTCCAAATGAAAGTTTATTTTGTCCCTGATAATGTTTCCAATAACTTCCTCACCCCCGATATTTGGCTGACTGGCCTGTCGCTTCCTGGTTTATCCCTCTCCCCTTTCTTGAATGGTGGTATAACATCAGCAATCCTCCGCTCCTCAGGTATTACTCTAATACCTAATGAGGATTGAAAGATTGTGATCAATGCCTCTGCTGTTTTCCACCTTTGCTTCTTTCAACAACCTAGGGTGCATTCCATCTGGACTAGGTGACTTACTAACTCTCAGTAACGATAATCTCGAGTATACCTTCTCTATTACTAACCTGTCCATAATATCCCTGTCCTCTTTTAATATCTTCTTCTTTGGCCCCCTTGTCTCGAGACACAATGGGTAAGTGCTTAGAGGGGGTTTGTGGAGCAGTGCCTGGAGTGGCTATAAAGGCCAATTCTAGAGTGACGGAAACTTCCACATGCGCTGCAGATAAAATTGGTTGTCGGGGCTGTTACACAGTTGGCTCTCTCCTTGCACTTCTGGCTTTTTTCCTGCCAACTGCTAAATCTCTTTGACTCACCACTCTTTAGCCCCGCCTTTATGGCTGCCCGCCAGCTCTGGCGATCACTGGCAACTGACTCCCACGACTTCTGGTCAATGTCACAGGACTTCATGTCGTGTTTGCAGACGTCTTTAAAGCGGAGACATGGACGGCCAGTGGGTCTGATACCAGTGGCGAGCTGGCTGTACAATGCGTCCTTGGGGATCCTGCCATCTTCCATGCGGCGCACATGGCCAAGCCATCTCGAGCGCCGCTGGCTCAGTAGGGTGTATATGCTGGGGATGTTGGCCGCTTCGAGGACTTCTGCGTTGGAGATACGGTCCTGCCACCTGATGCCAAGTATTCCCCAGAGGCAGCGAAGATGGAATGAGTTGAGACGTCGCTCTTGGCTGACGTACGTTGTCCAGGCCTCACTGCTGTAGAGCAAGGTACTGAGGACACAGGCTTGATACACTCGGACTTTTGTGTTCCGTGTCAGTGCGCCATTTTCCCACACCCTCTTGGCCAGTCTGGAAGTAGCAGAGGACGCCTTTCCCATGCGCTTGTTGATTTCTGAATCGAGAGACAGGTTGCTGGTGATAGTTGAGCCTAGGTAGGTGAACTCTTGAACCACTTCCAGAGCGTGGTCGCCAATATTGATGGATGGAGCATTTCTGAATTCCTGTCCCATGATGTTCGTTTTCTTGAGGCTGATGGTTAGGCCAAATTCATTGCAGGCAGCCGCAATCCTGTCAATGAGTCTCTGCAGACACTCTTCTATGTGGGATGCTAATGCAGCATCGTCAGCAAAGAGGAGTTCCCTGATGAGGACCTTCCGTACTTTGGTCTTTGCTCTTAGACGGGCAAGGTTGAACAACCGGCCATCTGATCTTATGTGGAGGAAAATTCCTTCTTCTGAAGACTTGAACGCATGTGAGAGCAGCAGGGAGAAGATGACAATGTAGGTGCGAGAACACAGCCCTGTTTCACGCCACTCAGGATTGGAAAGGGGTCTGATGAGGCACCGCTATGCTGAATTGTGCCTTTCATATTGTCATGGAATGAGGTGATAATACCTAGTAGCTTTGGTGGGCATCCGATCTTTGCTAGTAGTCTGAAGAGACCACGTCAGCTGACGAGGTCAAAGGCTTTGGTGAGATCTATGAAAGCAGCATAGAGGGGCATCTGTTGTTCACGGCATTTCTCCTGTGGCTGGCGAAGGGAGAACAGCATGTCAATTGTGGATCTCTGCTCGAAAGCCACACTGTGCCTCAGGGTAGACATGCTCAGCCAGCTTCTGGAGTCTGTTTAAAATGACTCAAGCGAAGGCTTTCCCCATTATGCTGAGCAGGGAGATTCCACAGTAGTTGTTGCAGTCACCGCGGTCACCCTTGTTCTTATAGAGGGTGATGATATTGGCATCACACATATCCTGTAGTACTGCTCCCTCATCCCAGCACAGGCAAAGCAGTTCATGGAGTCCTCTTTTAATGTAACCTCCACATTATCTGCTTCCTTTGTGAATTTAGATGTAAAGTACTCCTTTAATACTTTTGCCATGTGCTCTACCTTTATGTATGCCTCCAAGTATGAGTTATCCTATCCGCAATATCAAACACTCTATTAGAGTGAGGGTTACACTGCAGTAACCACAAGGATGACTCACACCAACATTTACAATACTAACAAGGAACTGAAGGTCTATTTAATATATTATACAATCTTTATCTTGAATTAAAATGAGTCCACTATCTAAATATTATACTTAGAATTGCTTATGTATAGAATTTTCAATCGATAATTATAGTATCATTATGTATTAATGCATTTTACTTTCTTCTCCCTGCTGCTTTCACATGCGTTCAAATCCTCTGAAGAAGGAATTTTCCTCCACACAAGATCAGGGGGCAGGTTGTTCAACCTTGCCCGTCTAAGAGCGAAGTCCAAAGTACGGAAAGTCCTCATCAGAGAACTCCTCTTTGCTGACGATGCTGCTTTAACATCTCACACTGAAGAATGCCTGCAGAGTCTCATCGACAGGTTTGCGTCTGCCTGCAATGAATTTGGCCTAACCATCAGCCTCAAGAAAACGAACATCATGGGGCAGGATGTCAGAAATGCTCCATCCATCAATATTGGCGACCACGCTCTGGAAGTGGTTCAAGAGTTCACCTACCTAGGCTCAACTATCACCAGTAACCTGTCTCTAGATGCAGAAATCAACAAGCGCATGGGTAAGGCTTCCACTGCTATGTCCAGACTGGCCAAGAGAGTGTGGGAAAATGGCGCACTGACACGGAACACAAAAGTCCGAGTGTATCAGGCCTGTGTCCTCAGTACCTTGCTCTACGGCAGCGAGGCCTGGACAACGTATGCCAGCCAAGAGCGACGTCTTAATTCATTCCATCTTCGCTGCCTTCGGAGAATACTTGGCATCAGGTGGCAGGACTATATCTCCAACACAGAAGTCCTTGAAGCGGCCAACATCCCCAGCTTATACACACTACTGAGTCAGCGGCGCTTGAGATGGCTTGGCCATGTGAGCCGCATGGAAGATGGCAGGATCCCCAAAGACACATTGTACAGCGAGCTCGCCACTGGTATCAGACCCACCGGCCGTCCATGTCTCCGTTATAAAGACGTCTGCAAACGCGACATGAAATCGTGTGACATTGATCACAAGTCGTGGGAGTCAGTTGCCAGCATTCGCCAGAGCTGGCGGGCAGCCATAAAGACAGGGCTAAATTGTGGCGAGTCGAAGAGACTTAGTAGTTGGCAGGAAAAAAGACAGAGGCGCAAGGGGAGAGCCAACTGTGCAACAGCCCCAACAAACAAATTTCTCTGCAGCACCTGTGGAAGAGCCTGTCACTCCAGAATTGGCCTTTATAGCCACTCCAGGCGCTGCTTCACAAACCACTGACCACCTCCAGGCGCGTATCCATTGTCTCTCGAGATAAGGAGGCCCAAAAGAATTATGTATTAATGCATTTTACTCTCACTCATAGACAAATTACTGTAAGTACTTTAGGAAACAACAAATAACTACAGTGTTTCACGAATAAATCAGCTTCAGCCCTTCAAATCTACCCTATCACATACAAACTCCATGCCATAGTTTAGTCTAACTACCCAACATTTAAAGGTACATTTGCAGCTGGCTGCCATGAATTACAGTTTGTATTCTTATCCAATTCTGCTTTTTAATTCACATTTACAGAGCAATTTTACCACAGGATTCCTATAAAGCTAGGCAAATGCTTAGAAAGTGTCGAGACGAAACCCGTCTCCAGACAGCAGGGTGTCAGAGCTCATTCACTGGCATTGCTGCACTGCAGACTTTGATAGAGCAATCAGACTTTTAAAATAAGACTACAAACATCGGCTGCTTTCAGGAGCAGAGGTATCCAGAATAACCCAGTGAGATGAGGGTTAGTCAGGCATCAGATTTGGGGTGCTGCACTTGACCAGACCCCATACTTACCCTTTCTTTGTGAAGTGTGCACCTCACAGAGGCCATTTTTACAAGGCATCCAAATCTTCTTCAGGGGATTTTGAGTGAGTTCTAGAGGCAAGTTTGCCATGTTTTTCCTGTTTCTTTTGTCTTGCTGCAAATTTAAGTCCACACAACCATCCCCGCACAGTTTGTCAATTCTTTGCCTTGCTCTCTAGGCTGCTGGTCTTTCTTCCTTGTGTGCAGCCATACAGTGAGCACTAGGTGATAGGACTGAGCACGTCACGTGAAATCAAACTGCAAACTACCATAAGTACCCGAATTCAGGGGCACTCAGATTGTAAGGAAAAGATGTTCAACTGAAGTCTATGTCAACAAGCTCATGTTAACATTTCATAGCATGAGTTTAAGTAAATAGTATTAATATAGTAATTAATATATTAATAGTAATAGAAGAAGAAGTAATAATTTACAAAACATTAACCTACCTTTTCTATCAGATGCTGGCTGACCTGCTATGTATTTACACAATGACAGAGATTTACAGCCTTTGTATTTTATTCTCAGCTGCTTATTCAAATGATGGTCAAATCAGCTTTGAAATTTACTGCTCTTCTGCTCAGATTATAGTTTATTAAAAAGTCCGTTAAAAAATCTAATTACTGAGTAACTTAGATTTTTACATGGAATCTCATGAGAATTTGTTCCACGTCTTCCCAGAACTATTTCTTTCCAGATAACTCATTTCACACAGTCACTGAGTACTTTCTGTACCACTGTCTATTTTATGTATTTTATGTACAAGGTACAAGCAGATAAGTTTTTCTCTATATTGCATCATTTTGGGTTCATTCCACACTTCAGGATCAGTAAAATCACATGTGGAAACCATGGGATGTGGCTGTTCAAGTCAGAGCAGCCAATCACTGGAAATGCCACAACAGTAGCACCAATCAGCTTGCTCCTGACAGGAAACCTGTTGCAGAGAGCAGATGGTCATGGAGTTGCTTAACACAGCGAGTGTGCTACCAACAGTCACGGAGCAGGCGGTCAAACTAAAGTGCTACAGTGTGAAATGTTGCACAAAAACCTCAAGGCTGAATCAATCCAGCCACCATCATGCTTCTCAGCTATCAGAAAAACCCCTCACAGCAGTGTTAAAACGATGGCACTGATTTTCACATACGTTGCCTTTCTATTGTGTCTTGAGTATAAACAACATCCCAAGGTGATTCAAAAATAGGCATGATAAAAAGATACCAAGCCACGAAGGAAGATACCTGGAAGCTAACTGGGATTTTATTTTAAACGATGAGGAGAGAGGTGGGTGAGGAGGCAGATAGCTTCGCGGAGGCACTCTCTCAGCATAAAACTGAGAAACATCTGCTACCAACAGGGAAGTGAAAGGATGCAAAGAACACTGGAGTCAAAGAAACGGCACATTTGGGAGGGTGAAGATGACGAGGGAAGATTGAAGATGTAGGGTGGGGCAAGGCTATGGAGGGATTTATAAGTGAGGACAAGCTTTCTGAAAACTGGGAGGTGGTGGCGTAGTGGTATTATCACTGGACTTGTAACCCAGAGACCCAGGGTATTGATCTGGAGACATGGGTTCAAATCCCACCACAGCAGAAGGTGGAATTTGAATTCAATTAATAAATCTGGAATTAAAAGCTAGTCTAATGACGGCCATGAAACAATTGTCGATTGATGTAAAAACCCATCTGGTTCACTAATGTCCTTTAGGGAAGGAAATCTGCTGTCCTTCCCTGGTCTGGCCTACATGTGACTCCAGAACCACAGCAATGTAGTTGACTCTTAAAATGCCCTCTGAAATGGCCTAGCAAGCCACTCAGTTGTACCTAACCACTACGAAGTCAATAAAAAGGAATGAAACCAGACAGACCACCCGGCATCGACCGAGGCACCGGAAACGACAACGGCAAACCCAGCCCTGTCGACCCTGCAAAGTCCTCCTTACTAACATCTGGGGGCTTGTGCCAAAGTTGGAAGAGCTGTCCCACAGACTAGTCAAGCAACAGCCTGACATAGTAACACTCATGGAATCATACCTTACAGACAATGTCCCATACACTGCAGTCACTATCGCTGGGTATGTCCTGTCCCACTGGCAGGACAGACCCAGCAGAGGTGGCGGGACAGTGGTCTACAGTAGGGAGGGAGTTGCCCTGGGAGTCCTCAACATCGACTCCGGACTCCATGAAGTCTCAAGGCATCAGGTCAAACATGGGCAAGGAAACCTCCTACTGATTACCGCCTACTGCCCTCCTTCAGCTGATGAGTCGGTACACCGCCATGTTGAACACCACTTGGAGGAAGCACTGAGGGTGGCAAGGGCACAAAATGTACTCTGGGTGGGGGATTTCAATGTCCGTCACCAAGAGTGATTCAGTAGCACCACTACCTAACAAGCTGGCCGAGTACTAAAGGACATAGCTGCTAGACTGGGTCTGCGGCAGGTGGTGGGGGAACCAACATGAAGGTAAAACATACTTGACCTTGTCCTCACCAAACTGCCTGTCGCAGATGCTTTTGTCCATGGCTTTATCGGTAGGAGTGACCACCGCATAGTCCCTGTGGAGCCGAATCACAGAATAATACAGCACAGAAGAGGCCCTTCGGCCCATCGAGTCTGCACCGATGCATTAAAACACCTGACCTGTCTACCTAATCCCATTTGCCAGCACTTGGCCCATAGCCTTGAATGTTATGACGTGCCAAGTGCTCATCCAGGTACTTTTAAAAGGATGTGAGGCAACTCGCCTCTACCACCCTCCCGGGCAGGGCTTTCCAGACTGTCACCACCCTCTGGGTAAAAAAGTTCTTCCTCAAATCCCCCTTAAACCTCCCGCCCCTCACCTTAAACTTGTGACCCCTCGTAACTGACCCTTCAACTACGGGGAACAGCTGCTCCCTATCCACCCTGTCCATGTCCCTCATAATCTTGTACACCTCGATCAGGTCACCCCTCAGTCTTCTCTGCTCCAGTGAAAACAACCCAAGCCTATCCAACCTCTCTTCATAGTTTAAATGTTCCATCCCAGGCAACATCCTGGTGAATCGCCTCTGCACCCCCTCCAATGCAATCACATCCTTCCTATAATGTGGCGACCAGAATTGCACACAGTACTCCAGCTGTGGCCTTACCAAAGTTCTGTACAACTCCAACATGATCTCCCTGCTTTTGTAATCTGTGCCTCGATTGATAAAGGCAAGTGTCCCATATGCCGTTTTCACCACCCTATTAACCTGCCCTTCTGCCTTCAGAGATCTATGGACAAACACGCCAAGGTCCCTTTGTTCCTTGGAACTTCCCAGTGTCAGGCCATTCACTGAATACTTCTGTGTCACATTACTCCTTCCAAAGTGTATCACCTCACACTTTTCAGCGTTAAATTCCATCGGTCACTTTTCTGCCCATTTGACCATCCCGTCCATATCTTCCTGTAACCTAAGACACTCCACCTCACTGTTAACCACTCGGCCAATCTTTGTGTCATCCGTGAACCCACTGATCCTACCCCCCACATAGTCATCTATGTCATTTATATAAATGACAAACAATAGGGGACCCAGCACAGATCCCTGTGGTACGCCACTGGACACTGGCTTCCAGTCACTAAAACAGCCGTCTGTCATCACTCTCTGTCTCCGACAGCTAAGCCAATTTTGAATCCACCTTATCAAGTTACCTTGTATCCCATGTGCATTTGCTTTCTTGATAAGTCTCCCATGTGGGACCTTGTCAAAGGCTTTGCTGAAATCCATGTAAACTACATCAACGGCACTACCCTCATCGACACACCTGGACCCATGCTCAAAAAATTCAATCAAATTTGTTAGGCATGACCTCCCTCTGACAAAGCCATGCTGACTATTTCTAATCAAATTTTGCCTCTCCAAGTGGTGATAGATTCTCTCCTTCAGAATTTTCTCCAATAGTTTCCCGACCACTGACGAGACTCACTGGTTTGTAGTTCCCTGGCTTATCTCTACAACCTTTCTTAAATAATGGGACCACATTAGCTGCTCTCCAGTCCTCTGGCACCTCCCCCGTGGCCAGAGAAGAATTAAAAATTAGGGTCAGAGCCCCTGCAATCTCCAACCTCGACTCCCACAGCATCCTGCGACACAAATCGTCCGCACCTGGAGATTTGTCCACTTTTAAGCCTTCCAAAACCTCCAATACCTTGTCACTCCTATGACAATTTGCTCAAGAACCTCACAGTCTCTCTGAATTCCATATCTACATCCTCATTCTCTCGGGTGAAGATGTGCAAATTTCCCCCTTGGTCCTGATTATCCTCTTCCCATTGATATACTTATAGAATATCTTGGGATTTTCCCTACTTTTACCAGCCAGAGCTTTCTCATATTCCCTCTTTGCTCTCCTAAATGCTTTCTTAAGCTCCATCCTACACTTTCTGTACTCCACTAATGCTTCCATTGATTTGCTCTCCTTGTATTTGCTAAAAGCCTCTCTTTTCCTTCTCATCGTACCCTGAATGTTTCTGGTCATCCATGGTTCTCTGGGCTTGTTGCTCCTACCTATTACCCTCGAGGGAACATGTTGGGCCTGTACCCTCCCCATTTCCTTTTTGAATGCCACCCCACTGCTCTTCTGTAGATTTCCCCACAAGTAACTCTTTCCAGTCTACCTTGGCCAGATCCTGCCTTATTTTACTAAAATTTGCTCTCCCCCAATCCAAAACCTTTTTTTGCAACTTGTCTATTTCTTTCTCCATAACAAGCTTAAATTGTACCATGTTGTGGTCGCTATCACCAAAATGCTCCCCCACCAACACATCAACCACCTGTCCGGCTTCATTCCCCAGAATTAGGTCCAGCACTGCACTGTCCCTTGTTGGATCCTCTACATATTGGGCTAAAAAGTTCTCCTGTATACATTTTAAGAACTCTACTCCATCTAAGCCCTTAACACGATGACTATCCCAATTAATGTTGGGACAGTTGAAATCACCTAATATAATTACCCTATTATTTTTACACACCTCTGCAAATTGCGCACATATTTGCTCCTCAATTTCCCACTGACTATCTGGGGGTCTGTAATAAACTCATTTGATGCCCCCTCCAAGAAATCATCTCTCCTTACTGCAGTAACTGACACCTTAACTAATATTGCAATGCCCCCTCCTCTTTTACCCCCTCCTCTGTCTCGCCTGAAAATTCCACATCCCGGGATATTGAGCTGCCAATCCTGCCCCTCCCTCAACCATATCTCCGTGATGGCTACTATATCACAATTCCACGTGTCAATCATTGCCCTTAACTCATCCGTTTTACCTGCAATACTCCTGGCATTAAAGTAGAGGCCTTCCATCCTGCTCTTACTCCCTTGAAACTTACTTCTGCTGTATTCCCACTGACTTGTTCGCTTTCCAGTATTTAGCTGTGTCCCTATTCTGCTAGGAGTCTGCAACCCCTCCCCCTGCCCAATTAGTTTAAACTCCTCCCAATAGCACTAGTAAACCCACCAGCAAGGATGTTAGTCCCCCTCTGGTTCAGATGTAGACCGTCCCGCTTGTACAGGTCCCACCTTCCCCAGAAACGGTCCCGGTGGTCCAGGAATCTAAAACCCTCCCTCCTGCACCAACTCTTAAGCCACGCATTCATCCTATTCTCCTATTTCTATACTCGCTGGCACATGGCACTGGGAGTAATCCAGAGATTACAATCAGAGAGGTCCTGCTTTTTAGTCTATTGCCTAACTCCCTGAATTCTTGATGCAAGACCTCATCCCTCTTTCTACCTATGTCATTGGTACCAACATGTACCATGACCTCTGCCTGATCACCCTCCCCATTCAGGATGCCCTGCAGCCGTTCAGTGACATCTCGGACCCTGGCGCCAGGGAGGCAACACACCATCCTGGAGTCACGTTGACGGCCACAGTAGCGCCCATCTGTTCCCCTGACTATAGAATCCCCTATTACTATTGCTCTTCCTCTCTTTCCCCCTTCCTGTGCAGTCAGGCTGCTTATGGTGCCAGAAGCTTGGCTCTGTCCGCGCTCCCTGGAGGAACCGGCCTCATCAGCCTCCAAAATGGAATACCGATTTGCAAGCGGGACCCCAGGGGACTCCTGAACTACCTGCCTGTTTCTCTTGGACTGCCTGGTGGTCACCCATTCCCTGCCTTCCTCAAGTCCCTTCAGCTGCGGTATGACCACCTCTCTATACGTGCTATCCACAATGCTCTCAGACTCGCGGATGCTCCACAGTGTTTCCAGCCACCGTTCCAGCTCTGAAACCCAAGCTTCCAGGAGCTGCAGCTGGACACACTTCCTGCACACATGCTGGCCCCGGGGACTGGAAATGTTCCCGGATTCCCACATGCAGCAAGAGGAGCAAACCACGGCTTCAAACTCTCACGCCATGACTAAACCCTTTAAATCTAAAACTTTAGAAGATTATAATTAACAAAAACAACTAAGTCTTGCTAAAACAATGACTTACAATTCAATCCACTCTGAAAAATACCCACCAGGACTTACTCACCAGTCAATTGTGCTCTTTGGAAACTCTCGGCTCCCCTCACTCTGAGGACAGGTAGGAAATGAAAGGAGCTCCTCGCTCCTTCCTCACCGAACTTCCTCAGTCACCAAACTTCCACTTTAAAACTCTAATGCAACCCAAGTCAGCACTCCAGTGCAAACAAGGTCAGCACTGCAAGGTGGCCCACTTTTATACTGATTGACTCTAGCCCCTGAAAACTGGTTGAAGCCAATTCCCTAATTAACAAGGCGCAGCTGCAAGCAGAGCCTAAGCGAACTCTGTTTCAAGCTGGTCTAAAACTCACCTTCTCCAACCCGAACAGCAACTGTTAAGTTAATTTGCTACTTAAAAGACAGACAAGACTTAAGATAAAATTTACCCTTAATTATCCTCAGTCACTAAACTTCCACTTTAACACTCTAATGCAACTCAAGTCAGCACTCCAGTGCAAACAAGTCCCGCCTTCACATTGAGGATACCGTCCATCGTGTTGTGTGGCACTATCACCGTGCTGAATGGGATAGATTTCGAACAGATTTAGCAATGCAAAACTGGGTATCCATGAGGTGCTGCGGGCCATCAGCAGCAACAAAATTGTACTCAACCACAATCTGTAACCTCATGGCCCGGCATATCACCCGCTCTGCAAAGAACAAAGAACAGTACAGCACAGGAACAGGCCATTCGGCCCTCCAAGCCTGCGCCGATCTTGATGCCTGCCTAAACTAACACCTTCTGCACTTCCGGGGCCCATAACCCTCTATTCCCTTCCCATTCATATATTTGTCAAGATGTCTCTTAAATGTCGCTATCGTATCTGCTTCCACCACCTCCCCTGGCAGCAAGTTCCAGGAACTCACCACCCTCTGTATAAAAAACTTGCCTCACACATCCCCTCTAAACTTTGCCCCTCTCACCATAAACCTATGTCCCCTAGTAACTGACTCTTCCACCCTGGGAAAAAGCTTCTGACTATCCACTCTGTCCATGCCGCTCATAACTTTGTAAACCTCTATCATGTCGCCCCTCCACCTCCGTCGTTCCAGTGAAAAACATTACCATAAAGCCAGTAGACCAACCCTGGTTCAATGAAGAGTGCAGGAGGGCATGCCAGGAGCAGCACCAGACATACCTCAAAATGAGGTGTCAACCTGCTGAAGCTACAACCCAGGACTACTTGCATGCCAAACTGCTAAAGCAGCATGCGATAGACAGAGCTAAGCGATCCCATAACCAACAGAATAGATCTAAGCTCTGCACTCCTGTCACATCCAGTCGTGAATGGTGGTTGACAATTAAACAATTTACTGGAGGAGGTGGCTCCACAAATATCCCCATCCTCAATGATGGGGGAGCCCAGCACATCAGTGCGAAAGATGCCCTCCTGCACCCCTCATTGAAGCAGGGTTGGTTCCCCTAGCTTGATGATAATGGTAGAGTGGGGGATATACCAGGCCATGAGGTTGCAGATTGTGGTTGAGTACAATTCTGCTGCTACAGATGGCCCACAGTGCCTCATGGATGTCCAGTTTTGAGTTGCTAGATCTGTTCAAAATCTATCCCATTTAGCATGGTGGTACTGCCACACAAAATGATGGTGGGTACCCTCAGTGTGGAGACGGGACTTTGTCTCCAAAAAGAACTGTGCGGTGGTCACTCACCTTACCTCTGGAATTCAGCTCTTTTGTCCATGTTTGGACCAAGGCTGTAATGAAGTCTGGAGCTGAGTGGTCCTGGCGGAACCCAAACTGAGTACTGGTGAGCAGGTTATTGGTAAGTAAGGGCTGCTTGATGACACGGTGGATGACACCTTTCATCACTTTGCTGATGATTTTAAGTAGGCTGATGCAGAAGCAAGTGGTCAGATTTCATTTGTCCTTTTTTTGTGGATAGAACATAGGTAACTTAAATGAGAAGAGGAAGAACAGGATTTGTTATTAACCACAAGTTTGCAAGTTCTCCCTGTGACCGCAAGTGTTTGCTCCGGGTGCTCCGGTTTCTTCCCACATGCCAAAAACTTGCAGGTTGATAGGTAAATTGGCCATTGTAAAAGAAAAATTGCCCCTAGTGTAGGGAGGTGGTAGGAGAATTGAGGGAAGGTGGGGATGTGAGAGGGAAAATGGGATTAATGTAGGATTAGTATAAATGGGTGGTTGATGGTCGGCACGGACTCGGTGGGCCGAAGGGCCTGTTTCAGTGCTGTATCTCTCTATAACTCTATAAGGCAGAAGCATTTGCAACAATCTTCAGTCAGAAATGCCGCGTTGATGATCCATCTTGGCCCCCTCCTGAAGTCCCCAGTATTACAGATGCCAGACTTCAGCCAATTCGATTCACTCTGCGTGATATCAAGAAATGACTGAAGGCACTGGATACTGCAAAGACTATGGGTTCTGACAATATTCCGGCAATAGTACGGAAGACCTGTGCTCCAGAACTTGCCGCACCCTTAGCCAAGCTGTTCCAGTACAGCTACAACACTGGAATCTACCTGGCAACGTGGAAAATTGCCCAGGTATGTCCTGTACACAAAAAGCAGTCCAACCCGGCCAATTACCACCCAATCACTCTACTCTCAAACATCAGTAAAGTGATGGAAGGTGTCATCAGCAGTGCCATCAAGCAGCACTTGCTTAGCAATAACCTGCTCAGTGATGCTCAGTTTGGGTTCTGCCAGGGCCATTCAGTTCCTGACCTCATTACAGCCTTGATTCAAACATGGACAAAAGAGCTGAACTCAAGAGGTGAGGTGAGAGTGACTGCCCTTGACATCAAGGCAGCATTTGACCAAGTATGGCATCAAGAAGCCATAGCAAAACTGAGGTCAATGGGAATCAGGGGGAAAACCTTCCGCTGGCTGGAGTCATACCTAGCATAAAGGAAGATGGTTGTGGGTGTTGGAGGTCAATCATCTGAGCTCCAGGACATCACTGCAGGAGTTCCTCAGGGTAGTGTCCTAGGCCCAACCATCTTCAGCTGCTTCATCAATGACCTTCCTTCAGTCATAAGGTCAGAAGTAGGGATGTTCGCTGATGATTGCACAATGTTCAGCACCATTCGCGACTCCTCAAATACTGAAGCAGTCTGTGTAGAAATGCAGCAAGACCTGGACAATATCCAGGCTTGGGCTGATAAGTGGCAAGTAACATTTGCGCCACACTAGTGCCAGGCAATGACCATCTCCACCAAGAGTGGCACTAGTCAGGAGTGTGCTGGAATACTCTCCACTTGCCTGGATGGGTGCAACTCCAACAACACTCAAGAAGCTCAACACCATCCAGAACAAAGCAGCCTGCTTGATTGTCACACCATCCACAAACATTCACTCCATCCACCACCGACGCATAGTGGCAGCAGTGTGTACCATCTACAAGATGCACTGCAGCAATGCACCAAGGCTCTTTAGACAGCATCTTCCAAACCCACAACCTCTACCACCTCGAAGGACAAGAGCAGCAGATGCATGGGAACATCACCACCTGCAAGTTCCCATCCAAGTCACACACCATCCTGACTTGGAACTACATCACCGTTCCTTCACTGTCACTGGGTGAAAATCCTGGAACTCCCTTCCTAACAGCACTGTGGGTGTACCTACCCCACATGGACCGCAGCGGTTCAAGAAGGCAGCTCACCACCACCTTCTCAAGGGCAATTAGGGATGGGCAATAAATGCTGGCATAGCCAGTGACACCCACATCACCTGAATGAATTTTTAAAAAATCAATGTGTTGGGGACAGAAAGCTAGTGTATGGGTGTGGGGATGGGGCGATGGGTGGGAAGTGTGGCAGAGTTTATGGAGATGAGAAGTCAGCAAGGAGAGCATTGGAATAGTTGAGTCTTCAGGCAATGAAAACATCTATAAATGTTGAGGTAGCAGAGGAGATGAAGTAGGGCTGTGACAGGCAGTATCGTGAAGGTGCAAATATGTGAGATTTATATCTTAGAACACAAGCACCCCGAGAGTAGACAAGACAGTGTCTTCCCCCATCTCCATCTTAGTTTCCTCAACAATAACCTGCATTTAGATAGTATAGAGGGAGTGCAGCGAAGGTTTACCAGACTGATTGCTGGGATGGCCGGACTGACGTATGAGGAGAGATTGAGTCGGTTAGGATTATATTTGCTGGAGTTCGGAAGAGTGAGGGGGGATCTCATAGAAACCTATCAAATTCTAACAGGACTTGACAGAGTAGATGCAGGAAGGATGTTCCCGATGGTGGGGGAGTCCAGAACCAGGGGTCATAGTCTAAGGATATGGGGTAAACCTTTCAGGACTGAGATGATAAATTTCTTCACCCAGAGAGTGGTGAGCCTGTGGAATTCGCCACCAAAGAAAGCAGTTGAAGCCAAAACATTGAATGTTTTCAAGGAGTTGATAAATATAGCTCTTGGGTCTAAAGGGATCAAAGGGTATGGGGCGAAAGCTGGAAAAACCTACTGAGTTGGATCAGCCATGATCATAATGAATGGCGAAGCAGGCTCGAAGGGCCAAATGGCCTACTCCTGCTCCTATTTTCTATGTTTCGATGTTTCTAGTATATATTATACAGTACATTCTGGAGCCGACCAGAGAGCTGGCGATACTAGACCTGGTACTGTGCAACAAGATAGGATTAATTAATGACCTCATAGTTAAGGCGCCCCTAGGTAGCAGCGATCATATGATGATTGAATTTTACATTCAGTTTGAGGGAGAGAAGAGTGGGTCCAGGACCAGTATTTTAAACTTAAATAAGGGCAATTATGAGGGCATGAAAGCAGAGCTAGCTGAAGTGAACTGGCACATCAGGTTAAGGGATAGGTTAATCGAGATGCAGTGGCAAACATTTAAAGGGATATTTCAGAATACACAGAATAGATAGATTCCAATGAGAAAGAAAAATTCCAAAGGGTGGGACCTGCCATCCGTGGTTAACTAAAACAGTTAAAGATAGTATCAAACTTAAAGAAAAAGCATATAATTGTGCAAAGATGGGCGGCAGGTCAGAAGATTGGACAGAATATTAAAAAATAGATTGATAAGGAAGGTAAAATTAGAGTACAAGAGAAGCTAGCTAGAAATATAAAGACAGATAGTATGAGTTTCTATAGATATTTTAAAAAGAAAAGAATTAGCAAAATGAACGTTGGTCCTATAGAAAGTGAGTCTGGGGAATTAATAATGGATAATAAGGAGATGGCAGATGAATTGAACAGATATTTTAGGTATTTTGCATCGGTCTTCACTGCAGAGGATACAAGTAACATCCCAGTATTAGCTGCAAGTTAGGAAATGGAAGGAAGGAACTCAAGAAAATTACAATCACCAGGGAAGTGGTACTGAACAAACTGTTGGAGCTGCGGGCTGACAAGTCCCCGGGTCCTGATGGACTTCATCCTAGGGTGTTAAAAGAAGTGGCTAATGAGATAGTTGATGCATTCGTTTTAATTTTCCAAAATCCCCTAGATTCAGGGAAGGTTTCACTACACTGGAAAGTAACGAATGTAACTCCTTTATTGAAGAAGGTTGGGGGGTGGGGGGGGGGGGGGGTGGGGTGCGGGCCGAGATAGAAAGCACGAAATTACAGGCCAGTTGGCTTAATATCTGTCTTAGGGAAAATGTTAGAAGTTATTATTAAAGACGTTATAGCAGGGCACTTAGAAAAATTTAAGGTAATCAGGCAGAGTCAACATGGTTTTGTTAAAGGGAAATCATGTTTAACCAATTTATTGGAGTTCTTTGAGGGAGTTACATCTGCTGTGGATGAAGGGGAACCGGTGGATGTATTGTGCTTAGATTTCCAGAAGATCCCACATCAAAGGTTAATGTGGAAAATAAAAGCTCACGGTGTAGGGGTAACATATTGGCGTGGATAGAAAATTGGCTAGCTAACAGGAAACAGAGAGTAGGCATAAATGGGTCATTTTCTGGTTGGCAAGATGTAACGAGTGGTGTGCCACAGGGATCTGTGCTGGGGGCTCAACCTTTTACAATTTATACAAATGACTTAGATGAAGGGACCGAAGGTATGGTTGCTAAATTTGCTGATGACACAAAGATAGGTAGGAAAGTAGGTTGTGAAGAGGATATAAGGAGGTTCCAAAGGGATATAGATAGGTGAAATGAGTGGGCAAAAATCTGGCAGATGGAGTATAACGTGGGAAAATGCGAAATTGTCCAGTTTGGCAGGAAGAATAAGAAGCATATTATCGAAATGATGAGAGATTGCGGAGCTGAGATGCAGAGGCATCTGGAAATCCTAGTGCATGAATCACAAAAAGTTAGTATGCAGGTACAGCGTGTAATTAGGAGAGCTAATACAATGCTATCGTTTATTGTGCGGGGAATTAGAGAGAGAGAGAGTGTTATACAGCAGAGAAACAGGCCCTTCTGCCCATCGTGTCCGTGCTGGCCATCAAGCACCTAACTATTCGAATTCCATTTTCTACCATTTGGTCCGTAGCCTTGCATGCTTTGGTGTTTCAAGTGCTCATCTAAATACTTCTTCAATGTTGTGAGGGTTCCTGCCTCTACCACCTCTTCAGGCAGTGTGTTCCAGATTCCAAACACCCTCTGAGTGAAAAAGCTTTTCCTCAAATCCCCTCTAAACCTCCTGCCTTAAATCTCTGCCCTCTGGTTATTGATCCCTCCGCTAAGGGAAAAGGTTTCTCCTATCTAACCCAACAATGCCCCTCATAATTTTGTATACCTCAATCATGTTCCCCTCAGCCTTCTCTGCTCGAAGGAAAACAACCCTAGCCATTTCAGTCTCTCTTCATAGCTGAAATGCTCCAGCCCAGGCAACATCCTGGTGAATCTCCTCTGCACCCCCTCCAGTGCAACCACATCCTTCCTATAGTGTGGTGACCAGAACTGTACACAGTACTCCAGCTGTGGCCTAACTAGCATTTTATACAGCTTCATCATAACCTCCCTGCTCTTATATTCTGTGCTTCGGCTAATAAAGGCAAGTATTCCATATGCCTTGCTAACCACCTTATCTACCTGTGCTGCTGCCTTCAGTGATCTATGGACAAGTACACCAAGGTCCCTCTGACCCTCTGTACTTCCTATGGTCCTACCATCCATTTGTTTTTTCCCTTGCCTTGTTAGTTCTCCCAAAATGCATCACCTCACACTTCTCAGGATTAAATTCCATTTGCCACTGCTCCGCACATCTTACCAGACCATCTATATCGTCCTGTAATCTAAGGCTTTCCTCCTCACTATTTACAACACCACCAATTTTCGTGTCATCTGTGAACTTACTGATCATACCTCCTATATTCAAGTCTAAATCATTAACGTACACTACAAACAGCAAGGGTCCCAGCACCGATCCCTGCGGTACACCACTGGTCACAGGCTTCCACTCGCTAAAACAACCCTCAACCATCACCCTCTGCCTCCTGCCATTAAGCCAATTTTGGATCCACTTTGCCAAATTGCCCTGGATCCCATGGGCTCTTACCTTCTTAACCAATCTCCCATGCAGGACCTTATCAAAAGCCTTACTGAAGTCCATGTAGACTACATCAACTGCTTTACCGTCACCCACACATCTAGTCACCGCCTTGAAAAATTCAATCAAGTTAGTTAGACACCATCTCCCCCTGACAAAGCCATGCTGACTATCCCTGATTAATCCCTGCCTCTCCAAGTGGAGATTAATCCTTTCCCTCAGAATTTTTTCCAATATTTTCCCCACCACTGATGTTTGACTCATTGACCTGTAATTACCTGGTTTATCCCTGCTACCCTTCTTAAATAATGGTACCACATTCGCTGTCTTCCAGTCCTCTGGTACCTCTCCTGTGGCCAGAGAGGATCTGAAAATTTGTGTCTGAGCCCCTGCTATCATCTCCCTTGCCTCACATAACAGCCTGGGATACATCTCATCTGGGCCTGGGGATTTATCCACTTTTAAGCCCGCTAAAATAGCTAATACTTCCTCTCTTTCAATGCTAATTTTTTCAAGTATATCACAATCCCCCTCCCTGATCTCTACACCTACATCGTCCTTCTCCATAGTGAACACAGATGCAAAGTAATCATTTAAAACCTCACCTATGTCCTCCAGCTCCACATACAGTTTGCACTTTGGTCCCTCATGGGCCTCACTCTTTCCCTGGTTATCCCCTTGCCCTTAATATACTTATAAAATGCCTTACGATTTTCCTTTATCTTGCCTGCCAATGCTTTTCCATGTCCCCTCTTTGCTCTCCTAATTACTTTTTTTAGTACCCCCCCCTACACTTTCTATACTATTACAAAAATATTCCTTCACTTCCTTCAAGTAAAAGATGTTGCTATAGGTATCCGCATGGGTCCTAGTGATGCCTGTCTTTTTGTGGGATATGTCAAACATTCCTTGTTCCATTCCTACTAAAGCCCCCTTCCCCAACTCTTTTTCCGGTACATTGATGACTGTATTGGTGCTGTTTTCTTCTCCCATCCCGAACTGGAAAACTATATCTACTTTACTTCCAATTTCCACCCTTCTCTCACCTTTACATGGACCATCTCCGACACTTCCCTTCCTCGACTTCTCTGTCGCCATTTCTGCAGATAGGCTATCTACTAACATTCATTATAAGCCCACCGACTCCCACAGCTACCTCGACAACACTTCTTCACACCCTGCCTCCTTTAAGGACTCCATTGCATTCTCCCAGTTTCTCCGTCTCCGACGCAACTGCTCTGATGATGCAACCTTCCACGACAGCGCTTCTGATATATCTTCCTTTTTCCTCAACCGAGGAATCCCCCTCTCACCTGCGGTTGACAGGGCCCTCGACCATGTCTGGCCCATTTCCCGCACCTCTACCCTCACCTCACCCCTTCCCCTCCCTTTAAGAAATGCGACAGGGTTCCCCTTGTCCTCACTTTTCACCCCACCAGCCTCCACATCCAAAGGATCATCCTCCACTATTTCGACCATGCCCATCGTGATGTCACTACCAAACGCATCTTCTCCTCCCCTACTCTATCAGCATTCCGAAGGGATCATTCCCTCCGCGGCACCCTGGTCCACTCCTCCATTATCCCCAACACCTCGTCCCCTTCCCACGACACCTTCCCCAGCAATTGCAGGAGGTGTAACACCTGCCCTTTTACCTCCTCTCTCCTCACTATCCAAGGCCCCAAACACCCCTTTCAGGTGAAGCAGCGATTTACTTGTACTTCTTTCAATGTAGTATACTGCATTTGCTGCTCACAATGTGGTCTCCTCTACAATGGGGAGACCAAACGCAGATTGGGTGACTGCTTTGCGGAACACCTCCGCTCAGTCTGAAAGCACGACTCCGAGCTTCTGCATGCTGGCCATTTCAACACACTCCTATGTTCTCTTGCCCACATATCTGTCCTGAGATTGCTGCAGTGTTCCAGCGAACAGCAACGCAAGTTCAAGGAACAGCACATCATTTACTGATTTGGCACATTGCAGCCTACCAGACTGAACATCGAGTTCAATAATTTCAGAGCATGACGGGGCCCCCCTTTTTATTTTTAGTTATTTTTTCTTTTTTTAATTTTTTATTTGTTTATTTTAATTTAGCGTGTTCCATCATTCATTTTTTTACCATGTGTTTATCCACTGTTTTTTTTGATATTTGTGCTTTTGGCCAGGGCTGTTCATTATTCTGTCAGTTAACACCCTCTCTGCATTAACGCTTTGTTTTTCACCACACCATTAACATACCGTTTGCCTTTGCACCATGACCTTCTGGTCAGTTATTCTCTGTGACCCTCTGTCCTATCAACATCTTGCCTTTTGTTATCTCTTGCCTCACCCCTGCTTTATTTGCTTAAAACCTATTACATATCTAACCTTTGCCAGTTCTGATGAAGGGTCACTGACCTGAAACGTTAACTCTGCTTCTCTCTCCACAGATGCTGCCAGACCTGCTGAGTATTTCCAGCATTTCTTCTTTTTATTTCAGATTTCCAGCATCTGCAGTATTTTGCTTTACATTATTACAAAAGTAGGAGGTTATGCTTCAGCTATACAGGGCATTGGTGAGACCATATCTGGAGTACTGTGTACAGTATTGGGCTCCTTATTTAAGGAAGGATGCAAATGCAGTTCAAACAAGGTTTACTGGACTGATACCTGGAATGGGCGGGCTACCTTATGAGGAAAGATTGGACAGGCTAAACTTGTATCTGCTGGAATTTATAAGAGTACGAGGTGACTTGATTGAAACATACAAGATCCTGAGGGGTCTTGACAGGGTGGATGTGGAAAGGATGTTTCCCCTTGTGGGAGAATCTAGAACTAGAGGTCACTGTTTAAAAATAAGGGTCGCCCATTTAAGACAGAGATGATGAGAAATGTTTTCTCAGAGGGTCGTGAGTCTTTACAGGCAAAGAGAGTCATAGAGTTATACAGCACAGAAACAGGCCCTTCGGCCAATCGTGTCTGTGCCGACCATCAAGCACCTATTTATTCTAATCCCACTTTCCAGTACTTGGCCCATAGCCAAGAATGTTCTTCCTCAAAAGGCAGTGGAAGCAGAGTCTTTGAACATTTTCAAGGCAGAGATAGATTCATTCTTGATAAGCTAGAGGGTGGAAGGTTATCAAGGTTAGGTGGAAATGTGGAGTAATCAGTTCAGCAATGGCATGGCAGAGCAGGCTTTAAGGGCCAAGTGGCCTATGCCTGCTCCTAATTCGTATGTTCATAGGTAAAACACCGAGAGAAATCCCCCCAAAACGCCGAGTAAAAACCCCCCAAAACGCCCAGAGAAAACCCCCCAAAACACCCAGAGAAAACCCCCCAAAACACCCTTAGAAGCCCCCCAAAACACCCAGAGAAACCCCCCCAAAACACCCAGAGAAATCCCCCCAAAACGCCCAAAGAAATCCCCCCAAAACGCCGAGAGAAATCCCCCCAAAATGCCCAGAGAAACCCCCCCAAAATGCCCAGAGAAATCCCCCCAAAATGCCCAGAGAAACCCCCCCCAAAACGCCCAGAGAAACCCCCCAAAACACCCAGAGAAACCCCCCCAAAACACCCAGAGAAATCCCCCCAAAACACCCAGTGAAACCCCCCCAAAACACCCAGTGAAATCCCCTCAAAACACCCAGAGAAATCCCCCCAAAACACCCAGTGAAATCCCCTCAAAACACCCAGTCAAATCCCCTCAAAACACCCAGTGAAATACCCCCAAAACACCCAGTGAAATCCCCCAAAAATACCCAGAGAAATCCCCCCAAAACACCCAGAGAAATCCCCCCAAAATACCAAGTGAAATCCCCCAAAACACCCAGTGAAATCCCCCCAAAACACCCAGAGAAATCCCCCCAAAACACCCAGTGAAATACCCCCAAAATACCCAGAGAAATCCCCCCAAAATACCCAGAGAAATCCCCCCAAAATACCCAGAGAAATCCCCCCAAAACACCCAGAGAAATCCCCCCAAAACACCCAGAGAAATGCCCCCAAAACACCCAGAGAAATGCCCCCAAAACACCCAGAGAAATCCCCCCAAAACACCCAGTGAAATCCCCCCAAAAACACCCAGAGAAACCCCCCCACAAACACCCAGAGAAACCCCCCCAAAAACACCCAGAGAAACCCCCCCAAAAACACCCAGAGAAACCCCCCCAAAACATCCAGAGAAACCCCCCCAAAACACCCAGTGAAATCCCCTCAAAACACCCAGAGAAACCCCCCCAAAACACCAAGTGAAATCCCCTCAAAACACCCAGTGAAATACCCCCAAAACACCCAATGAAATCCCCCAAAAATACCCAGAGAAATCTCCCCAAAAACACCCAGAGAAATCCCCCCAAAACACCCAGAGAAATACCCCCAAAATACCCAGAGAAATCCCCCAAAATACCCAGAGAAATCCCCCAATATACCCAGAGAAATCCCCCCAAAACACCCAGTGAAATCCCCCCAAAACACCCAGTGAAATCTCCCCAAAACTCCCAGAGAAATCCCCCCAAAATATCCAGAGAAATCCCCCCAAAATACCCAGAGAAATCCCCCCAAAATACCCAGAGAAATCCCCCCAAAAACACCCAGAGAAATGCCCCCAAAAACACCCAGAGAAATCCCCCCAAAACACCCAGAGAAATCCCCCCAAAATACCAAGTGAAATCCCCCCAAAACACCCAGTGAAATCCCCCCAAAACACCCAGAGAAATCCCCCCAAAATACCCAGAGAAATCCCCCCAAAACACCCAGTGAAATCCCCCCAAAAACACCCAGTGAAATCCCCCCAAAAACACCCAGAGAAATCCCCCCAAAAACACCCAGAGAAATCCCCCTCAAAACACCCAGAGAAACTCCTCCATGATACAGAAGGGAACCAAGCAGAATACAGAAAGTGCGGAGGAGAACTGAAAGAGGAAAGAAGAGGGACAAAAAGAGTATATGGGAATACATTGGCAGGTAAAATAACGGGGAACACTAAAGTCTTTTATAAATACAAAGAGTAAATGGATAGTCAAAAGAAGGGTGGAGTCAAATAGGACCTAAAAAGGAATATAGGACTTGGGAGCAGGAGTAGGCCATTCGGCTTTTCGAGCCTGCTCCGCCATTTGATAAGATCATGGCTGATCTGAATGTGGCCTCAACTCCACTTTCCTGTCTGCCCGCCATACCCTTGACTCCCTTGTCGATCAAAAATCTACCTCGCTCAGTCCTGAATAAATTTAATGACGCAGCCTCCACTGCTTTCTGGGGAAGAGAATTCCACAGTCTAATGACCCATTGACGAAAAAGAATTTCTCCTCAACTCCGTCTTATTCTTAAACTGTGTCCCATAGTTCTACTCTCCCCCACAAGAGGAAACATCCTCCTGATATCCACTCTATCAAGTCCCCTCAGGATCTTATATGTTTCAATAAGATCACCTCTCATTCTTCTAAACTCCAATGGGCCCAACCTGTTCAACCTTTCTTCATAAGATAAGCCCTTCATCTCCGGAATGAGTTGAATGAACCTTCACTGAACTGCTTCCAATGCAATTATATCCTTTTTCAAATAAGGAGACCAAAACTAAACACAGTACTCCAGATGTGGGCTCACCAAGATCCTGTGCAGCTGCAGTAAAACTTCCCTACTTTTATACTCGATTTCCCTTACAATAAATGCCAACATTCCATTTGCCTTCCTAATCACTTGCTGTACCTGCATTCTAACCTTTTATGATTCATTTACCAGGACACCCAGATCCTTCTGCACCACTGACTTCTGCAATCTCTCCACTTAAATAGTATACAGCTTTTCTATTCTTCCTGCCAAAGTGGAGAATTTAACTTTTTCCCATATTATACTCCACTTGTTAAATTTTTGCCCAATTACTTAACCTATCTATAATCCCTTTGTAGACTCTTGACCTCTTCTTGACAACTTACTTTCCTTCCTATCTTGATGTCATCAGCCAATTGAACTCCCATACATTCAGAGCCTTCGTCCAAGTCATTGCTGTAAATTGTAACTATTTGTGGCCTCAGCACTAACCCCTGTGGTACTCCAAAGCTTCTCATCTTGTGGAGGCAGTCAGCATGGCTGAGGTACTAAAATGAGTACTTTGCATCTGTCTTTACTGGAGAAGAGGATGTTGCCAATGGAGCAATAAAGACGGTAATAATGGTCATTTTTCAGACTGGAGGGAAGTATGTAGTGGTGTCGGTCAGGGGTCGGCACCCGTTTTAGGATATATTAATGACCTGAACTTGGGGCACAGTTTCAAAGACTGCAAATGGCATGAAATTGGGAAATGTAGTAAACAGTGAGGACATAGACTGGTGAAATGGGCAGACACATGGCTGATGAAATTTAAGGTAGAGAAGTGTGAAGTGATGCATTTTGGGAGGAAAAATGGGACAAGGCAACATAAACTAAAAAGTGCAATTTAAACGGGGTGTAGGAACGGAATCACCTGGGGTTTACATACACAAATCTTTGAAGATGACAAGACAAGTTGACAAAAGCTGTTCAAAAGCATATGGTATCCTTGGCTCTATAAATAGAGACATGAAGTACAAAAGTAAGGAGGTTATGCTGAACCTTTATGTATCATTGGTTAGACCTCAACTGGAGTATTGTGTCCAATTCTTGGCAGCACACTTTAGAAAGGATCTCAAAGCCTTAGAGAGGGCACAGAAGAGATTCACTAGAATGGTACCCTGGATGAGGGACTTCAGTTTTGTGGAGAGACTGGAGAAGCTGGGATTGTTCTCCTTAGAGCAAGGATAAGGGGAGATTTGACAGAGGTGTTCAAAATTATGAGGGGTTTTGATAGAGTAAATAACAAGAAACTGTTTCCACTGGCTAGAGGATGGGTAATCAAAGGTCACACAATTAGGATAATTGGCAAAAGGACCAGAGGGGAGATGAGGAGTATTTTCTTTATGTAGTGAGTTTCTGCGATCTGGAATTCCCTTGCTACCGTCCCTCGGTCCCTTTAAGATGCTGCTTGAAACCTACCTCTCTTTGACTGAGCTTTTGGTCACCTGTCCTTCACTTGTCGACTGATCATGGTCCTGTGAAGCATCTTGGGACGTTTTACTCTTAAGTAACCAACTTCAGACTTTATTTTTGAGCTGGTGACATCCTAAGTTTAGCTTAAATGAGAGCCCATGTGGCATAGTGTACCTTTACATCCAACAGTGCTTTGATGAAGTGCCACAAAACAGACTTCTGTAGAAACTAAGGCATCAAGGGTAATACATAGACTAAGGGAAGGAAACAGAGATTACCATAAAAGAAACTAGTTTACAATCAGAGGGGGTATTTTGAGGTATTCCAGGATTCACGTTGGTAACTTGTTGTTTCTGGCAATAAGTAAACAATCCTGGTAGTTAAATGGATGAAGTAGGAGGCAGCCAAGATATGACAGAACATGATAGGGTTTGAATCTGGGTTTATTAATGGCAAATGAAACTCAATATGCACAAATATAAAGAACTGCATATATTGAAAATATAAACCAAGAGGCACATGAACTCAATGGGTGTGAATTTGCCAAGGGGGAAGTTCTAAAAGATTATGGGATGTAAGTTGACTCATCACTCTCTGCATACTCCAGTAGGATCAGTGCCTGTCTGATGTCAGATGAAAGCCCTTTGGAAAGTGAATAGAATATGGGCTATATTGCCAAAACCAAGGTTGCGGTGAATTTGCCGGGTGCTGTGGCCAGGCTGGTCATCCTCAAAGAAAATCTCAGGAGACCCTACAGAGATGTTCAAAGTATTTCTTTGCATGTGGGGTGATGAACAGCTGGAATGCATTTCCAGGAAGGGTGGTTGAGACTTGGAACTAAATTAAGAAATAGCTGGATGCTGTGATAGAATGAAAATATAAAATGAATAAACAATAAAGTTATCTTTTATCTATGGGTAGGTCCAACATTTACATAATCCTGCTTAGATTATTCACTTTTACAAAGCAATTTTACATTATTTACAGATTTCCCAATAATCTGAGCCCTAAAGTCTAGTTTTTGAGGTTTACTGCAGCCCAATTCTAAATTCCGGGACTACACTAAACCTGTGACTGTCACTCACTAAATTCCACAGCCTATAGTGCTTCAGACAATTGTCTATCCTGGGAGTTGAAGTGTCAGGTGCTCAGGAAGCCCAGCCAGAGGAGCCGGAGGACTAAGGTGAGGTTTTAAATGATTACTTTTCATCTGTGTTCACTGTGGAGAAGGACAATGTAGGTGTAGAGATCAGGGAGGGGGATTGTGATATACTTGAACATATTAGCATTGAAAGGGAGGAAGTATTAGCTGTTTTAGCGGGCTTAAAAGTGGATAAATCCCCAGGCCCAGATGAGATGTATCCAAGTCTGTTATGTGAGACAAGGGAGGAGATTACAGGGGCTCTGACACAAATTTTCAAATCCTCTCTGGCCACAGGAGAGGTGCCAGAGGACTAGAGGACATCGAATGTGGTGCCATTATTCAAGAAGGGTAGTAGGGATAAACCAGGTAATTACAGGCCGGTGAGTCAAACATCAGTGGTAGGGAAACTATTGGAAAAATTCTGAGGGACAGGATTAATTTCCATTTGGAGAGGCAGGGATTAATCAAGGATAGTCAGCATCACTTTGTCAGGGGGACATCATGTCTATTAAAATTTGAATGTTTCGAGGTGACTAGGTGTGTAGATGAGGGTAAAGCAGTTGATGTAATCTACATGGACTTCAGTAAGGCTTTTGATAAGGTCCTGCATGGGAGATTGGTCAAGAAGATAAGAGCCCATGAGATCCAGGGCAATGTGGCAAATTTAATCCAAAATTGGCTTAGTGGCAGGAGGCAGAGGGCAATGATCGAGGGTTGTTTTTGCGATTGGAAGCCTGTGACCTGTGGTGTACCACAAGGATCGGTGCTGGGACACTTGCTATCTGTAGTGCAGATTAATGATTTAGACGTGAATATGGGAGGTACGATCAATAGGTTCACAGATGACATGAAAATTGGTGGTGTTGTAAATAGTGAGCAGGAAAGCCTTAGATTGCAGGACGATATAGATGAGCTGGAAAGATGGGCGGAGCAGTGGCAAATGGAATTTAATCCTGAGAAGTGTGAGGTGATGCATTTTGGGAGGACTAACAAGGCAAGGGAATAGACAATGGATGGTAGGACCATAGGAAGTACAGAGGGTCAGAAGGACCTTGGTGTACTTGTCCATAGATCACTGAAGGCAGCAGCACAGGTAGATAAGGTGGTTAGGAAGGCATATGGGATACTTGCCTTTATTCGCCGAGGCATAGAATATAAGAGCAGGGAGGTTATGATGAAGCTGTATAAAACACTAGTTAGTCCATAGCTGCAGTACTGTGTACAGTTCTGGGCACCACACTATAGGATGGATGTGTTTGCACTGGAGAGGGTGCAGAGGACATTCACCAGGATGTTGCCTGGGCTGGAGCATTTCAGCTGTGAAGAGAGACTAGATAGGCTAGGGTTGTTTTCCTTAGAGCAGAGAAAGTTGAGGGGGGACATGATTGAGGTGTACAAAATTATGAGTGGCATAGATAGGGTAGATAGAAGAAACTTTTTCCCTTAGCAGATGTGTCAATAACCAGGGGGCATAGATTTAAGGTAAGGGGCAGGAGGTTCAGGGGGAATTTGAGGAAAAGGTTTTCACCCAGAGGGTGGTTGGAATCTGGAACACACTGCCTGAAGGGGTGGTAGAGGCAGGAACCCTCACAACATTTGAGAAGTATTTAGATGAGCACTTGAAACACCATAGCATACAAGGCCACGGGCCAAGTGCTGGAAAATGGGATTAGAATAGATAGGTGCTTGATGGCCGGCACAGACACAATGGGCCAAAGGGCCTGTTTCTGTGCTGCATAACTCTATGACTCAATGATATAACATTATATAGAATATAAGCACAGAAATAGGCCATTTGGCCTGACTGTGTAACGAGACTGGGTTAATTAGTAATTTCATAGGAAGAGAATCCTCTGGGAAAGAGAGATCACAGTATGATAGGTACACCGCTCTCAAACTCAATGTGAAATTCTAAGTCTGAAACTAGAGTACTGAACTTAAATAAAAGCCAAGAGAATTTTTGAGGTGAACTGATTAAGATAGATTGGGAACTTAGACTGAAGACTATGATGATAGATGCGCAATGGCAAACATTTAAAGAAATATTTTATAATTCTCGACGAATCTACATTCCATTGAGAAATAAAAATGCCACAAGAAAGGTGCTCCATTGTGGCTAATTATAGAGCTTAAGGATAGTATTAGATTAAAAGAGGCTTTATAATATTGCCAAAAAGGAGAGTAGGCCTGAGAATTGAGAGAGTACACAACCAAAAAAATGAATAAAGAGGGAGAAAACAGAATGAGAGTAAACTAGCCAGAAATATAAAAACAGGTCATAGGAGCTTCTACAAGGATGTAAAAAGGAAGAAAGTAGTGAAAGTAAACATGGGTCCCTGAGAGGCTGAGACAGGAGAAATTATAATGGGGAATAAAGAAATGGAAGAGACATTAAGGAAATATTTTGTGTCTGTCTTCAGAGTAGAAGACATGACAAACATACTAGAAATAGTGGGGAACCATGGGTCTAATACAAAGTGAGGAACTTAAAGTAATTAAAATTAGTGAAGAAAAAGTACTGGAGAAATTAACAGAACTGAAAGCCAACAAATCTCTTGGACCTGATGGCCCGCATCCTAGGGTTCTAAAAGAACTGGCTGCAGAGAAATGGATGCACTGGCTGTGATCTTCCAAAATTCCCTAGATTCTGGAATGGTCGCAGCGGATTGGAAGGGAGCAAATGTAACAGTGCTATTCAAGAAGAGAGGGAAAGAGAAAACAAGGAATGACAGGCCATGTAGCCTGGCACCAGTCATCAGGAAAATACTGGAATCCATTATTAAGGATGCTATAACAAGGCACTTAGAAAATCATGAACATGATTAAGCAGAGCCAACATAGTTTTATGACAGGTTAATCATGTTTGTCAAATGTGTGTGCATGTTTTTTGAGGATGTAACTAGCAGGGTAGATAAAGGGAAACCAGTAAAGTTAGTATATTTGGATGTTCAACAGGAATTTGACAGGGTGCCACACAAAAGGTTTTTGCACAAGATAAGGGCAATATTCTAGCATGTAGTGAGGATTGGTTTGAAGGTCAGAAAACCAGACAGTAGGAATAAGCAGGTAATCTTCAGGTTGGCAGGTGTTACTAGTGGGTTGCTGCAGTGATCCATTTTTTGGCCTCTTATTTACAATTTATATTAATGGCTTAGATGAAGGGACTGAGTGTAATGTATCCAAGTTTGCTGATGATGCAAACTAAGGTGGCAGAGTAAGCTGCGAGAAGGACACAAAGGGCAAGAATTATAGCTGGGGGAAAGGAAATTATGATGCGATTAGGCAAGATTTAGGATGCGTAGGATGGGGAAGGAAACTGCAGGGGATGGGCACAATCGAAATGTGGAGCTTATTCAAGGAGCAGCTACTGCGTGTCCTTGATAAGTATGTACCTGTCAGGCAGGGAGGAAGTTGTCGAGCGAGGGAGCCGTGGTTTACTAAAGAAGTTGAAGAGCTTGTCAAGAGGAAGAAGAAGGCTTATGTTAGGATGAGACGTGAAGGCTCAATTAGGGCGCTTGAGAGTTACAAGCTAGCCAGGAAGGATCTAAAGGGAGAGATAAGAAGAGCAAGGAGAGGACACGAGAAGTCATTGGCGGATAGGATCAAAGAAAACCCTAAGGCTTTCTATAGGTATATCAGGAATAAAAGAATGACTAGAGATAGGTTAGGGCCAATCAAGGATAGTAGTGGGAAGTTGTGTGTGGAATCGGAGGAGATAGGGGAAGTGTTAAATGAATATTTTTCGTCAGTATTTACAGTGGAGAAAGAAAATGTTGTCGAGGAGAATACTGAGATACAGACTACTAGGCTAGATGGGATTGAGGTTCACAAGGAGGAGGTGTTAGCAATTTTGGAAAGTGTGAAAATAGATAAGTCCCCTGGGCCAGATGGGATTTATCCTAGGATTCTCTGGGAAGCCAGGGAGGAGATTGCAGAGCCTTTGTCCTTGATTTTTATGTCGTCATTGTCGACAGGAATAGTGCCGGAAGACTGGAGGATAGCAAATGTTGTCCCCTTGTTCAAGAAGGGGAGTAGAGACAGCCCTGATAATTATAGACCTGTGAGCCTTACTTCGGTTGTGGGTAAAATGTTGGAAAAGGTTATAAGAGATAGGCTTTATAATCATCTTGAAAAGAATAAGTTCATTAGAGATAGTCAGCACGGTTTTGTGAAGGGTAGGTCGTGCCTCACAAACCTTATTGAGTTTTTTGACAAGGTGACCAAACAGGTGGATGAGGGTAAAGCAGTGGATGTGGTGTATATGGATTTCAGTAAGGCGTTTGATAAAGTTCCCCACGGTAGGCTATTGCAGAAAATACGGAAGTATGGGATTGAAGGTGAATTCGTGCTTTGGATCAGAAATTGGCTAGCTGAAAGAAGACAGAGGGTGGTGGTTGATGGTAAATGTTCATCCTGGAGTATAGTTTCTAGTGGTGTACCGCAAGGATCTGTTTTGGGGCCACTGCTGTTTGTCATTTTTATAAATGACCTGGATGAGGACGTAGAAGGGTGGGTTAGTAAATTTGCGGATGACACGAAGGTCGGTGGAGTTGTGGATAGTGCCGAAGGATGTTGTAGGTTACAGAGGGACATAGATAGGCTGCAGAGCTGGGCTGAGAGATGGCAAATGGAGTTTAATGCGGAAAAGTGCGAGGTGATTCACTTTGGAAGGAGTAACAGGAATGCAGAGTACTGGGCTAATGGGAAGATTCTTGGTAGTGTAGATGAGCAGAGAGATCTTGGTGTCCAGGTACATAAATCCCTGAAAGTTGCCACCCAGGTTAATAGAGCTGTTGAGAAGGCATATGGTGTGTTAGCTTTTATTAGTAGGGGGATCGAGTTTCGGAGCCACGAGGTCATGCTGCAGCTGTACAGAACTCTGGTGCGGCCGCACCTGGAGTATTGCGTGCAGTTCTGGTCACCGCATTATAGGAAGGATGTGGAAGCTTTGGAAAAGGTGCAGAGGAGATTTACTAGGATGTTGCCTGGTATGGAGGGAAGGTCTTACGAGGAAAGGCTGAGGGATTTGAGGTTGTTTTCGTTAGAGAGAAGGAGGAGAAGAGGTGACTTAATAGAGACATATAAGATAATCAGAGGGCTGGACAGGGTGGATAGTGAGAGCCTTTTTCCTCGGATGGTGATGGCAAACACGAGGGGACATAGCTTTAAGTTGAGGGGTGATAGATATAGGACAGACGTCAGAGGTAGTTTCTTTACACAGAGAGTAGTAGGGGCGTCGAACGCCCTGCCTGGAACAGTAGTAGACTCGCCAACTTTAAGGGCATTTAAGTGGTCATTGGATAGACATATGGATGAAAATGGAATAGTGTAGGTCAGATGGTTTCACAGGTCGGCGCAACATCGAGGGCTGAAGGGCCTGTTCTGCGCTGTAATGTTCTATGTTCTAAAAAGGTTGCAAAGGGATTATAGACAGGTTAAGTGAGTGGGCAACAAGGTGGCAGACGGAGTACATATAATATGGGGAAATGTGAGGTTATTCACTTTGGTCAGAAAAATAGAAAAACAGAATATTATTTAAATGGTGAGAAACTATTAAATATCAGTGTTCAGAGGGATTTGGGTGCCCTTGTCCACAACATACAGAAAATTAACATGCAGGTACAGCAAGCAATTAGTAAGGCAAATGGTATGTTGGCCATTATTGCAACTTGGTTGGAGTACAGGAGTAAGAAAGGCCTTTGGTGAGGCCACACCTGGTGTATTGTGTACAGTTTTGGTCTCCTTACCAAAGGATATTCTTGCCTTCGAAGGGGTGCAACAATAGCTCACTAGACTGATTCCTGGGATGATAGAGTTGTCCTATGATGAGAGGTTGAGTAAATATCCCTATACTCTCTGGAGTTGAGGAATGAGAGGTGATTCATTGAAACATAAAAGATCCTGAGAGGGTTTGACAGTGCAGATGCGGAAAAACTGTTCCCCCTGGCTGAAGACTCTAGAACTTGCAGCAGCTTATTCGGGAGCAGAGAGTGCGAGCGAGTGATCAGCTGGGAAGGTCAGTTTCAAAGTAAACTTAATTTCCTTTTGTTTTAGGCGGAGACCAGGGGCTGCTGGGTAAGTAAAACCCTATATATTTGGGCCGTTTAAAATAACTTGCCTTTCATTGCAGCAGCTTATTCGGGAACAGAGAGTGCGAGCGAGTGATCAGCTGGGAAGGTCAGTTTCAAAGTAAACTTAATTTCCTTTTGTTTTCGGCGGAGACCAGGGGGCTGCTGGGTAAGTAAAACCCTATATCTTTGGGCCGTTTAAAATAACTTGCCTTTCATTGCAGCAGCTTATTCGGGAGCAGAGAGTGCGAGCGAGTGATCAGCCGGGAAGGTCAGTTTCAAAGTAAACTTAATTTCCTTTTGTTTTCGGCGGAGACCAGGGGGCTGCTGGGTAAGTAAAACCCTATATATTTGGGCCGTTTCTGAACCCGAGACACCACACTTGTAGTGTCTCCCACCCGCCCTCCTCCTCTAACCAAAAAAAAAGGACTTGGTGGTGTGTAGATAAGGTAAGGCTTTTTCTATTTCTCTTTTTTTTTTATCATGTGATTGGTAAAAACTTTTTGTTCCTTTTTCATTTAACTAAGTTAAGCTTAAGATTAAAAATGGCAGGAGATCTCAGACCCGTGTCATGCTCCTCTTGCTCAATGTGGGAGCTCAGGGACACGGCAATGTCCCTGACTCCTTCACGTGCAGGAAGTGTGTCCAGCTGCAGCTCTTGTTAGACCGCATGACGGCTCTGGAGCTGCGGACGGACTCACTTTGGAGCATGCGCGATGCTGAGGAGGTCGTGGATAGCACGTTTAGCGAATTGGTCACACCGCAGATTAGGATTGCTGAGGGAGAAAGGGAATGGGTGACCAAAAGGCAGAGAAAGAGCAGGAAGGCAGCGCAGGAGTCCCCTGCGGTCATCTCCCTCCAAAACAAGTATACCATTTTGAATACTGTTGAGGGAGATGGCTCACCAGGGGAAGGCAGCAGTAGCCAGGTTCATGGCACCGTGGCTGGCTCTTCTGTTCGGAAGGGTGGCAAAAAGAGTAGAAGGGCTATAGTCATCGGGGATTCGATTGTAAGGGGAGTAGATAGGCGGTTCTGTGGTCGAAAACGAGACTCCCGAATGGGATGTTGCCTCCCAGGTGCACGGGTCAGGGATGTCTCAGATCGGCTGCAGAACATTCTGAAGGGGGAGGGTGAACAGCCAGTTGACATTGTGCACATAGGCACCAATGATATAGGTAAAAAACGGGATGAGGTCCTACAAGCAGAATTTAGGGAGTTAGGAGCCAAGTTAAAAAGTAGGACCTCAGAGGTAGTAATCTCAGGATTGCTACCAGTGCCACGTGATCGTCAGAGTAGAAATGAAAGAATAGTCAGGATGAATGCGTGGCTTGAGAGCTGGTGCAGGAAGGAGGGGTTCAGATTTTTGGGACATTGGGACCAGTCCTGGGGCAGGTGGGACTATTACAAATTGGACGGTCTACACCTGGGCCGGACTGGAACCAATGTCCTTGGGAGTGCTTTTGCTAACGCTGTTGGGGAGGGTTTAAACTAATGTGGCAGGGGGATGGGAACCAAATGAGGAGGTCAGTGGACAGTAAGGAGGTAGTAACGAAAGCCTGTAAGGAACTAGATAATGAAGTCAGCGTGACTAAGGGGAAGAGTAGGCAGGGAGCAGATGATGAATGCAAAGGGAGTGGTGGTCTGAGGTGCATTTGTTTTAATGCAAGAAGTGTAGTAGGTAAGGCAGATGAACTTTGGGCTTGGATTAGTACCTGGGAGTATGATGTCATTGCTATTACTGAGACTTGGTTGAGGGAAGGGCATGATTGGCAACTAAATATCCCAGGATATCGATGCTTCAGGCGGGATAGAGAGGGAGGTAAAAGGGGTGGAGGAGTTGCATTACTGGTCAAAGAAGATATCACAGCTGTGCTGAAGGAGGGCACTATGGAGGACTCGAGCAGTGAGGCAATATGGGCAGAACTCAGAAATAGGAAGGGTGTGTTAACAATGTTGAGGCTGTACTACAGGCCTCCCAACAGCGAGCGTGAGATAGAGGTACAAATATGTAAACAGATTATGGAAAGATGTAGGAGCAACAGGGTGGTGGTGATAGGAGATTTTAATTTTCCCAACATTGACTGGGATTCACTTAGTGTTAGAGGTCTAGATGGAGCAGAATTTGTCAGGAGCATCCAGGAGGGTTTTCTAGAGCAGTATGTAAATAGTCCAACTCGGGAAGGGGCCATACTGGACCTGGTGTTGGGTAATGAGACTGGCCAGATGGTTGACGTTTCAGTAGGGGACTACTTTGGGAATAGTGATCACAATTCCGTAAGTTTTAGAATACTCATGGACAAAGACGAGAGTGGTCCTAAAGGAAGAGTGCTAAATTGGGGGAAGGCCAACTATACCAAAATTCGGCAGGAGCTGGGGAATGTAGATTGGGAGCAGTTGTTTGAAGGTAAATCCACATGTGATATGTGGGAGGCTTTTAAAGAGAGGTTGATTAGCGTGCAGGAGAGACATGTTCCTGTGAAAATGAGGGATAGAAATGGCAAGATTAGGGAACCATGGATGACAGGTGAAATTGTGAGACTAGCTAAGAGGAAAAAGGAAGCATACATAAGGTCTAGGCGGCTGAAGAAAGACGAAGCTTTGAAAGAATATCGGGAATGCAGGACTAATCTGAAACGAGGAATTAAGAGGGCTAAAAAGGGTCATGAAATATCTTTAGCAAACAGGATTAAGGAAAATCCCAAAGCCTTTTATTCATATATAAGGAGAAAGAGGGTAACGAGAGAAAGGATTGGCCCACTAAAGGACAAAGGAGGAATGTTATGCTTGGACTCAGAGAAAATAGGTGAGATTTTAAACGAGTACTTTGCATCAGTATTCACCGAGGAGAGGGACATGACGGATGTTGAGGTTAGGAACAGATGTTTGATTACTCTAGGTCAAGTCGGCATAAGGAGAAAGGAAGTGTTGGGTATTCTAAAAGGCATTAAGGTGGACAAGTCCCCAGGTCCGGATGGGATCTATCCCAGGTTACTGAGGGAAGCGAGAGAGGAAATAGCTGGGGCCTTAACAGATATCTTTGCAGCATCCTTAAACACGGGTGAGGTCCCGGAGGACTGGAGAATTGCTAATGTTGTCCCCTTGTTTAAGAAGGGTAGCAGGGATAATCCAGGTAATTATAGACCGGTGAGCCTGACGTCAGTGGTAGGGAAGCTGCTGGAGAAGTTACTGAGGGATAGGATCTATTCCCATTTGGAAGAAAATGGGCTTATCAGTGATAGGCAACATGGTTTTGTGCAGGGAAGGTCATGTCTTACCAACTTAATAGAATTCTTTGAGGAAGTGACAAAGTTGATTGATGAGGGAAGGGCTGTGGATGTCATATACATGGACTTCAGTAAGGCGTTTGATAAGGTTCCCCATGGTAGGCTGATGGAGAAAGTGAAGGCGCATGGGGTCCAAGGTGTACTAGCTAGATGGATAAAGAACTGGCTGGGCAACAGGAGACAGAGAGTAGCAGTGGAAGGGAGTTTCTCAAAATGGAGACGTGTGACCAGTGGTGTTCCACAGGGATCCGTGCTGGGACCACTGTTGTTTGTGATATACATAAATGATTTGGAGGAAAGTATAGGTGGTCTGATTAGCAAGTTTGCAGACGACACTAAGATTGGTGGAGTAGCAGATAGTGAAGGGGACTGTCAGAGAATACAGCAGAATATAGATAGACTGGAGAGTTGGGCAGAGAAATGGCAGATGGAGTTCAATCAGGGCAAATGCGAGGTGATGCATTTTGGAAGATCCAATTCAAGGGTGAACTATATAGTAAATGGAAAAGTCCTGGGGAAAATTGATGTACAGAGAGATTTGGGTGTTCAGGTCCATTGTTCCCTGAAGGTGGCAACGCAGGTCAATAGAGTGGTCAAGAAGGCATACGGCATGCTTTCCTTCATCGGACGGGGTATTGAGTACAAGAGTTGGCAGGTCATGTTACAGTTGTATAGGACTTTGGTTCGGCCACATTTGGAATACTGTGTGCAGTTCTGGTCGCCACATTACCAAAAGGATGTGGATGCTTTGGAGAGGGTACAGAGGAGGTTCACCAGGATGTTGCCTGGTATGGAGGGCGCTAGCTATGAAGAGAGGTTGAGTAGATTAGGATTATTTTCATTAGAAAGACGGAGGTTGAGGGGGGACCTGATTGAGGTGTACAAAATCATGAGAGGTATAGACAGGTTGGATAGCAAGAAGCTTTTTCCCAGAATGGGGGATTCAATTACTAGGGGTCACGAGTTCAAAGTGAAAGGGGAAAAGTTTAGGGGGGATATGCGTGGAATGTTCTTTGCGCAGAGGGTGGTGGGTGCCTGGAACGTGTTGCCAGCGGAGGTGGTAGACGCGGGCACGATAGCGTCTTTTAAGATGTATCTAGACAGATACATGAATGGGCAGGAAGTAAAGAGATACAGACCCTTAGAAAATAGGCGTCATGTTTAGATAGAGGATCTGGATCGGCGCAGGCTTGGAGGGCCGAAGGGCCTGTTCCTATGCTGTAATTTTCTTTGTTCTTCGTTCTTTGTTCTCAGGGACATAGTCTCAGAATAAGGGCTCAGCCATTTCGGATGAAGACAAGGAGCAATTTCTTCACTCAGAATGTTGTGAATCTTTGGAATTATTCTACCCCAGAGGAAAGTGAATCCTCATTCATTGAGTATATTCAAGGCTGAGTGATAGATTTTTGGACTCGAAGGGAATCAAGAGATCAGGGAATAGTGTGGGAAAGTGGAGCTGAAGGAGAGGTTCAGCCATGATCTTATTCAATGGCAGAGCAGGCTCAAGCGGCTGCGCGGCCTACTCCTTGCCCCTATTTCTTATGATATATTCTTAAATAGTCTGTCCTGGTGTTTATACTCCCCATTCCATCTAGAACACATCTCTAGTTTACAAGATGGAGGCCAGCAAGAATGACAGGCTAACATGTGACGGCAAGGAGTCATAGTGTCAAAGTCATTACAGCACACACGGAAGCCATTCAGCACGTCGAGTCCATGCTGGCTCTCTGGACACCAAGTCACACAGTCCCATTCCTCATTCTGTTCCCATAGCCCTGTAAGTTTATTTCTCTCAAGTACCCATCCAATTTCCTTTACAAATCATTAATTGTCTCTACTTCTGCCATCCTCGTAGGCAGCGAGTTCCAGGTCATTAGCACTCACTGCGTAAAAAGTTCTTCCACACATCCACCCTGCATCTCTTATCCAAAAGCTTAAATCTGTGTCTCCTAGTGTTTCTACAATCAGCTAATAGAAACACCTTTTTTTGTCTACCTTATCTAAACCCATCATAATCTTGTACACCTCTATCAAATCTCCCATCAATCGCCTTTGCTCTAAGAGAACAAACCCAGCTTCTCCGACCTATCCTTGTAACTAAAATCCCCCATCCCTGGAACCATTCTGGTAAATCTCCTCTGCACCCTGTCAAGGACCCTCACATCCTTCCTAAAGTGTGGTGACTAGAACTGGACACAATATTCTAGCAATGGTCTAACTTCCCTGCTTTTGTATTCAATACCTCTATTTATGAAGCCCAGGATCCTATATGCTTTACTAACCACTCTTTCAATATGTCCTGCCACCTTCAAAGATGAATGCACATGAATCCCCAGATCCCTCTGTTCCTAGACACTCATTAGATCTGTGCCATTAAGTCTATAATTCCTCGCCCACCTCTGTCACCCACCCCCTCAAAACTCTGTCTCCACCGCCACCCCCCCCACCCCACTGCACAGCTCTACCAGCACCTGTTTCAAAATAATGATGCTGTCTCTTACAAGTGTAAATGAAGTAAACTGACAGCAATCTTGTTCAGCACTGTGGAGTAAAGTAGTTAAGTTTAATTTCAAAAAGCTTCATTTCTGCCAAAATGCATCATCTCACACTTCTCTGAATTAAATTCTATCTGCCACTTGTCAGCCCATTCTGCTAGCCTATCTATGTCCTACTGCAGTTGATTGATATCATCGTCACTGTCTGTCACTCCTCCAAGTTTGGTATCATCGGCAAATTTTAAAATTCTACTCTGTATTCCAATATATGAGTTAGTTCTAAAAATCAAAAGAAGCAATGGTCGTAGCACTGACCCTTGGGTAACACCACTGTCTACGATCCTCCAGTCTGAAAAACAATCATTTACCACAAGTCGTCATTTTCTGTCCGTCAGTCAATTTTTTATTCAATTGGACACTGACCGTCCTATTCTATGAGCTGCAAGGTTTTTGACCAGCCTTTTATGTGGTACTTTGTCAAACACTTTCTTAAAATCCACAGAGACAACATCCACCTTTTCTGTTACTTCATCAAAAAATTCAATTAGACTAGTCAAGCATGATCTGCATTTTATATACGAACAGGAACAAAAGTAGGTCATTCGGTCCCTCAAGCCTCCTCTGACATTCAATAAGATCATGGGTGATCTGATTTGTCTCGAATTCCACAGTCCCATCTACCCCATACGAACAATCAAATTAGGAGCAGTACAAATCCATGCTGTCTATCCTTAATTAACTCAAACCTCTCCAAGTGCCTGTTGAGATTTTTCCCTGATTATTGTTTCTAAAACCTTATGCACCACTGATGTTAAACTGACCATCTTGTAGCTACTAGGGATGTCCTTACACCCTTTCTTGAATAAGGCTGTCACATTTGCCAGTAGCCAATCTAATGAGTCAGATACAGTTGAGGGCCGTAAACCGGAGTGGAGGTGAATCCTCGGTTGAGGAAAAAGGAAGACATATCAGAAACGCTGTCGTGGAAGGTTGCATCATCAGAGCAGATGCGTCGGAGACGAGAAACTGGGAGAATTATATGGAGTCCCAACAGGAAACAGGGTACTTGACTACACTTCCTCACACCCATTTCCTGCACCTTTGCCCTCACCCCTTCCCCTCCCTCCCAGAACAGGGTTCTCACTTTCCACCCCAACAGCCTACGCATCCAAAGGATCATCCTCCACCATTTCTGCCACCTCCAGCATGATGCCACTACCAAACACATCTTTCCCCTCCCCTGCCCTATCAGGATTCCGAAGGGATCGTTCCCTCCGCGACACCCTGGTCCACTCCTTCATTACCCCCGGCACCTCATCCCCTTCCCATGCTATCGCAAGAGGTGTAATACCTGCCCTTTTACCTCCTCTCCCCTTCCAGGTGAAGCAGCGATTCACTTGTATTTCTTTCAATTTACTATACTGTACTCACTGCTCACAATGCAGTCTCCTCTACTTTGGCGAGACCAAATGCAGATTGGGTAACCGCTTTGCAGAATGCCTCAGCTCAGTCCGCAAGCATGACCCTGAGCTTCTGGTTGCTTGCCATGTCAATTCAGCACCCTGCTCTCACACCCACATTTCTGTCCTGGGTCTGCTGCTGTGTTCCAGTAAACATCAGTGCAAGTTCGAGGAACAGCACATCTATTCCAATTAGGTAGTCTAGAGACTTCTGGACTCAACACTGAGTTCAATAATTTCATTGTAAGCCCACCGACTCCCACAGCTACCTCGACTACACTTCTTCACACCCAGCCTCCTGTAAGGACTCCATTCCAGTCTCCCAGTTTCTCTGTCTCCGACACATCTGCTCTGATGATACAACCTTCCATGACAGCGCTTCTGATATAGAAACATAGAAAATAGGAGCAGGAGTAGGCCATTCGGCCCTTCGAGCCTGCTCCGCCTTTCATTATGATCATGGCTGATCATCCAACTCAGTAACCTGTTCCCACTTTCGCCCCATACCCTTTCATCCCTTTAGACCCAAGAGCTATATCCAACTCCTTTTTGAAAACATTCAATGTTTTGGCCTCAACTGCTTTCTGTGGTGGCAAATTCCACAGGCTCACCATTCTCTGGGTGAAGAAATTTCTCATCTCAGTCCTGAAAGGTTTACCCCGTATCCTTAGACTATGATCCCTAGTTCTGAACTCCCCCACCATCGGGAACATCCTTCCTGCATCTACCCTGTCAAGTCCTGTTAGAATTTTATAGGTTTCTATGAGATCCCCCCTCACTCTTCTGAACTCCAGCGAATATAATCCTAACCGACTCAATCTCTCCTCGTATGTCAGTCCCGCCATCCCAGCAATCAGTCTGGTAAACCTTCGCTGCACTCCCTCCATGGCAAGAACATCCTTCCTCAGATAAGGAGACCAAAACTGCACACAATATTCCAGGTGTGGCCTCACCAAGGCCCTGTATAATTGCAGCAAGACATCCCTGCTCCTGTACTCGAATCCTCTCGCTATGAAGGCCAACATACCATTTGCACCACCTGTTGCACCTGCATGCTTACCTTCAGTGACTGGTGTACGAGAACACCCAGGTCTCGCTGCATATTCCCCTCTCTCAGTTTATAGCCGTTCAGATAATAATCTGCCTTCCTGTTTTTGCTACCAAAATGGATAACCTCACATGTATCCACATTTATACTGCATCTGCCATGCATTTGCCCACTCACTCAACTTGTCCAAATCACCCTGAAGCCTCTCTGCATCCTCCTCACAACTCACCCTCCCATCCAGTTTTGTGTCATCTGCAAATTTGGAGATATTACATTTAGTTCCCTCATCTAAATCATTAGTGTATATTGTGAATAGCTGGGGTCCTAGCACCGATCCCTACGGTACCCCACTAGTCACTGCCTGCCATTCGGAAAAAGACCCATTTATTCCTACTCTTTGTTTCCTGTCCGCCAACCAATTTTCTATCCATCGCAATACACTACCCCCAATCCCATCCGCTTTAATTTTACAGGCTAATCTCTTATGTGGGACTTTGGTGAAAGCCTTCTGAAAGTCCAAATAAACCACATTCACTGGCTCCCCCTGATCAACTCTACTAGTTACATCCTTGAAGAATTCTAGTAGATTTGTCAAGCATGATTTCCCTTTCGTAAATCCATGAAAAAAAGTGAAAATAGGAGCTAGGGTAGGCCATTCGGCCCTGCTCTGCCATTCAAAAAAGATCATGGCTGATCATCTAATTCAGTACCCTGTTCCCGCTTTCTCCCCATATCCCTTCATCCCTTTGGCATTAAGAAATATATCTATCTCCTTCTTGAATATATTTAAAGACTTGGCCTCCACTGCCTTCTGCGGTAGAGAATTCCATAGGTTCACTACCTTCTGAGAAGAAATTTCTCCTCATCTCGGTTCTGAATGGCATATCTCGTATCCTGAGACTGTGACCCCTGGTTCTGGACCCCCCAGCCATCGGGAACATCCTTCCTGCATCTAGCCTGTCTAGTCCTGCTAGAATTTTATAGGTTTCTATGAGATTCCCCCTCATTCCTCTAAACTGTACTGAATATAGGCCTAGTCGACCCAATCTCTCCTCATACGTCAATCCTGCCATCCCAGGAATCAGCCTAGTAAATCTTCTTTGCACTCCCTCCATGGCAAGAACATCCTTCCTCAGATAAGACGACCAAAACTGCACACAATACTCCAGATGTGGTCTCACCAAGGCCCTGTATAGCTGCAGTAAGACATCCTTGCTCCTGTACTCAAATCTCCAACAACACCCCTCTCCCAACCTCTCCAGGCGTGTACGTCACGTGCTCCAATCCTCCGCATGCTGCACGTGCACCGGGCTCCACCCACCAAATCATCCCAGCAACCGATGTGAACAGTGCATCAGACAAAAACGGCATATTATTAGACCAAAACTGTACGCAGTACTCCAGGTGCAGCCTCACCAACACCCTGTACAGTTGTAACAAGACTTCCGTATTTTTAAACTTCAACCCCCTCGCAATAAAAGCCAAAATTCCATTTGCCTTCCTAATTACTTGCTCCACCTGCATGCTAACGTTTTGTGTTTCATGCACAAGAACACCCAGATCCCTCTGTGCTGCACTTTTTTGGAGTCTCTCTCCACTTAAATAATAGTCTGCCTTTCGATTCTTCCTATCAAAGTGCATGACCTCACACTTTTCTACATTAAACTCCATCTGCCAAGTTTTTGCCCACTCACTCAACCTATTTATATCCCCTTGCAGATTCCTGGTCATCACAACATGCCCTCCCACATTTTTGTATCAGCAGCAAACTTGGATATAATACACTCTGCCACCTCCTCCAAGTCATTAATATGCAGCCCCGAGCTGCTTATAGTCCCTCAGCAGAACCTCTTTCCTGGTCCTACCTATGTCGTTGGTACCTACGTGGACCACGACAACTGGATCCTTCCCCTCCCACTCCAAGTTTCTCTCCAGCCCAGAATAGATGTCCTTAACCTTGGCACCAGGTAGGCAACACAGCCTTCAGGACTCCCTGTCTTTGCTGCAGAGAACAGTATCTATTCCCCTAACTAGGATATCCCCTATTACTACTCATTTCTCTCTTCTCCCCCCACTTGAATGGCACTCTGAAGCATGGTGCTGTGGTCAGTTCATTCATCCTCCCTGCAGTCTGTGCTCTCGTCCACACTGGGAGCAAGAACCTCGTACCTATTGGATAAGGGCACTGGCTGAGGCTCCTCCAAAGCTAAATTTTGGATCCCCATACCTGCCTCACTCGCAGTCACACCTTCCTGTCCCTGACCACAGTCCTAATTTGATGTAATTAATCTAAGAGGTGTGACTGTCTCCTGAAACACAGTGTCCAGGTAACTCTCCCTCTCCCTGATGTGTTGAAGTGTCCGCAGCTCAGACTCCAGCTCGTCAACTCTGAGCCGAAGGTCCTGAGCAAACACTTGCTGCAGATGTGGTCACCGTGGATTGCACCGGCGTCCACCAGCTCCCACATACTACAGCTGCAACACATCACCTACCCAGCCATCTCTATTCTATTTAATTAATTAATTTGGATGTTAAATATTTGGATGTTTTATGCTATGTTTGATTCAAATTAAATTAAAAGTACCTGTTTATACAATCAATTGTAATTAATACTTCTAGTCCTGCTCTGTGTTTATACTCTTATCATAACACTTAGTTACACTACTACCATTGAAAACATTTTAATTACCCAGCTCCTAATTGGAACCAATACCCTCCCTGCTGGTCCCTCTCTATGTATATGTGTGTATATATATGTGGTAAATTATAAAATCCCCCTTAGTTTTTAGTTTTTATACTAATGAATCGATCAAGTCTTATTTTATATTAGATGAACTTAAATTACGTTAAAAGCTTACCAGCACGCTCACGACAACCTGCTTTCTGTTTCCCCGCGCTCTCTGTTGATTGTGACGTCACTTTTCGATTTTTGATTTGCCTCCGAACTTCCTGCTCCTCTCCCGCTGCTTCTTTTGTGCACAGCGAGGTTCCACAAACTACAGTGAGGAGTTTTTAAAATTGCAGTTAACAACCACTTCCCTGAAACAACATTTTGACAAATTTGGATTTCATTTCCACTACTCACCTCTGTCCCAGTTGAAAATGTCATTGAAAACTAAACCTGCCCCAAGTGCCTCCATGTGGGCCAGCCAAATAAATAAACCCACCAACAAAGCACTGCTTAAAGTAACCAATCAAAACAGCCCAGACAGACAAAAACTGCATATTATTGTTATAGATGCTTTGACACAATTTTACTCTAACTTAATTGAACTGTTTTTTTGTTGCAGAGAACCCTTATTCTATTTGATGTGATTGGAGAGAAGATTGCAATTTGGGAGATAGTTTATTTTCTGTAATTAGTGAATAAGAAAATTATTAGTGATCAAAAGCACATAACCATGGAAGAAAAGAAAACTGCAGATTTCAATATATTTTTCAGTTTGCTTTTGTTGCAATTTTACTACAGAATCCCATTTTGTGAAAAGACTGCTCACTTCAAATGAGCAGTTCTTGGTGATCAAATGATCATCATTCCCGGTCAGTAAATCAATCCATGCATCCAGCAAGTTATGGGCTTTGAATTTCCGCCATATATACATGGCCTTCCTTCCCATGTCTCAACACTTCTCCAGTTCCTGGCTGCCAGCACCAGAATAGGCTGCATCCCACAAACTCTATTTCACTGCCTTAAAAGGGAGATCAATTTGTTTTCACTATAGATCTTGAGCCTCTCCCACATCCTTCATTCCTTCACTCCAGAAATGTATCCGTTGCCTTTTGACCCTATTTAGATTCTGCTTCAATTTCTTTCCTTGGCAATTAATCACACAACAATTTTGAGTAAAAATATTCTGGCCAACTTCTCTTCTTACTCCTAACTTCCCTAATTTTAACTTGTATCCTTTGATATATGAACCCTTCACATGTTGAACACCCTGTATAAATGCCGATCCCTGCATATAGGTCCACCATCCTCAGAACTTCCATTTCTAATATCCAGAATCCTCCTGCTTTCTCCCCTCTGTACTTGTCCAAAGGCAACAATCTCCTTTCTCTGGCCAGGAAGCCAGAACTGCACACGGTATTCTAGATGAGGTCTGATCCATACCTTGTACAGCAAAGAACTGTGCAGAGAGTTTCAGAATCTTTTGATTTGTAACTCAGCAAGCTCAGTTAGTAGTCCTCCTGTCTCTGGGTCAGAAGGGTGTGGTTTTAAGTCCCGAGACAGGAGTATAGCGTACAATCCAAGATGCCTCATTTTTGGAGGTGCCATCACTTATACGAGACACTGTATACAGTCAATAATTTACAGAGAGTGCTGAGAATGTGGAACTTGCTGTTGCATGGAGTGGTTGAGGCAGAGAGCATAGATGCATTTAAAGGGGAGGCTTGGTGCATACATGAGAGAGAATAGAGGGATATCAGGCAGGGTGGGAAGAAGCAATTAGAATGGGAGGAGACTCATGTGGAGTTTAAACAATGACACAGGCCAGGTGGACCAAACAGCCAGTTTCTGTGCTGTAGATTCAGGATATGTAATTCTCTACATGTAATCCAGAGAAAATTTGCAACAGCGTAATTAGAGTTCATGTCAATCCTCAGGGCTTCCCACAGATCTTCTGTTGAAGTTATGTGGACAATCATGAGAACCCTATGGAAATTTAACCCAGAGATCTCTTTTGTAAGCAGCACGCTGTACCACTGTGCCTTTTAACCCGATCCCCCTTTTTAGTTCCTTGCTCTGGAATTTATTTTACATTTTATTGCATCTGCTGCTATTACCACAGTTAACAAAAAGACTGAAATCCTTCTGAATTTGATTGCACTCTTGTTCATTGGCCCAGATTTTGCAGTGACAATGATGATGAAGCTGTTAGCATTAGTCATCATTATACCACTGAAACTGACAGCAACTTTTGGCGTCTATGCATGCTCAAAATAATGTGGAAATCCAGAAATTGCTGTCAGTGATTCTATGCTCCTCCAGAGGGTGCATTCTTGAGACACCCCCAGAATGTAACCCCTAAGCAATCAGTGAATTGATGAAAACTTAAAACTCTTACGCTGTTAGTCTCGCTGTAAAAACCTTGAAGAAAATTATGCCTTGTTCAATGAGGTGTACCTGTTTTTTTTTTAAACTGCATACTAACTTCATAATTACGGCTGAACACTCACTGGTCCTGAAAAGTTAATTTTATATTTGTGGAATGTCAAATTTCTCTATTAGGATAATAGTCACTTTTTTAAAAGTTTGTTTATATTTCATCAATCATTTATTTCACTTTCTGAATATTTAAATTTAAAGTGAAGGAATTCCAGTGTTTTTAATTTCCTGGCTTGTTCGCTTAGAATACTTCGATGTGATTGGTTACTTACTCTGCTGCACACCTTGGGATCCCTTTGCCTTGGCGCCAGATTTAAACTTCAATCAAAAAACAGGAAGCCTGTGCCACACAGATAGGTCTTTGTGGACAGCTTTCTTCGAGCTTAGCAGTGAGTGCCAATGCTTTACTGTTGATGACAAGACCCAACCCAACATTTACTCGGTTTACGTCAGTTTCAACTGCAACTTGCTACAACAGCATTATCCAAGTTATTCATTTATATGAGAAATATCAAGAGTCCCAAGACTAACCCTTGAGGTACCCTATAAGCATTCCCACAGTTAGCCCATTTGGTTTGCTGTTTTAAACCTCTATTCAGCCCCATACTTTACCACCTCTTTTATGTTAAGTCAGTGATTGAATTGCTTGTATGGAACTGTGCCAAAAGCTTCTGGAATATCCAAGTATATATCAACTGCATTATTTTTAATCTTTGTAGTTGGGATGTGAGCGTCGCTGGCAAGGCCAGCATTTATTGCCATTGAGAAGGTGGTGGTGAGCTGCCTTCTTGAACCGTACAGTCCATGTGATGTAGGTAAACCCACAATGCTAGTCGGGAGGGAGTTCCAAGATTTTGACCCAGCGACAATGAAGAATCTTGGAGGGGAAATTGTAGGTGGTGGTGTCTCTAATTAATAATCTCACAAAACTGCACAAGGTTAATTAAGCATGACCTTCCTTCCCCAAATCCATGCTGACTGTTTTTTCACAAGATCTGCTTTTCTGAGTGCTCACCCAGTTATGTTTTTGCGGTTTACTTTAGATATTCTACTCAGGCTCAGTGTCACTCCGGTAAGCAGATCTCAGATTCTCTATGATCTGCAGTGTTTCTTTAGCTACCCAATAGGTAGGCAGATGATAGCGAGATCCAAAGATTGAACCCTTATCACCTTAACACTGCTTCTTAGAATTTATCCTGTGCTGCTTCATGGTTCTTATCTTCAGTGCACAGACTGAATTAACGGATAGCCTCAGACTATCAGTAGATGGTTTATTTCACATCATACAGGTAAATGAGTATTCAGTACAAAGCAATTTACAAACTTCACTGTCCTTTCGATAAATCAAAACTGCAAAGGGGCTTCCTCAGAGCTACATTTCAACAAAACCTGATGGTTGGAAATGAGTGTAGAGTCCAGACCCTCTGTTACCTGTGGCTGCAAATAAATCCCCAGTTGGAGGTTTCTGGCCATGGACCCACCCACCAAAGCATGACAGCCAATCACTGACCCTGTCCTTCTCTCAGATTTCTGAGAGAGCTGTCAATCAAAACAACTGCCCTAGATTCTGAAGAAGGGTCACTGACCCGAAACGTTAACTCTGCTTCTCTTTCCACAGATGCTGCCAGACCTGCTGAGTGAATCCAGCATTTCTTGTTTTTGCCCTAGATTCTGGATGTTCGGTCTATCACAGGAATTCACTAATCACTCTCAAGATTCGGTAAAAGACATGTCAGAACAAAATACATCAATAATCTAGCTCTTTAATTCTACAGATTGACTTCTATTTTGTCGTATTTAAATTTAAGCCTGGACGCCTGTAGCCCAGAAATTTCAAAATGAAAAGTCAGCCTATGTAAACAACAAAGTGACTCCAGACAATGTTGAAAAAAAAACCTCTGGTGATAAGGTGAGTACTACTAAAGTGTGTTTTTTTAAATTCAGTGTAGCTTCTTAAGGTCTCTAGATTGTAGAGGGTAGAACAAGGCCCCTGGTGTCATTAGTATTTTTTAAAGGGTGTAACTAAATTAATTTAAAGGTAAGTCATGGCAGGAGAGCTCAGCCCCATGATCTGCTCCTCCTGAGAAATGTGGGAAATCAGGGATGCTTCCAGTGGCCCTGACGACCATGTGTGCAGGAAGTGTATTCATCTGCAGCTACTGGTTACCTGCATTACGGAGCTGGAACTGCGGGTGGATTCACTGTGGAGCATCCGTGATGCTGAGGACGTTGTGGATAGCACGTTTAGTGAGGTGGTCACACCGCAGGTTATGGCTGCACAGACAAAAAAGGGATGGGTGACCACCAGACGGAGTAGTAGGCACAGGCAGGTAGTGCAGGTGTCCCCTGTGGCCATCCCCCTCTCAAACAGATGTACCGCTTTGGATACTGTTGGGAGGTGGGGGTGGGGGGGATGACCTCCCATGGAAAGCAGCAACAGCCAGGTCCGTGGCACCACGAAGGGCTCTGCTGCACAGCAGGGTAGGAAAAGTGTTGGAAGAGCTATAGTGATAGGGGATTCTATCGTAAGGGGTGCAGATAGGCGTTTCTGTGGCCACAAACGAGACTCCAGGATGGTATGTTGCCTCCCTGGTGCTGGGGTCAAGGATGTCTCGGAGCAGCTGCAGGACATTCTGAAAGGGGAGAGTGAGCAGCCAGAGGTCGTGGTCCATATTGGTACTAACGACATAGGCAGGAAGAGAGATGAGGTCCTGCAAAGTGAATATAGGGAGTTAGGCAGAACGTTAAAAAGCAGGACCTCGAGGGTTGTAATCTCAGGATTACTCCCTGTGCTACGTGCTAGTGAGGGCAGGAATAGGAGGATTAGGCAAATGAATGCGTGGCTGAAGAGCTGGTGTCGGCCGGGAGGGCTTCAGCTACTTGGATCATTGGGATCTCTTCTGGTGCAGAGGTGACCTGTACAAGAAGGACGGGTTGCATCTGAACTGGAAGGGGACCAATATCCTTGCGGGGAGGTTTGCTAGTAATACTCGGGAGGGTTTAAACTAGTCTGGCAGGGGGGGGTGGGGCCCAAAGTAGTAGTCTCTCCGATAAGATAGTTGAGACAAATGTCGAGGTTAAAGCAAGTCCAGTAGGCAGACCTGGCAGGGGCAGGACAGGGGGCGTGGAAGGTCTGGTAGGCTAAACTGCATTTACTTTAATGCAAGAAGCCTTACAGGTAAGACAGATGAACTCAGAGCATGGATCGGTACATGGGATTGTGATATTATAGCTATTACGGAAACGTGGTTGAGGGATGGGCAGGACTGGCGGCTCAATGTTCCGGGGTACCGATGCTTCCAGCGTGACAGAGGTGGAGGTAAGAGAGGAGGGGGAGTTGCACTATTGATTAGGGAGGACATCACAGCAGTACTTAGACAGGATATCACGGGGGGAATGTCCAGCGAGGCCATATGGGTAGAACTTAGAAATAAGAAAGGGGTGATCACTTTGATGGGATTATACTATAGGCCCCCCAAAAGTCAGAGGGAAGTGGAGGAGCACATATGTAGGGAAATCACAGATAGGTGTAGGAATTATAGGGTTGTAATAGTAGGTGATTTTAACTTCCCTAATATTGACTGGGACTGCCTTAGTGCTAAGGGATCAGATGGGGAAGAATTTGTTAAGTGTGTCCAGGATAGTTTTCTGAAGCAGTATGTGGATGGCCCTACTAGAGAAGGGGCTACACTCGACCTCCTCTTAGGAAATGAGGATGGGCAGGTGGTTGATGTGTCAGTGGGGGAAGCACTTTGGGACCAGTGACCATAACTCTATTAGCTTCAAGATAGTTATGGAAAAGGACAGGACTGGTCCTCAGGTTGAAGTCCTAAATTGGGGGAAGGCTAATTTCGATGGCATCAGACTGGGAACTCTCAAAAGTTGAATGGGAGAGGCTGTTAACAGGTAAAGGGCCGGCATGTTACTGTTAGATGGAAGGGCAAGGCTGGCAAGTTCAGGGAACCTTGGTTGACGAGGGATATTGAGGGTCTGGTCAGGACAAAGAAGGAGGCACATGTCAGGTATAGGCAGCTGGGATTGAGCGAGTCCCTCGAGGAGTATAGGGGATGCAGGAGTACACTTAAGAAGGAAATTAGGAGGGCGAAAAGGGTTCATGAGATTTCCCTGGCAGATAAGATAAAGGATAATCCTAAAAGATTCTATAAGTATATTAAGAGCAACAGGGTAGCTAGGGAGAGAGTAGGGAGGATCAGTGTGGCAATCTATGTGTGGAGCCACGGGAAATGGGCGAGGTCTTAAATGAATACTTCTCTTCTGTATTTACCGTGGAGAAGGTCATGGAAGCTAGTGAGTTCAAGGGAGGGAACAGCGATATCCTGGAGCATATCAACATTACAAAGGAGGAGGTGTTGGAAGTTTTGAAGCACATTAAAGTGGATAAATCCCCAGGACCTGACCAGGTGTATCCGAGGATGCTATGGGAAGCAAGGAAGGAGATTGCTGGGGCCCTGGCAGAGATTTTTGTATCATTGCTAGCCACGGGTGAGGTACCAGAAGACTGGGGGATAGCTAATGTTGTGCCTTTATTTAAGAAGGGCAATAGGGATAAGCCAGGGAACTACAGGCCGGTGAGCCTTACATCAGTGGTGGGAAAGTTATTGGAAGGGATTCTGAGAGACAGGATTTATATGCATTTGGAAAGGCAAGATCTGATTAGGGATAGTCAGCATGGCTTTGTGCATGGGAAATCATGTTTCACAAAATTGATTGAGTTTTTCGAGGAGGTGACCAAGAGGATTGACGAGGGCAGGGTGATGGACGTTATCTACATGGACTTTAGCAAGGCCTTTGACAAGGTCCCGCACGGAGACGTGGATATCACAGGGGCAGGAATGGATGTTGGATGTTCCGGGGTTTAGATGTTTCAAAAGGAATAGGGAGGGAGGTAAAAGAGGTGGGGGAGTGGCATTGCTAATCAGGGATAGTATCACAGCTGCAGAAAGGGAGGTCGTCGAGGAGGGTTTGTCTATTGAGTCATTATGGGTGGAAGTCAGAAACAGGAAAGGAGCAGTCACTTTGTTGGGGGTTTTCTATAGACCCCCCAATAGCAACAGAGACACGGAGGAACAGATTGGGAGGCAGATTTTGGAAAGGTGCAGAAGTAACAGGGTTGTTGTCATGGGTGACTTCAACTTCCCTAATATTGATTGGAACCTCCTTAGTGCAAATAGTTTGGATGGAGCAGTTTTTGTCAGGTGTGTCCAGGAAGGTTTCCTGACTCAATATGTAGATAGGCCGACTAGAGGGGAGGCTATGTTGGACTTGGTGCTTGGCAACGAACCAGGCCAGGTGGCAGATCTATCGGTGGGAGAGCATTTCGGTGATAGCGATCACAACTCCCTGACCTTTACTATAGTCATGGAGAGGGACAGAAGCAGACGGGATGGGAAAATATTTAATTGGGGGAGGGGGAATTACAATGCTATTAGGCAGGAACTGGGGAGCATAAATTGGGAACAGATGTTCTCAGGGAAATGCACGACAGAAATGTGGAGGTTGTTTAGGGAGCACTTGCTGCGGCTGTTGGATATGTTTGTCCCGATGAGGCAAGGAAGGGATGGTAGGGTGAAGGAACCTTGGATGACAAGAGATGTGGAACTCTCACGCAGAGTTCCAGGGACCCACGGAAGTAGCTCAAGCCTTAAGACAGAAGACCATCAAAACAAGTTTGAAAATGTGCACTGGGCCCCAATGAGAACTGCAAGACTTAACTGCAGTCAAAGACTTTACATCAAACCCAAATCCAGTAACTGAATTCCAGCTATTGTTTCAAACCTTTTCTCCTTTAATTCTTTCTCTTCCTCAGTCTCTATTTGCGTGTGTGTTTATCACGTATGCATGCTAGCGTGGTCATGTTGCATATTTCTAGTAGCTTTAACTGAATTACAGTTTTAAGGTTAATAAACTTACACCTTTCTTGTTTAAATCTGAGAAACCTGCCTGGTTGATTTCTTTGTCTTTACAATTAGAGAGCAGTGAGCAAGGATTCACCAGAGAGGGAAGCTAAAACACAGTGTTTTAAAAATTAAACCCTGTTACGGCCAAACTAGGGAAAGGCTGAGAGGCAATCCCTAGACCCCTTTCTCACCTAGTCGTAACACTATAATGACATGGCGTTATAATGATTTTTTGAAATATATCTCTTTAAAGAAATTTCTTCCTTTTGTGGTTAAATTACTTTACTGAGTACAATTTATATATCCAGAAGTGCAAGGAGCCTCTGAACTCATGTTACAGAATAACTACATATATGTAAGGTACTGCTATATTCATTGGTTAACAGGACATTCATATGAATTAGGAGCAGGAGTAGGCCACTTGGCCCCTCGAGCCTGATCCATCATTCAACAAGGTCATGGCTGATCTGATTGTAACCTCAACTCCACATTCCCGCCTACTCCCAATAACCTTTCACCTCCTTGCTTATCAGGAATCTATCTCCCTCTGCCTTAAAAATATTCAAACACTCTGCTTCCACTACCTTTTGAGGAAGAAAGTTCCAAAGACCCCTGACCCTCAGAGGAAAAAAATTCTCCTCAAATCTGTCTGAAATGGGTGACCCCTTTTTTTAAATAGTGACCTCTAGTTCTAGATTCTCCCACAAGAGGAAACGTCCTTTCTACATCCACCCTGTCGAGACCCCTCAGGATCTTATGTTTCAATCAAGTTACCTCTTAATCTTCTGAACTCCAGCAGATACAAGCCTAGCCTGTCAAACCTTTCCTCATAAGACAACCCGCCCATTCCAGGTGTTAGTCAAGTAAACCTTCTTTGAACTGATTCCAGTGCATTTACATCCTTCCTTAAATAAGGAGACCAATACTGTATCCAGAACTCCAGATGTGGTCTCACCAATGCCCTGTAAACTGAAGCATAACCTCCCTACTTTTGTATTCAATTCCCTTCGCGATAAACGATAACATTCAATTAGCTTTTTATCTTCCATCCAATCTTCTGACCTGCCACCCATCTTTGCAATGATATGCTTTTTCTTTTTAAGTTTGATACTATCTTTAACTTTTTAGTTAACCACGGATGGTGAGTCCTTCCCTTGTAATTTTTCTTTCTCGTTGGCATGTATCTATTCTGTGCATTCTGAAATATCCCCTGAGCAGATGTCCCGAACCCTGGCACCGGGCATGCAACACAGCCTTCTGGACTCTCGCTCTTTGCTGCAGAGAACAGTGTCAATCCCCCTAACTATACTGTCCATCCCCCTAACTATACTGTCCCCTACTACCACTACATTCTTTTTTGCTCCTCCCGTTTGAACAGCTTCCTGTACCACAGTGTAATGGTCTGTCTGTTCATTCACGCTACAGCCCTCGCTCTTGTCCATACAAGCTGCAAGAACCTTGAACTTGATGCCCAATTGCAAGGGCTGAGGCTCCTCCACTCCCACATTGGATAGGTTTGTCCCGATGAGGCAGGGAAGGGATGGTAGGGTGAAGGAACCTTGGATGACAAGAGATGTGGAACAGCTAGTCAAGAGGAAGAAGGAAGCTTACTTAAGGTTGAGGAAGCAAGGATCAGACAGGGCTCTAGAGGGTTACAAGGTAGCCAGGAAGGAACTAAAGAATGGACTTAGGAGAGCTAGAAGGGGACATGAAAAAGTCTTGGTGGGTAGGATTAAGGAAAATCCCAAGGCGTTCTACACTTATGTGAGGAACAAGAGGATGGCCAGAGTGAGGGTAGGGCCGATCAGGGATAGTGGATGGAACTTGTGCCTGGAGTCGGAGGAGGTAGGGGAGGTCCTAAATGAATACTTTGCTTCAGTATTCACTAGTGAGAGGAACCTGGTCGTTTGTGAGGACAGCGTGGAACAGGCTGATATGCTCGAACAAGTTGAGGTTAAGAGGGAGGATGTGCTGGAAATTTTGAATGATATGAGGACAGATAAGACCCCGGGGCCAGACGGGATATACTCAAGGATTTTACAGGAAGAGATTGCTGCGCCTTTGGCGATGATCTTTGCGTCTTCACTGTCCACTGGAGTAGTGCCAGATGATAGGAGGGTGGCAAATGTTGTTCCCTTGTTCAAGAAAGGGAATAGGGATAACTGTGGGAATTCTAGACCAGTCAGTCTTACGTCGGTAGTGGGCAAATTATTGGAGAGGATTCTGAGAGACAGGATTTATGATTATTTGGAAAAGCATGGTTTGATTAGAGACAGTCAGCATGACTTTGTAAGGGGCAGGTCATGCCTCACAAGCCTTATTGAATTCTTTGAAGATTTGACAAAACACATTGATGAAGGAAGAGCAGTGGATGTGGTGTATATGGATTTTAGCAAGGCGTTTGATAAGGTTTCCCATGGTAGGCTCATTCAGAAAGTGAGGAGGCATGGGATACAGGGAAAGTTGGCTGTCTGGATACAAAATTGGCTGGCCCATAGAAGACAGAGGGTGGTAGTAGATGGAAAGTATTCAGCATGGAGCTCAGTGACCAGTGGTGTTCCACAGGGATCTGTTCTGGGACCTCTGCTCTTTGTGATTTTTATAAATGACTTGGATGAGGAAGTGAAAGGCTGGGTTAGCAAGTTTGCCGATGACAAGAAGGTTGCTGGAGTTGTGGATAGTGTGGAAGGCTGTTGTAGGTTGCAACGGGACATTGACAGGATGCAGAGCTGGGCTGAGAAGTGGCAGATGGAGTTCAACCTGGAAAAGTGTGAAGCGATTCATTTTGGAAGGTCGAATTTGAATGCGGAATACAGGCTTAAAGACAGGATTCTTGGTAGTGTGGAGGAACAGAGGGATCTTGGGGTCCATGTCCATAGATCGCTCAAAGTTGCCACCCAAGTTGATAGGGTTGTTAAGAAGGCGTATGGTGTGTTGGCTTTCATTAACAGGGGGATTGAGTTTAAGAGCCGCGAGGTTATGCTGCAGCTCTATAAGGCCCTGGTTCGACCACACTTGGAATATTGTGTTCAGTTCTGGTCGCCTCATTATAGGAAGGATGTGGAAGCTTTAGAGAAGATGCAGAGGAGATTTACCAGGATGTTGCCTGGACTGGAGGGCATGTCCTACGAAGAAAGATTGAGGGAGCTAGGGCTTTTCTCATTGGAGCGAAGAAGAATGAGAGGTGACTTGATAGAGGTGTACAAGATGATGAGAGGCATAGATAGAGTGGATAGCCAGAGACTTTTTCCCAGGGTGGAAAGGGCTATCACCAGGGGGCATAATTTTAAGATGATTGGAGGAAGGTTTCGGGGAGATGTCAGAGGTAGGTTCTTTACACAGAGAGTGGTGGGTGCGTGGAATGCACTGCCAGCGGTGGTAGCAGAAGCAGATACATTAGGGGCATTTAAGCGACTCTTGGATAGGTACATGGATGATAGTAGAATGAAGGGTCGGTAGTTAGTTTGATCTTAGAGTAGGCTAAAGGTTCGGCACAACATCGTGGGCCGAAGGGCCTGTACTGTGCTGTACTGTTCTATGTTCTATGTGCGAAGTGATGCATTTTGGGAAGTTAAACCAGGGCAGGACATATACAGTGAATGGCAGGGCCCTGGGGAGTGTTGCTGAGCAGAGAGACCTTGGGATGCAAGTACATAGTTCCCTGAAAGTGGCAACACAGGTAGACAGGGTGGTGAAGGCGGCGTATGGCATGCTTGCCTTCATCGGCCGAGGCATTGAGTACAAGAGTTGGGACGTCATGTTATAGTTGTACATAACATTGGTTAGGCTGCGCTTGGAGTACTGTGTGCAGTTCTGGTCGCCGCACTACAGGAAAGATGTGATTAAGCTAGAGAGGGTGCAGAAAAGATTCACAAGGATGTTGCCTGGTTTGGAGGGCTTGAGTTCTAAAGAGAGATTGGACAGGCTGGGTCTGTTTTCCCTGAAAAGGAGGAGGCTGAGAGGGGACATGATAGAGGTATATAAAATTATGAGAGGAATAGATAGGGTAGATAGACAGAGTCTGTTTCCCATGGTGGGGGTGACTAAAACTAAAGGGCATAGATTTAAGGTGAGAGGGAGGAGGTTTAAAGGGGATCAAAGGAGTAAATTTTTCACTCAAAGAATAGTGGGTATCTGGAATGAGCTGCCTGAGGAGGTGGTGGAGGCAGGAACAGTAGCAACATTTAAGAGGCATCTGGACAGGTACTTGAATGAGCAAGGCATAGAGGGATATGGAATTAATGCAGGCAGGTGGGGTTAGTGTAGATAGGCATTATGGTCGGCATGGATGCGGTGGGCCGAAGGGCCTGTTTCTATGCTGTACGACTGTGACTCTAATGCAGAGGCTCGTTGATGTCCTCAGAGTGCGCCAAGGATGAAGTGACACATACGCGGGATGACGTCATCGTGCAGCGCCAACGTCATCGCATATCTGCGTCTGGCCCATCTTCGCACATGCGCAATAAAGCATTATCGGGTATCCAGCCCCCGCAGTCGGCTGGAGAAAGCGGGTGAATGGGAGACTTTGAGGCTCAAGCTCTGCCCCCTCGGCAACACGCTCCAGGCCTCAATGCTTCCTCCGCTCAGCCGCTCACTCTGGACCTCACTGCTTCCCCCTACTCCCCTGGCCGATTGTTCCTCACTTCGCGCCACCCCACTCTCCGGACGCTAGCTCTAGACGGCTTCCCTCCACTCGGCCACTCACTCCTACGTCACCTCGTTATCCCTTGCCTTGCTTCTTCGGGCAGAGTGTGGAGACAGATCAAACGTGGGAGCAAGTGGCCAAGAGGAGGGAAGCAGCGCAGCCTAGAGCTAGTGGCTGGGGGCGGTGGGGGCGAGCGGGGAGCGACCAACCAGAGAGCCGGGTGGTGCGAGCGGGGAACAACCTGCCAGGGGAGTGAGGGGGAGCAGTGAGGTCTGGAGCAAGCGTCTAAGGAGGGGTGGGGGGAGAAACGGGTGGTGGGGAAGAGGGGAAGAAAGTGAGTTGATGAGGGGGGAGAGTGGCCAATGGGGCGGGAGCTAGTTGCGGCGTTCGGGTGAAATCAGTCCTGGTCAATCATCTGAACATATCACAAAAATGAATTGTCAGCACATTTTATACTCTGCCCGATTTTCTTTTCCATCGATCGGGGTGCCAATTCACCATCTTCCAATGGAAATTCAATCATAAAATTCCTTTTGCATTTAATAAGATTACTGGAATATTAAATGGATCTGAACATTACAGTTAATTTCCAAGAACTACACAGTAGCATCTTACAGGGCTTCCATCCAACTTAATGGTTAAGGTTAGTTTTCTAGAATGATCTAGCCATAAGCATTTCCTGTGATAAATTGAGCAGCGCCATCTTTAATCCTGGCAGCTGCCTGAACGTCGCAGACACTGACGTTCCAGTTGAAGAGCCTGCATTTGCGCATGTGCAAGTACTGTGCCACCTAGTGGTTGCGTTGTCAGCAAATGCAGCCTTTAAACAATTAGCAAAGTAAATTCTCTCCTATGCAACAGGATTAATAATGATGCCAGTCTAAAATGTGGATTCCTTTACATGCAGAACCCGAAGTTCACACTGCAAGTTCCACCCCAACAATAACGTAGCCAGTCGATGAGCTAACACATCATTGGAACTTTCAAAAAAGGTCATAGACTTGAAACATTAACTCGGTTTCTCTCTCCACAGATGCTGTCTGACCTGCTGAGTATTTCCAGCACTTTGTTTTTGTTATTGGAACTTTCAAGAGTGATTCGAAAACGTTTCCTACAGTAAGATGCTGAACTTTCTGGTTTAAATTTCCAGATCATTTATGGACACACTGGTAAGTAACGGAATTTACCAATCCTTAAAAATATCTCCTGAATTTAGCAAAAATGTTGGTTAAATCTCAATACGGTAAGACCAGGTGAAGGCTGAGAGGGAACCCTAGACCCCTTTCTCACCTGGTCGTAACAGGGAACGCTAATTAATCGTATATCGATTAGGATAATTTTAGAGTAAAGGGTAAGGAGGGGGAGGAATTTCTAAAATGTGTTCAGGAGAATTCCCTTGATCAATATGTTCTCAGCCCAACTAGAAAGAAAACATTGCTGGATCTGGTGCTGGGAAATGAGGTGGCAAGTGTCAGTAGGGGAGTTCTTCTTTTAGGCAGTCCCTCGGGAATGAGGATGACTTTCTTCCACTCCAGGTGTCCTTAGGTTACTGAATAGTCCAATTCTGGATCCACAGGTGGGACAGGTGGTGTTTGGTGAAGCGAGTGAATGGGATGCTCGAATTTCTGAACACTACTTCCGCAGTTTGCACTTGGTCGCTGCCTGGGCGTGTCGACGTTGTTCGAACTGGCTGGCACCGTCACAGATGCTTCTTCTCCATTTTGGGTGGTCTCGGAAAAGAGATTCCCACAAATCAGTGGAGATGTCACATTTTTTCAGGGAGGCTTTAAGGACATCCTTGTAGCATATCCTCTGCCCTCCTGGTAGCCTCTTGCCGTGACGGAGCTCGGAGTAGAAAGCTTGTTTTTGGGAGTCTTGTGTCAGGCATGCAGATGATGTGGCCCACCCAACATAACTGACTAGGCATGACCAGTGTCTCGATACTGGGGATGTTGGCCTGAGAGAGGAGACTGATATTGCAGCGCCTGTCCTGCCACTGAATTTGCAGGATCTTGCGGAGGCACCACTGGGGATATCTCTCCAGGGCTTTGAGATGTCTGCTGTACATGTCTGTGGTGCATACAGGAGGGCAGGTAACACTGTGGCCTTGTAAACTATGAGCTTGGTGCCAGGTTTGAGGTCTTTGACACCAAACACTCTTTTCCTCAGATGACCGAAGGCTGCGCTGGCGTACTGGAGGCTATGCTGAGTTTCATCGTCGATGTCTGCCCTTGCTGAGAAGAGCCTCCCAAGGTATGAGGTGGACCAAGTGTCTGTGGGGGAGTACTTAGGTAAGAGTGATCAATGTATCATAAGGTTTCGACTAGTATGCTAAAGTAAGGGGGAAAAAAGAGTGGAATGGCTAGATCGGAAGAAGGCTAATTTCAACACAATGAGAAGGGATCTAGCTAGGGTAGAATGGAACCAAAGACTGGCAGGAAGAGCTGTATTGGAATAATGGGTGATCTTTAAGGAAGAGATACTTCAGGTACAGGCTCGGAACATTCCAACAAAGGTGAAGGGTAGGGGAACCAATAACAGGGCTCCTTGGTTGTCAAGGGAGATAGAGATGATGTTGAAACAAAAAAAAGGGTGTATGATATACAATAAATTGAGAGGGGAGGTGAAAAGGAAAATAAGACTGGCAAAGAGAGAATATGAAAATAGAACTTCTACTGGTATTGAAATGGTAAGCAAGTAGTCAGAGGTGGAGTGGGGTCTATTATTTTTTTTTATTCGTTCATGGGACGTGGGCGTCACTGGCTAGGCCAACATAGGGCGGCACAGTGGGGCAGTGGTTAGCACCGCAGCCTCACAGCTCCAGGGACCCGGGTTCAATTCTAGGTACTGCCTGTATGGAGTTTGCAAGTTCTCCCTGTGTCTGCGTGGGTTTTCGCCTGGTGCTCCGGTTTCCTCCCACATCCAAAAGACTTGCAGGTGATAGGTAAATTGTCCGTTGTAAATTGCCCCTAGTGTAGGGAGGTGATAGGGAATATGGGATTACTGTAGGGTTAGTATAAATGGGTGGTTGTTGGTCAGCACAGACTCGGTGGGCCGAAGGGCCTGTTTCAGTGCTGTATCTCGAAATATAAAATAAAATAATAAAATTTATTGCCCATCCCTAATTGCCCTTGAACTGAATGGCCATTTCAGAGGGCATTTTAAGAGTTAACCACATTGCTGTGGGTCTGGAGTCACATGTAGGCCAGACCAGGTAAGGACGGCAGATTTCCTTCCCTAAAGGACATTAGTGAACCAGATGGTTTTTTTTACAACAATCGACAATGGCTTCATGGTCACACTAGACTAGCTTTTTTTAAAATTCCAGATTTTATTAATTGAATTCAAATTTCACCATCTGCCGTGGTGGGATTCAAACCCATGTCCCCAGAGCATTAGTCTGGGCCTCTGGACTACCAGTCCAGTGACATTACCACTACGCCACTGCCTCCCCTCATTAGGGACAAAGAAGGTAATACATGCTTAAAGGCGCAGGGCAAGGCTAATATACTTAATGAGTACTTTGTATCAGTGTTCACTAAGGAAATGGAGGCTGACAAAATATCAGTAGCAATATAGAGAGTAGAGGCAATGGATAGGATAAAAATTGAGAGGGAGGAGGTACTAGAAAGGCTGGCGATGCTCAGGGTGGCTAAGTCACCTGGTCTGGATGGCTTGCATCCCAGGTTGCTCAAGGAAGTGGGGATGAAGATAGCCGAAGGGTTTGCCATAATCTTCCAAACTCCTCTAGATACGGAGGAGGTGCCAGAGGTTGGAGAGTGGAAAACGTGATACCCTTATTCAAGAAAGGGTGTAAGGACAGTCATAGCAACTACAGGCCAGTTAGTTTATCGGTGGTGGGTAAGGTTTTAGAAATAATCAGGGAAGATACCAATGGACACTTAGAGAGGTTCGAGTTAATAGCCAGCATGGATTTGTAAAAGGCAGATCTTCCTTGACTAATTTAATTGAATTTTTTGATGAAGCAACAGAGAAGGGCGGCACAGAGGCGCAATGGTTAGCACCACAGCCTCACAGCTCCAGGGACCCGGGTTCGATTCTGGGTACTGCCTGTGCGGAGTTTGCAAGTTCTCCCTGTGTCTGCGTGGGTTTCCTCCGGGTGCTCCGGTTTCCTCCCACATGCCAAAGACTTGCAGGTTGATAGGTTAATTGGCCACTATAAATTGCCCCTAGTATAGGTAGGTGGTAGGGAAATATATAGGGACAGGTGGGGATGTGGTAGGAATATGGGATTAGTGTAGGATTAGTACAAATGGGTGGTTGATGGTCGGCACAGACTCGGTGGGCCGAAGGGCCTGTTTCAGTGCTGTATTCTCTAAAACTAAAACTAAGAAGACTGATGAAGGAAATGTACATGATGTTGTTTATATGGATTTTAATAAAGCACCACATAAAAGGCTGGTTAACAAAACTGAGGCTGAGAGAAACTCTACAGAATGGAAGCGTGGTTGCCTGCAAATTAATTCCATCAATCGGGTGAGTTACAGTGCCAACGGTTGAGGAATCACCTTTGAAGGGCTTGAAGTGATTTTCTGAAGGCATCACGTGGGGGAAGAGAAAAAAAAAAGCAAATTTTCCACTCAGGCTGAATGCAAGGGTGAAAAGCGGGAAACCCCGAAAAGCGCATGAACTGCCAAAAAGCACGGGAAACCCCCGAACACAGCAGGGGCACTCCTTGAGAGAGTGTAAAGAATAGCTGATACCATGATGATGTAAGAGATCACATGCGAGCGACACTCAAGAATAAATGCAGTGTGGCTTTTGGAGGAGTCACACAGGCTACTGTAGAGTGCAAATAGTTATAATGCAATAAAGATTAATGTTTAAACACTACAGACTAAGAATCTCTCTGGCTAGATTAAATAAGGTGGCAGCGTACCAAACCAATGTATAACAAGAAAGATTTTAGAAACAATAATCAGGGAAAAAAATCAACAGGCACTTGGAGAGATTTGAGTTAATTAAGGATAGCCAGCACGAATTTGCAAAAGGCAAATTATGCTTGGCTAATCTAATTGAATTATTTGATGAAGGAGCAGAGAAGGTTGATGAAGGGAATGAGGTGGATGTTGTTATATGGATTTTAAGAGCGCATTTGATAAAGTAACACACAAAAGGCTGGTTAACAAAATTGAGGCTCATAGAACAGGAGGGTCAGTGTCCAACTGAATAAAAAAAAACTGGTTTAAGGACAAGAAACAGGGAATCAGGGTAAATTGTTGTTTTTCAGACTGGAGGATGGGAGATAGTGGTATTCCCCAAGGGCCAGTGCTAGGACCACAAATGTCTTGGATCTTGGAATACAGAGAAGAATTTCAAAATGTGCCAATGATACCAAACTTGGAGGAATGGCAAACAGTGAGGATGTTACAAACTGCCTGCAACAGGACATAGATAGACTAGCAGAATGAGCAGACAAGTGACAGTTGGAATACAGACAAGTGTAAGGTGATGCATTTTGGCAGGAGGAATAGGGAGAGGTAATATAGACTGAATGGTGTAGTTCTAAAGAATGTGCAGGAACAGAGAGGCCTGGGGGTGCATGTGCACCCATCTTAGAAGGTGGCAGGTCATATTGAGAGAGTGGTTAGCAAAGCATATGGGGTCTTGGGCTTCATGAATAGAGGCATAGCATATAAAAGCAGGGAAGTTATGCTGAAATTTTATAAAGCTGTGGTTAGGCCTCAACTTGAGTTCTGCATCCAGTTCTGGTCATCACACTTTAGAAAGGTTGTGAGGGTCCTTGAGAAGGTGGAGAGGAGATTTAACAGAATGGTTCCAGGGAGGGGGGAGGGAATCTTAGTTACTAGATTAGATTGGAAAAGCTACGGCGAATCTCCCTGGAGCAAAGGAGAATTAGGGGAGATTTGACAGAGGTGTACAAGATTATGGCAGGTTCAGATAAGTTGGACAAGGAAAAATTGTTCCCATTAGCTGATGGTACAAGGACTAGGGGATACAAATTGGAAGCATTAGACAAGAAATGCAGGAGAAAATGTGAGGAAGAACCTTTTTTACGCAATGAGTGGTAATGACCTGAACATCACTGCACACAACAGTGATGGAAGCGGTGACAATCAATGATTTCAAAGGGTCATTGGATGGGCACTTGCAGGGGTATGGGGATTGAGGGGGGGCGGGGGGGTTGGTGAGTGAAACTGATTGGATTGCTCCTTGGAAATCCTGAGTTGGCCCGATGGGCCGAATGGCCTCCTTCTATGCCATAAATGACACTATGACTTATACAAGACTTAGTTGGACTATAGCAGTGTTTTGTACAGTTTTGGGAACTGCATTATGGGAAGGCACAAGAATGAACAGAGAAGCTGCTGTGTAGATTTATTCGGATCTTCCTGAGGATGACGGGTTAGTTATGAAGAAGTAGGCGCCTTCACCAGAGTTGAAAAAGTTATGGGCTAATTGCTAAAGTTCTTCCAAGATTATGAAGGGTTATGAGCAGGTAAAAGTACCATAGATTCTTTCCACTAGTCAGTGAGATAGTAACCAAACAGCAGAATGCAAAGTCACAAAAAGAATTGGAAGGGAGGTTAGAAATACTTTCCACAGAGGGTGCTTAGGATGTGTAATTCAGACTCCCAAAGCAAAGCCTATAATTTCTTTTCAAAGGGAATCAGATAGTTGTTCAAAAAACATTAGAGATTGTGAGCAGGCGACAAGGTGTTAGACATAGGTGGCACATGTCGAGTAAAAGCACTGGTGTAGATTTGATCGGCTGAATGGCCTGTGTCTTTTTTTTTATTCTTTGATGGAATGTGGGTGTCACTGGCACGGCCAGCATTTGTTACCCATCCCTAAATACCCTTGACAACTGAGCGGCTTGCTCGGCCATTTCAGAGGGCAGTTAAGAGTCAACCAGATTGCTGTGGGTCTGGAGTCACATGTAGGGCAGACCAGGTAAGGAAGACAGATTTCCTTCCCTAAAGGACATTGGTGAACCAGATGGGTTTTTACGACCATCGATAATAGCTTCATGGCACCATTACGGAGAGGAGCTTTCAATTCCAGATTTTTTTTCATTAATTAATTGACTTTAAATCTTGCCAGCTGCTGCGGTGGGATTTGAACCTGTGTCCTCAAGACATTAGCCTGGGCCACTGCATTACTAGTTTAGTGATATTACCACTAAGCCACCATCTCCTCCATGTCTCTGTCTGTGCCGTAGATTCTATCATTTTTATTTGCATCTGTTTAGGGCCAGGCACACTGTGAGGTCCATCAGGAATTCCCTATTTGTTCAGTCCAGTCTGTTGCAGTACACCAATAAACATGGTTTCCGTCAAAGATTTCCTGTAGGTGACTGACGGCTCTGGAGGTTTCCTGAGACATCATGAAGTCTCACTAATTACTGGGGTCCCCTGTACAGATGTTTGAAAACCAAATTTCCCTGTTTCCCTGCTGGGTTTCATCACACTACACACACACACCATCTGCAGGATGGATCATGAACAAGCTTGTTAATCTCCTCTCAATGCGGTTCAACACTCAGTCACTGGGTGGTGCAAGAAAGCTGGAAAATATGACTCCCTTCAATTCTAACTTGCTCCGTTTAAAAGCCTTTCGTCTACAGTGCCAAGTCTGATGGGTATTAAGTTCTGGACAGTTTAAAGAATTGCCTCATGACTTGGGAACTTGATCTTGCCCTCTGGTGGAGGTCTCACCCTCTCAGTTAAGCACTCTCCTAATTTTATATCTGTTAATTCACACAACTCTACTTGCTCCACTCCACCAATACCCCCTGGGGCAAGCTGCTAGCAGGTACACAACCATGCACTGGCAATGACACTCATTCGAATTTATCCTCGCCCTCCTGCACATCAGCAGTCAGAAGCAGAGTGTATTTAAGGAGACAGGGTGGAAGAGTGGATTTGACTCTACAACCCCCCAACTCTACACTATTTTTCAGCAGTGCCACTACTGAAGCATTGCAGCGCTGTTGAAATAGTGAAATGTACATTAGCTTCTTCCCAAGTGCTGAGTGAGCATGACAAAGCTCAGAACAATATAATAATGCTTAGGATAACGAGTCACTGTCCTAGTGCGAAAAAGCAGCCAGTCAGACCACAAGCCACTCAGTTGTATCAAACCACTACAGAAGTCTAATAAAAGGATTGAAACTGGACAGACCACCCGGCATCGATCTGGGCACTGGAAACGACAACGGCAAACCCAGATCTGTCGACCCTGCAAAGTCCTCCTTACTAGGGCGGCACAGTGGCGCAGTGGCTAGCACCGCAGCCTCACAGCTCCAGCGACCCGGGTTCAATTCTGGGTACTGCCTGTGTGGAGTTTGCAAGTTCTCCCTATGTCTGCGTGGGTTTTCTCCGGGTGCTCCGGTTTCCTCCCACAGCCAAAAGACTTGCAGGTTGATAGGTAAATTGGCACTCAAAACTAACTCTGGATCTCATGAGGTCTCATGGCATCAGGTCAAACATAGGAACACAGGAGCAGGAGTAGGCTATTCAGTGCATCAGGCCTTCCCCGCCATCCCTTATGTCATTTGTATTAGAAATCTGTTAATCTCTGCTTTAAACATAACAATAACTGAGCTTCCATAGCCCTCTGAGGTAGAAAATTCCAAAGATTCACAACCCTCTGAGTAAAGAAATTTCTCCTCATCTCTGTCCTAAGTGGCTTCCCCCTTATTTTGAAATTGTGTCATAGAGTCAGAGTTATACAGCACAGAAACAGGCCCTTCGGCCCATTGTGTCTGTGCCGGCCACACAATATCCAACTATTCTAATCCCATATTCCTGCACTTGGCCCGTAGCCCTGTATGCTATGGCGTTTCAAGTGCTGATCTAAATACTTCTTAAATGTTATGAGGGTTCCTGCCTCCACCAACTCTTCAGGCAGTGCATTCCAGATTCGAACCACGCTCTGAGTGAAAAAATATTTCCTCAAATCCCCCCCTAAACCTCCTGTCCCTTACCTTAAATCTATGCCCCATGGTTCTCGACCCCTCCACTAAGGGAAAAATTTTCCTCCTATCTAACCTATCAATGCCCCTCATAATCTTGTACACCTCAATCATGTCCCCCCTCAGCCTTCTGTGCTCTAAGGAAAACAACCCTAGCCTTTTCAGTCTCTCTTCATAGCTGAAATACTCCAGCCCAGGCAACATCCTGGTGAATCTCCTCTGTACCCTCTCCAGTGCAATCACATCCTTCCTATAGTGTGGTGCCCAGAACTGTACACAGTACTCCAGCTGTGGTCTAACTAGCGTTTTATACAGCTCCATCATAACCTCCCTGCTCTTATATTCTATGCCTTGGCTAATAAAGGCAAGTATCTCATATGCCTTCCGAACCACCTCATCTACCTGTGCTGCTGCCTTCAGTGATCTATGGACAAGTACACCAAGGTCCCTCTGACTTTCTGTACTTCTTGGGGTCCTACCATCCATTGTATATTCCCTTGCCTTGTTAGTCATCCCAAAATGCATCACCTCACACTTCTCAGGATTAAATTCTATTTGCCACTGCTCCGCCCATCTTACCAGCCCATCTATATCTCCCTGTAATCTAAGGATTTCCTCCTCACTATTTACAACACAACCAATTTTCATGTCATTTGCGAACTTACTGATCACACCTCCGACATTCACGTCTAAAGCATTAATGTACACTGCAAACAGCAAGGGTCCCAGCACCGATCCCTGTGGTACACCACTGGTCACAGGCTTTCAATCGCAAAAACAAACCTCGACCATCACCCTCTGCCTCCTGCCACTAAGCCAATTTTGATTCCAATTTGCCCTGGATCCCATGGGCTCTTACCTTCTTAACCAATCTCCCATGCGGGATGTTATCAAAAGCCTTACTGAAGTCCATGTAGAGAGGATCTGGATCGGCGCAGGCTTGGAGGGCCGAAGGGCCTGTTCCTGTGCTGTAATTATCTTTGTTCTTTGTTCTTTTGTTCTACATCTACTGCTTTACCCTCATCAACACATCTAGTCATCTCCTCGAAAAATTCCATCAAGTTAGTTAGACACGATCTCCTCATGACAAAGCCATGCTGACTAGCCCTGATTAATCCCTGCCTCTCCAAGTGGAGATTAATCCTGTCCCTCAGAATTTTTTCCAAAATTTTCCCCTGTTAGATTGATGTTAGATTCACCGGCCTGTAATTACCTGGTTTATCCCGACTACCCTTCTTGAATAATGGTACCACATTCACTGTCTTCCAATCCTCTGGTACCTCTCCTGTGGCCAGAGAAGATCTGAAAATTTGTGTCAGAGCCTCTGCTATCTCCTCCCTTGCCTCACATAACAGCCTGGGATACATCTCATCTGGGCCTGGGGATTTATCCACTTTTAAGCCCGCTAAAATAGCTAATATTTCCTCCCTTTAAATGCTAATTTGTTCAAGTATATCACACTCCCCCTCCCTGATCTCTACACCTACATCGTCCTTCTCCATAGTGAACACAGATGCAAAGCAATCATTTAAAACCTCACCTCTGTCCTCCAGCTCCACACACAGATTGCCACGTTGGCCCCTAATGGGCCCTACTCTTTCCCTGATTATCCTCTTACCCTTAGTATACCGAATATACTTATACTTGGGATTTTCCTTTATCTTGCCCGCCAGTGTTTTTTCATGCCCCCTCTTCGCTCTCCTAATTACTTTTTTAAGTGCCACTTTCTATACTCCTCTAGTGTCTCCGCTGTTTTCAACGCTTGGGATCTGCCGTAAGCCTCCTTTTTTTCCTGACCCAATCATCTATATCCCTTGACATCCAGGGTTCCCTATGCCTGTTAGTCCTACTCTTCACCTTAACGGGTACATGCTGGCTCTGAACACTCACTATTTCCTCTTTGAATGACTCCCACATGATGTGATGTTGACTTTCCTACAAGTAGCTGCTCCCAGTCCACTTTGGCCTGATCCTGTTTTATCACATTGAAATCTGCCTTCCCCCAATTCAGTACCTTTATTTCCGGTCCATCTTTGTCCTTTTCCATAACTACCTTAAATCTTACAGAGTTATGGTCACTATCCCCGAAATGCTCCCCCACTGACACTTCTACCACTTAACCGGCTTGTTCTCTGGTTCTAGACTCCCCAACCATTGGAAATCTTACCTGCATCTACCCTGTCTATCCCTTTAAGTATTTTGTAGGTTTCGATGAGATCACTTCTGATTCTTCGAAACTCTCGAGAATACAGGCCCAGTTTCCCCAATCTCTCTTCATAGGACAGTCCCACCATCCCAGGAACAAGTCTGGTGAACATTCGTTGTACTCCCTCTTTGGCAATAATATCCTTCCTAAGGTAAGGGGACCAAAACTGCACACAGTACTCCAGGTGCAGTCTAACCAAGGTTCTATACAATTTGAAGCAAGACTTCACTACTCCTGTACTCAAATCCTCTTGCGATAAAGGCTAATATACCATTAGTCTTCCTTATTGCTTGCTACACATGCATGTTGGCTTTCAGTGACTTATTGACAAGGACACCCTTTGTACATCTACACTTTCTAATTTCTTACCATTTAAGAAATACTCTGCACATTTATTCCTCCTACCAAAGTGGATTACCTCACATTTTTGCACATTATATTCCATCTGCCACGTTCTTGTCCACTCACTAAGTCTGTCCAAATCCCCTTGAAGCTGCTTTGCATCTTCCTCACAACAAATATTCCCACCTATTTTGCGTCATCCGCGAACTTACAAATACTACATTTGGTCCCCACATCCAAATCATTGATATATATTGTTACGACCAGGTGAGAAAGGTGTCTAGGGTTCCCTCTCAGCCTTCACCTGGTCTTACTGTAACAGGTTTCATTTTAAACACACAATGTTTAAAGCTCCCCCTTGGTGAATCCTTGTTCACCACTTTCTAATTATAAGGCAAACAAACCAGCACAAACAAGCTTTCTTAGGTTCAAAGAAGAAAAGCTGAAATTTATTGAAGTTAAACTCTAATTCGGTGAACTCCCACAGATACACGACGAGCCCACGCTAACATGCATACGCGATACACACATGCAAATAGAGATAGAAAAGAGAAGAAAAATAAAGTGTAAAAGCTTGAGGCAATATCTGAAGAGTTTTTGTTACAGTTCTTCGAGCTCACTGTAGAGTCCTTGATTGTAGTTAGATCTTGCTTTTCATTGGGGCCCAGTATTCTTCTTAAACCTTGTTCGCTGTCGGAGACTTTTCTCTCTTGGGGTTCATGTGTCTTCAATGGATTCAGAGGCTTGTGAGAAACAGATGGGAGCAGATACAAGAGATCTTCTCAGTCCAGAAGCAAACAGACACACTGCCTTCAACTCTCTGTGGCTAGTTCAAAAGAAAACCCTGGAATGGCCAGGGAGTCATGTGACCAGCTGGTCTAACCAGTCCTGGCCCTTGTGGATTGTATCCTCCTTAGCAGGCCCAGGAATGCACTTCCTGACCTTTGATGTCTGTTAGAATGTAAATGTTATTTTTCCAGCCAGGGCTGATCTGTCTAACAAGTCATTTCCTCGCTCCAGCAACAGTTAAAAATAAATGTTCATGACAAAATTGATGTGCCTCATTCTTGGCAGGTGGGGACCTAGCATGACAATATTGTGAACAGCTGAGGCCCAAGCACTGATCCCTGCGGTACCCCACTAGTCTCAGCCTGCCAATGAGCGAATAACCCGTTTATTCCTACTCTCTGCTTTCTGCCTTTTAACCAATCCTCAATCCTAATGCTAAGCGCATTGCACTGTTGAACTACAAGAAAGCCCCCAGCGAGTTAACATCCGTAGCACTTAAAGCAGCCAGAAGCACTGCACAAAGAACAGCCAGGCGCTGCGCAAACGACTACTGGCAACACCTATGCAGTCATATTCAGCTGGCCGCAGACACTGGAAACATCAGAGGAATGTATGATGGCATTAAGCGAGCTCTTGGGCCAACCATCAAGAAGATCGCCCCCCTCAAATCTAAATCAGGGGACATAATCACTGACCAACGCAAACAAATGGACCGCTGGGTTTAGCACGACCTAGAACTGTACTCCAGGGAGAATGTTGTCACTGAGACTGCCGTCAATGCAGCCCAGCCTCTACCAGTCATGGATGAGCTGGACATACAGCCAACAAAATCGGAACTCAGTGATGCCATTGATTCTCGAGCCAGCGGAAAAGCCCCTGGGAAGGACAGCATTACCCCTGAAATAATCAAGAGTGCCAAGCCTTAATCCTATACTCTCAGCACTACATGAACTGCTATGCCTGTGCTGGGATAAGGGAGCAGTACCTCAGGACATGCGCAATGCCAATATCATCACCCTCTATAAAAACAAAGGTGACCGCGGTGACTGCAACAACTACCGTGGAATCTCCCTGCTCAGCATAGTGGGGAAAGTCTTTGCTCGAGTCGCTCTAAACAGGCTCCAGAAGCTGGCCGAGCGCGTCTACCCTGAGGCACAGTGTGGCTTTCGTACAGAGAGATCGACCATTGACATGCTGTTCTCCCTTCGTCAGATACAGGAGAAATGCCGCGAACAACAGATGCCCCTCGACATTGCTTTCATTGATCTCACCAAAGCCTTTGACCTCGTCAGCAGACGTGGTCTCTTCAGACTACTAGAAAAGATTGGATGGTCACCAAAGCTACTAAGTATCATCACCTCATTCCATGACAATATGAAAGGCACAATTCAACATGGTGGCTCCTCATCAAACCCCTTTCCTATCCTGAGTGGCGTGAAACAGGGCTGTGTTCTCGCACCCACACTTTTTGGGATTTTCTTCTCCCTGCTGCTTTCACATGCGTTCAAGTCCTCTGAAGGAGGAATTTTCCTCCACACAAGATCAGGGGGCAGGTTGTTCAACCTTGCCCGTCTAAGAGCGAAGTCCAAAGTATGGAAAGTCCTCATCAGGGAACTCCTCTTTGCTGACGATGCTGCTTTAACATCTCACACTGAAGAGTGCCTGCAGAGTCTCATCAACAGGTTTGCGGCTGCCTGCAATGAATTTGGCCTAACCATCAGCCTCAAGAAAACGAACATCATGGGGCAGGACGTCAGAAATGCTCCATCCATCAATATTGGCGACCACGCTCTGGAAGTGGTTCAAGAGTTCACCTACCTAGGCTCAACTATCACCAGTAACCTGTCTCTAGATGCAGAAATCAACAAGCGCATGGGAAAGGCTTCCACTGCTATGTCCAGACTGGCCAAGAGAGTGTGGGAAAATGGCGCACTGACACGGAACACAAAAGTCCGAGTGGATCAAGCCTGTGTCCTCAGTACCTTGCTCTATGACAGTGAGGCCTGGGCAACGTATGTCAGCCAAGAGCGACGTCTCAATTCATTCCATCTTCGCTGCCTCCGGAGAATACATGGCATCAGGTGGCAGGACCGTATCTCCAACACAGAAGTCCTCGAGGCGGCCAACATCCCCAGCTTATACACACTACTGAGTCAGCGGCGCTTGAGATGGCTTGGCCATGTGAGCCGCATGGAAGATGGCAGGATCCCCAAAGGCACATTGTACAGCGAGCTCGCCACTGGTATCAGACCCACCAGCCATCCATGTCTCCGCTTTAAAGACGTCTGCAAACGCGACATGAAGTCCTGTGACATTGATCACAAGTCGTGGGAGTCAGTTGCCAGCGTTCGCCAGAGCTGGCGGGCAGCCATAAAGGCGGGGCTAAAGTGTGGCGAGTCAAAGAGACTTAGTAGTTGGCAGGAAAAAAGACAGAGGCGCAAGGGGAGAGTCAACTGTGTAACAGCCCCGACAAACAATTTTATCTGCAGCACCTGTGGAAGAGTCTGTCACTCTAGAATTGGCCTTTATAGCCACTCCAGGCGCTGCTCCACACACCACTGACCACCTCCAGGCGCTTACCCATTGTCTCTCAAGATAAGGAGGCCAAAGAAGAATCCATGCCAGTATATTGCCTCCTATCCCATGTGCTTTAATTTTTCGAACCAACCTTCTGTGGTGGACTTTATCAAAAGCCTTCTGAAAATCCAAGTATACCACATCCACCAACTCCCCTTTATCAATTCTGTTAGTAACATTCTCAAAAAATTTCAATAGGTTCATCAAACATGATTTCCCATTCATAAATCCATGTTGACTATGCCCAATCAGATTATTATCTAAGTGTCCATTTATCACATCCTTTCGAATAGATTCTCGCATTTTCCCAACGACTGATGTAAGGCTAACAGGTCTGTAATTCCCTGTTTTCTCTCGCCCTCCCTTCTTAAATAGTGGAGTGACATTTGCGACCTTCCAATCTGCAGGAACCGCTCCAGAATCCATAGAATTTTGGACGATGATCACCAATGCATCCACTATCTTCACAGCTACCTCTTTCAACACTCTGGGATGTAGAATATCAGGTCCTGGGGACTTATCAACCTTCAGCCCCATTAATTTCTCCATTACAACCTTCTAACTAATACTAATTTCCTTCAAATCCTCATTATCCCTAGACCCTTGGATCTCTAATTCTGGGAGATTTCTTGCATCTTCCTCAGTGAAGACAGACACAAAGTAATCATTTAACTTCTCTGCCATTTCTCTATACCCCATTATAAATTCTCCTGACTCTGCCTGTAATGGACCCACATTTGTTTTAGCCAAACGTTTCCTTTCTACGTACCTATAGAAGCTTTCACAGTCCATTTTTATATTTTTTGCTAGCTTACATTCATATTCTATTCTCCTTTTCTGTATCAGTTTCCTCATCCTCCTTGCTATATTCTAAAATCCTCCCAATCCTCAGGTTTACTACCATTTCTGGCAACTTTATTGGCCCTTTCTTTTAATCTTATACAATCCTTAATTTCCTTTGTTATTCACGGCAAACTGCTTTCACTTTTTGGGGTTTTTGTGCCTTGAAGGAATGTATAGTTGCTGTAAACTATGTAATATTTCTTTAAAGACTATCCATTGCCTATGTACCTTTTAATGTATTTTCCCAATCCACCTCAGCCAATCTGCCACTCATACCTTCACAATGTCTTTTGTTCACATTTAACACCCGGGCTTCAAAGTGAACTACCTCACTTTCAAACAGAATGTAAAATTCTATCATATTATGGTCACTCATCCCGAAAGGTTCTTTTACAACAAGATTGTTTAGTTTAGTTTAGAGATACAGCACTGAAACAGGCCCTTAGGCCCACCGAATCTGTACCGACCATCAACCACCCATTTATCCTAATCCTACCCTAATTCCAATTGCATATTCCTACCACATCCCCACCTGTCCCTATATTTCCCTACCATCTACCTATACTAGGGGCAATTTATAATGGCCAATTTACCTATCAACCTGCAAGTCTTTGACATGTGGGAGGAAACCGGAGCACCCGGAGAAAACCCACGCAGACACAGGGAGAACTTGCAAACTCCACACAGGCAGTACCCAGAATTGAACCCGGGTGGCTGGAGCTGTGAGGCTGCGGTGCTAACCACTGCGCCACCTTTTCTCATTACATAGAACTAGATCTAAAATAGCCTGTTCTCTAGTTGGTTCCTCAACATACTGCTCTAAAAAACCATCCCTAACATTCCAGAAATTCCACAGCATTGGTGCTCATTAGGTTTACCCAGTTTATTTGCAGATTGAAGTCACCCATGATTACTGCATTACCCATGCCACATGCTTCTCTAATCTTCTGATTAATACCATGCCCCACACTAACAATACTGTTTGGTGGCCTATTAACAATTCCTAACAATGTTTGTTGTCCCTTGCTGTTGCTTAGCTTCACCCAGACATAAGAACATAAGAACTAGGAGCAGGAGTAGGCAATTCAGCCCCTCGAGCCTGCTCCGTCATTCAATACGATCATGGCTGATCACATCTCAGCCTCAACTCCACTTTCCTGCCCGTTCTCCATAACCCTTCAACCCATTGCTAATTAAAAATCTGTCTATCTCCTCCTTAAATTTACTCAATGTCCCAGCATCCACCACACTCTGGGTAGTGAATTCCACAGACTCATGACCCTTTGAGAGAAGTAATTTCTCCTCATCTCTGTTTTAAATCTGCTACCCCTTATCCTAAAACTATGACCTCTCATTCTAGATTGCCCCACAAGAGGAAATATCCTCTCTACATCTACTTTGTCAATCCCCTTAATCATCTTATATACCTCAAATAGATCTCCTCTCATTCTTCTAAATTCTAGAGAGTAAAGGCCCAAACTGCTCAATCTCTCTTCATAAGACAAACCCCTCATCTCTGGAATCAATCTAGTGAACCTCCTCTGAACTGCCTCAAATGCAACTACATCCCTCCTCAAGTAAGGGGACCAAAACTGTGCACAATACTCCAGGTGCGGTCTCACTAATGCCTTGTACAGTTGCAGCCACACTTCCCTACTTTTATAATCTCTTCCACATTTTGTTCTTCCAATCTGAGATCCTCCCTTACTAATGTACTGATCCCATCCCTTATTTTAAGCTCAACACCAACTTGTTCTCCTTTTTGCCTGTCCTTCCTAAATGTCAAATACCCTTGAATATTCAGTTCCCAGTCTTGGTCAACCTGTCACCACGTTTCCGTTATGGCAATTAGATTCCACCCATTTACCTCTATTTGGGCCTTTAAATCATCTACCTTGCTTCGAATGCAGGCTGTTATGTGAGGCAAGGGAGGAGATGGCAGGGGCTCAGACACAAATTTTCAAATCCTCTCTGGCCACAGCAGGTGCACCAGAGGACTCGAGGACAGCGAATGTGGTACCATTATTCAAGATGTGTAGCAAGGATAAACCAGGTAATTACAGGCCAGTGAGTCGAACATCAGTGGTAGGGAAACAATTGGAAAAAATTCTGAGGGACAGGATTAATCTCCACTTGGAGAGGCAGGGATTAATCAGGGATAGTCAGCACGGCTTTGTCAGGGGGAGATCATGTCTAACAAACCTGATTGAATTTTTCAAGGAGGTAACTAGATGCGTAGATGAGGGTAAAGCAGTTGATGTAGTCTATATGGACTTCAGTAAGGCTTTTGATAAGGTCCCGCATGGGAGACTGGTTAAGAAGTTAAGAGCCCATGGGATCCAGGGCAATTTGGCAAATTGGATCCAAAACTGGCTTAGTGGCAGGAGGCAGAGGGTGATGGTCGAGGGTTGTTCTTGCGATTGGAAGCCTGTGACCAGTGTTGTACTGCAGGGATTGGTGCTGGGACTCTTGCTGTTTGTAATGTACATTAATGATTTAGACGTGAATATAGGAGGTATGATCAGTAAGTTTGCAGATGACACAAAAATTGGTGCTGTCGTAAATAGTGAGGAGGCAAGCCTTAGAATACAGGACGATATAGATGGGCAGAGCAGTGGCAAATGGAATTTAATCCTGAGAAGCGGGAGGTGATGCATTTTGGGACGACTAATAAGGCAAGGGAATATACAATGGATGGTAGGACCCTAGGAAGTACAGAGGGTTAGAGGGACCTTGGTGTACTTGTCCATAGATTACTGAAGGCAGCAGCACAGGTAGATAAGGTGGTTCGGAAGGAATATGGGATACTTGCCTTTATTAGCCGAGGCATAGAATATAAAAGCAGGGAGGTTATGATGGAGTTGTATAAAACGCTAGTTAGGCCACAGCTGGAGTACTGTGTACAGTTCTGGTCGCCACTCTATAGGAAGGACAGTCTAGATGATAGCATAAAATTGCAAAGAGATATTGACAGACTAGGTGAGTGGGCAAAACTGTGGCAGATGAATTTCAATGCGGGCAAGTGTGAGATTATCCATTGTGGACCAAAAAAGGATAGAGCAGGGTACTTTCTAAATGGGAAGAGGTTGAGTACAGTAGATGTCCAAAGAGACTTGGGGGTTCAGGTGCATAGATCTTTAAAATGCCACGAGCAAGTGCAGAAAATAATCAAAAAGGCTAATGGAATGCTAGCCTTTATATCTAGAGGATTGGAGTACAAAGACACAGAGGTTATGCTGCAGCTGTACAAAACCCTGGTTAGACCCCACTTTGAGTACTGTGAGCAGTTCTGGGCACCACACCTTAGCAAGGATATATTGGCCTTGAAGGGAGTGCAACGTAGGTTTACAAGAATGATACCTGGACTACAGGGGTTAAGTTACGAGGAGAGATTACACAAATTAGGTCTGTTTTCACTAGAATTTAGAAGGTTAAGGGGTGATCTGATCAAAGTCTTCAAGATATTAACAGGAAAAGACAGGCTAGATAAAGATAAACTATTTCCACTGGTTGGAGATTCTAAAACTAGGGGGCATAGTCTAAAAATTAGGACCAGACCGTTCAGGAGAGATGTTAGAAAGCACTTTTTCACGCAAAGGGTGGTAGAGGTTTGGAACTCTCTCCCACAAACAGCAGCTGAAGCTAGAACAGTTGTTAATTTTAAATCTGAGATAGATAGATTTTTGTTAAGCAAAGATATTAAGGGATATGGACCAAAGGCAGGTATATGGAGTTGGGCCGCAGATCAGCCATGATCTCATTGAATGGCAGGACAGGCTCGAGGGGCTGAATGGCCTACTCCTGTTCCTATGGATGTGATTGCACTGGAGAGGGTGCAGAGGAGATTCACCAAGATGTTGCCTGGAGCATTTCAGCCATGAAGAGAGACTGGATAGGTTAGGGTTGTTTTCCTTAGAGTAGAGAAGGCTGAGGGGGAACTTGATTGAGGTATACAAAATTATGAGGGGCATAGATAGGGTAGATAGGAAGAAACTTTTTCCCTTAGCGGAGGGGTCAATAACCAGGGGGGCATACATTTAAGGTAAGGAGCAGGAGGTTTAGATGGGATTTGAGGAATAACATTTTCACCCAGAGGGTGGTTGGAATCTGGAACACACTGCCTGAAGGGGTGGTAGAGGCAGGACCCCTCACAACACTTTAGTATTTAGATGAGCACTTGAAATGCCATAGCATACAAAGCTACGGGCCAAGTGCTGGGAAATGGGATTAGACAGGTGCTTGATGGCCGGCACGGACACGATGGGCCAAAGGGCCTGTCTTTATGCTGTATAACTCTCGGACTCTATGACTATGAATGCTGCATGCATTCAGGTAGCGTGCTCTTAACTTTGTCTGCGTGACATTATTCTGCATTCTAAGCCTAGCTGGTGCTCGCTTTTTTTTCACCTGCCTTCCAATGTCACTTGCTACTTTTCTACCGCTGTTACCAGCTTTACTTCCTTCCAATTTGAGCTACCCCCAAGGTTCCCATACCCCTGACAAGCTAGTTTAAACCTTCCCCAACAGCACTATCAAATCTCCCTGTGAGGATATTAGTTCCGGTCCTGATAAGCTGCAGCCCGCCCTACTTGAATAGGTCCCACCTGCCCCAGAACCGGTCCCAATGCCTCAGAAATCTGATGCCCTCCCTCCTACACCAATTCTCCAGCCATATATTCAATCGATCATGGGCAAGGAAACCTCCAGCTGATAACCTACCGCTCCTCCCACCCCTTGGCTGATGATTCAGTGCTTCTCCATGTTGAACACCAATTGGAAGAAGCATCAAGGGTAGCAAGGCCACAGAATGTACTCTGGGTGGGGGACTTCAATGTCCATTACCAAGAGTGGCTCGGTAGCCCCACTACTGACCAAGTTGGGTGAGTCCTAAAGGACATAGCTGCTGGATTGGGTCTGCGGCAGGTGGTGAGGGAACCAAGAGGGAAAAAACAACTTGACCTTGTCCTCACCAATCTACCAGTCACAGATGCATCTGTCCATGACCGTATTGATTGGAGTGAATACCGCATAGTCCTTGTGGAGATGAAGTCCCGTCAGCACCTGCAGGATACCCACCAAGTGTTGTGTGGCACTACCACCGTGCTAAATGGGATAGATTTCGAACAGATCTAGCAACTCAAAACTGGGCATCCATGAGGCGCTGTGGGCCATCAGCAGCAGCAAAATTGTATTCAACAATCTGTAACCTCATGGTCTGGCATATCCCCCACGCTACCATTACCATCAAGCCCAGGGGACCAAACCTGGTTCAATGAAGGGTGCAGGAGGGCATGCCAGGAGCAGCACAAAGCATACCTAAAAATGAGGTGTCAACCTGGTAAAGCATACTAAAAAGCAGAAGCAGCATGTGATACATTGGGCTAAGCGATCCCACAACCTCTGGATCAGATCTAAGCTCTGCAGTCCTGCCACATCCAGTCGTGAATGGTGCTGGACAATTAAACAACTAACAGGAGGAGGAAGCGCCACAAGCATCCCCATCCTCAATGATGGGGGAGCCCAGCACATCAGTGCAAAACACAAGGCTGAAGCATTTGCATCCATCTTCACCGGGAAGCACTGAGTGGATGATCCATCTCGACCTCCTTCTGACGTCCCCAGCATCACAGATGCCAGTCTTCAGCCAATCTGATTCACTCCATGTGATATCAAAAAACAGCTGAAGGCACTGGATACTGCAAAGGCCTGGGTCCTGACAACATTTCGGCAATAGTGCAGAAGACTTGTGCTCCAGAACTAGCCGGTCCCTCGCCAGTCTGTTCCAGTATAGCTACAACACTGGCATCTACCCAGCAATGGGGAAAATTGCCCAGGTATGTCCTGTCCACAAAAAGCAGGGCAAATCTAACCCGGCCAATTACCGCCCCATCAGTTCACTCTCAATCATCAGCAAAGTGACTGAAGGGGTCATCGACAGTGCTATAAAGCGGCCCTTGCTCAACAATAACCCGCTCACTGACCCTCAGTTTGGGTTCTGCCAGGGCCAGTCAGCTCCTGACCTCATTACAGCCTTTGTCCAAACATGGAGAAAAGAGCTAAACTCCAGAGGTGAGGTGAACGAAATCAAGGCAACATTTGACAGAGTATGACATCAAAGAGCCCGAGCAAAACTTCAGTGAATGGGAATCAGGGGGAAAACTCGCTGCTGACTTACTGGTCTATAATTCCCAGGGTTATCCCTATTCCCTTTCTTGAACAAGGAAACAACATTTGCCACCTTCCAATCATCCGGTACTACTCCAGTGGACAGTGAAGACGCAAAGATCATCGCCAAAGGCGCAGCAATCTCTTCCCTCGCTTCCCGTAATATCCTTGGGTATATCCCGTCTGGCCCCGGGGACTTATCTGTCCTCATATCATTCAAAATTTCCAGCACATCCTCCCTCTTAACCTCAACCTGTTCGAGCATATCAGCCTGTTCCACGCTGTCCTCACAAACGACCAGGTCCCTCTCACTAGTGAATACTGAAGCAAAGTATTCATTTAGGACCTCCCCTACCTCTTCCGACTCCAGGCACAAGTTCCCTCCACTATCCCTGATCGGCCCTACCCTCACTCTGGCCATCCTCTTGTTCCTCACATAAGTGTAGAACGCCTTGGGATTTTCCTTAATCCTACCCGCCAAGACTTTTTCATGTCCCCTTCTAGCTCTCCTAAGTCCATTCTTCAGTTCCTTCCTGGCTACCTTGTAACCCTCTAGAGCCCTGTCTGATCCTTGCTTCCTCAACCTTAAGTAAGCTTCCTTCTTCCTCTTGACTAGCTGTTCCACATCTCTTGTCATCCAAGGTTCCTTCACCCTACCATCCCTTCCCTGCCTCATCGGGACAAACCTATCCAATGTGGGAGTGGAGGAGCCTCAGCCCTTGCAATTGGGCATCAAGTTCAAGGTTCTTGCAGCTTGTATGGACAAGAGCGAGGGCTGTAGCGTGAATGAACAGACGGACCATTACACTGTGGTACAGGAAGCTGTTCAAACGGGAGGAGCAAAAAAGAATGTAGTGGTAGTAGGGGACAGTATAGTTAGGGGGATGGACAGTATAGTTAGGGGGATTGACACTGTTCTCTGCAGCAAAGAGCGAGAGTCCAGAAGGCTGTGTTGCATGCCCGGTGCCAGGGTTCGGGACATCTGCTCAGGGGATATTTCAGAATGCACAGAATAGATACATGCCAACGAGAAAGAAAAATTACAAGGGAAGGACTCACCATCCGTGGTTAACTAAAAAGTTAAAGATAGTATCAAACTTAAAAAGAAAAAGCATATCATTGCAAAGATGGGTGGCAGGTCAGAAGATTGGATGGAAGATAAAAAGCTAATTGAATGTTATCGTTTATCGCGAAGGGAATTGAATACAAAAGTAGGGAGGTTATGCTTCAGTTTACAGGGCATTGGTGAGACCACATCTGGAGTTCTGGATACAGTATTGGTCTCCTTATTTAAGGAAGGATGTAAATGCACTGGAAGCAGTTCAAAGAAGGTTTACTTGACTAACACCTGGAATGGGCGGGTTGTCTTATGAGGAAAGGTTTGACAGGCTAGGCTTGTATCTGCTGGAGTTCAGAAGATTAAGAGGTAACTTGATTGAAACATAAGATCCTGAGGGGTCTCGACAGGGTGGATGTAGAAAGGACGTTTCCTCTTGTGGGAGAATCTAGAACTAGGGGTCACTATTTAAAAAAAGGGGTCACCCATTTCAGACAGATTTGAGGAGAATTTTTTTCCTCTGAGGGTCAGGGGTCTTTGGAACTTTCTTCCTCAAAAGGTAGTGGAAGCAGAGTGTTTGAATATTTTTAAGGCAGAGGGAGATAGATTCCTGATAAGCAAGGAGGTGAAAGGTTATTGGGAGTAGGCGGGAATGTGGAGTTGAGGTTACAATCAGATCAGCCATGACCTTGTTGAATGATGGATCAGGCTCGAGGGGCCAAGTGGCCTACTCCTGCTCCTAATTCATATGAATGTCCTGTTAACCAATGAATATAGCAGTACCTTACATATATGTAGTTATTCTGTAACATGAGTTCAGAGGCTCCTTGCACTTCTGGATATATAAATTGTACTCAGTAAAGTAATTTAACCACAAAAGGAAGAAATTTCTTTAAAGAGATATATTTCAAAAAATCATTATAACGCCATGTCATTATAGTGTTACGACTAGGTGAGAAAGGGGTCTAGGGATTGCCTCTCAGCCTTTCCCTAGTTTGGCCGTAACAGGGTTTAATTTTTAAAACACTGTGTTTTAGCTTCCCTCTCTGGTGAATCCTTGCTCACTGCTCTCTAATTGTAAAGACAAAGAAATCAACCAGGCAGGTTTCTCAGATTTAAACAAGAAAGGTGTAAGTTTATTAACCTTAAAACTGTAATTCAGTTAAAGCTACTAGAAATATGCAACATGACCACGCTAGCATGCATACGTGATAAACACACACGCAAATAGAGACTGAGGAAGAGAAAGAATTAAAGGAGAAAAGGTTTGAAACAATAGCTGGAATTCAGTTACTGGATTTGGGTTTGATGTAAAGTCTTTGACTGCAGTTAAGTCTTGCAGTTCTCATTGGGGCCCAGTGCACATTTTCAAACTTGTTTCGATGGTCTTCTGTCTTAAGGCTTGAGCTACTTCCGTGGGTCCCTGGAACTCTGCGTGAGCGAGAGGGAGAGACCTTCCTTCTCTTTGGTCTTCAAATTGCAGTCTGTTCCTTTCTGTGTGGCACAATTCAAAAAACTCCAAGTTGGGCAGCAGGTTAGTCATGTGACTAGCTCCTTATTTGGAACAACTTCCTGGTGAGGTTTGTGGATTTCCCAAGTTTAATAGACGCTCTCAGCGGGGGTTGGGGGTGGGGGGTGTTGGTGGAGGTGGGTGGAATGCTGGCTCTTATACATTCAATGTCTCTGGATTAAAATCCATCTGGCTAACTGAATCAGGGGGGCACTCCCATTGTCTTCTTCAGGCAACTGTCTTTTAGAATGCAAATGGTCAGCCATGTTTTCAGCCAATGTCCTTTAGAATGTAAATAGGCAGCCATGTTTTCAGCCAATGTTGTGGTCTGTTTAATCAAGTTATTTCAAATCCAGTAACAGTTCAAAATGTTCCATATGAAATTAATATATCACATTTTTAGCAGGTGTGGTTTCTGTCACGATAGATTACTCAAACAGAAACCCCAAATTCCTGGCAACGCATGGGACACCACTAATCACATCCTGCCAATTAGACTAACTGCCTATTATCCCTACTCTGTCTCCTGCCACTCAGCCAATTTCCTACACAATGTTCCAGAATAGAAACAAGCCACAGTCCATCAAATCTGTCAGTGCTGTTCTCCGTCAATTACTTAGTTTAATCCCACTCTCCTGCTCACACTCCATACCTTCTAATATACCATCCAGTCTAATGCCACTCTTCTGATCACTTCCCCCATCCTCTACTATCCCACCCAGTCTTAACCCATTCTCCAAGCTCCCGATACCCTTTACCCATACATTGTGTGCCCTGATACAGCAGTGCACCCTATGGTGTGCCATTGTACAGCCATTTACCGTGTGGTGTGATGGACGTGGTATTGCAATGCACCATGTAGTTTGGTACAGCAATGTAGTGGTGTTGTACTGAAATACAACAGATTGAACAGGAAAAGTACGATTACAATGGTTATTTAAAATAAGGATGTTACTCACCTCTATTGGTTATCATTTTTCAGTTGAATCCAAGACTCCATGTACCATGAGTAAGGGAAGATACACATCTAGGAAAAGCAACAGTCCACCTGTTGTTTTAAAGAACTTTCAGGAAGAGATAATGTGATTGTCCCTGACTCTGTCTGAGTGCTTGCTGAGTCATAATCACTTCTTCCAACCAACAGGAGTCATCTTAGCCAAGGATTTGTGACCAAACCTGTCGATCCACTCTCAAGATCTGGTCTGTGGATCTAAAAAAAGATTAGAATTATAATAATCAACTTGTACTAAGTACAAAAATCCACTAGAATAATCTGAACATGCATCTGAACAGGATTGTTGGATTTTTTAAGCAAATGACCACACTATTGTAAAACAGTAACGAAAATTTGCAAAGATCTAGTAAACAAGGAGAACTCCTGCAGAAATGTGACTGGGTTCCTGGAAATGATACATCTGTTACTCTGTGGTCTACTGTGCGCAATATGTTGGTATCTGATAAAAAAGTGGAGATTGGACATTAAATGGGTTAAAACACATAGCTTGTGCCTCTGGGGCACAATTCAATCCTCTGCTCTCTGCCTGTAAGTCAGCCCAAATCTTCAACCACGTCGGCTCTGGTTCTTTTGCCAATTATCTTAAATCTGTGTCCGCTAGTTACCAACTCTGGAAACATTTTCTCCTTCTTTACTCCATCAAAACCTTTAATGATTTTCAACACCTACAAAGAACAATGAACAAAGAAAATTACAGCACAGGAACAGGCCCTTCGGCCCTCCAAGCCTGCGCCGATCCAGATCCTCTATCTAAACATGTCGCCTATTTTCTAAGGGTCTGTATCTCTTTACTTCCTGCCCATTCATGTATCTGTCTAGATACATCTTAAAAGACTCCATCGTGCCCGCATCTACCACCTCCGCTGGCAACGCGTTCCAGGCACCCACCACCCTCTGCGTAAAGAACTTTCCACGCATATCCCCCCTAAACTTTTCCCACTTTGAACTCGTGACCCCTAGTAATTGAATCCCCCACTCTGGGAAAAAGCTTCTTGCTATCCACCCTGTCTATACCTCTCATGATTTTGTACACCTCAATCAGGTCCCCCCTCAACCTCCGTCTTTCTAATGAAAATAATCCTAATCTACTCAACCTCTCTTCATAGCTAGCGCCCTCCATACCAGGCAACATCCTGGTGAACCTCCTCTGCACCCTCTCCAAAGCATCCACATCCTTTTGGTAATGTGGCGACCAGAACTGCACGCAGTATTCCAAATGTGGCCGAACCAAAGTCTTATACATCTGTAACATGACCTGCCAACTCTTGTACTCAATACCCCGTCCGATGAAGGAAAGCATGCCGTATGCCTTCTTGACCACTCTATTGACCTGCGTTGCCACCTTCAGGGAACAATGGACCTGAACACCCAAATCTCTCTGTACATCAATTTTCCCCAGGACTTTTCCATTTACTGTTTAGTTCACTCTTGAATTGGATCTTCCAAAATGCATCACCTTGCATTTGCCCTGATTGAACTCCATCTGCCATTTCTCTGCCCAAATCTCCAATCTATCTATATTCTGCTGTATTCTCTGACAGTCCCCTTCACTATCTGCTACTCCACCAATCTTAGTGTCGTCTGCAAACTTGCTAATCAGACCACCTATACTTTCCTCCAAATCATTTATGTATATCACAAACAACAGTGGTCCCAGCACGGATCCCTGTGGAACACCACTGGTCACACGTCTCCATTTTGAGAAACTCCCTTCCACTGCTACTCTCTGTCTCCTGTTGCCCAGCCAGTTCTTTATCCATCTAGCTAGTACACCTTGGACCCCATGCGCCTTCACTTTCTCCATCAGCCTACCATGGGGAACCTTATCAAACGCCTTACTGAAGTCCATGTATATGACATCTACAGCCCTTCCCTCATCAATCAACTTTGTCACTTCCTCAAAGAATTCTATTAAGTTGATAAGACATGACCTTCCCTGCACAAAACCATGTTGCCTATCACTGATAAGCCCATTTTCTTCCAAATGGGAATAGATCCTATCCCTCAGTATCTTCTCCAGCAGCTTCCCTACCACTGACGTCAGGCTCACCGGTCTACAATTACCTGGATTTTCCCTGCTACCCTTCTTAAACAAGGGGACAACATTAGCAATTCTCCAGTCCTCCGGGACCTCACCCGTGTTTAAGGATGCTGCAAAGATATTTGTTAAGGCCCCAGCTATTTCCTCTCTCGCTTCCCTCAGTAACCTGGGATAGATCCCATCCGGACCTGGGGACTTGTCCACCTTAATGCCTTTTGGAATACCCAACACTTCCTCCCTCCTTATGCCGACTTGACCTAGAGTAATCAAACATCTGTCCCTAACCTCAACATCCGTCATGTCCCTCTCCTCGGTGAATGCCGATGCAAAGTACTCGTTTAGAATCTCACCCATTTTCTCTGACTCCACGCATAACTTTCCTCCTTTGTCCTTGAGTGGGCCAATCCTTTCTCTTGCTCCTTATATATGAATAAAAGGCTTTGGGATTTTCCTTAACCCTGTTTGCTAAAGATATTTCATGACCCCTTTTAGCCCTCTTAACTCCTCGTTTCAGATTGGTCCTACATTCCCGATATTCTTTCAAAGCTTCGTCTTTCTTCAGCCTCCTAGACCTTATGTATGCTTCCTTTTTCCTCTTAGCTAGTCTCACAATTTCACCTGTCATCCATGGTTCCCTAATCTTGCCATTTCTATCCCTCATTTTCACAGGAACATGTCTCTCCTGCACGCTAATCACCCTCTCTTTAAAAGCCTCCCACATATCACATGTGGATTTACCTTCAAACAGCTGCTCCCAATCTACATTCCCCAGCTCCTGCCGAATTTTGGTGTAGTTGGCCTTCCCCCAATTTAGCACTCTTCCTTTAGGGCCACTCTCGTCTTTGTCCATGAGTATTCTAAAACTTACGGAATTGTGATCACTATTCCCAAAGTAGTCCCCTACTGAAACTTCAACCACCTGGCCGGGCTCATTCCCCAACACCAGGTCCAGTATGGCTCCTTCCCGAGTTGGACTATTTACATACTGCTCTGGAAAACCCTCCTGGATGCTCCTGACAAATTCTGCTCCATCTAAGCCTCTAATACTAAGTGAATCCCAGTCAATGTTGGGAAAATTAAAATCTCCTATCACCACCACCCTGTTGCTCCTACATCTTTCCATAATCTGTTTACATATTTGTACCTCTATCTCACGCTCGCTGTTGGGAGGCCTGTAGTACAGCCTCAACATTGTTACCGCACCCTTCCTATTTCTGAGTTCTGCCCATATTGCCTCACTGCTCGAGTCCTCCATAGTGCCCTCCTTCAGCACAGCTGTGATATCCTCTTTGACCAGTAACGCAACTCCTCCACCCTTTTTACCTCCGTCTCTATCCCGCCTGAAGCATCGATATCCTGGGATATTTAGTTGCCAATCATGCCCTTCCCTCAACCAAGTCTCAGTAATAGCAATAACATCATACTCCCAGGTACTAATCCAAGCCCTAAGTTCATCTGCCTTACCTACTACACTTCTTGCATTAAAACAAATGCACCTCAGACCACCAACTCCCTTTGTGTACATCATCTGCTCCCTGCCTACTCTTTCCCTTAGTCACACTGACTTCATTATCTAGTTCCTTACAGGCTTTAGTTACTACCTCCTTACTGTCCACTGACCTCCTCATTTGGTTCCCATCCCCCTGCCACATTAGTTTAAACCCTCCCCAACAGCGTTAGCAAAAGCACCCCCAAGGACATTGGTTCCAGTACGGCCCAGGTGTAGACCGTCCAATTTGTAATAGTCCCACCTCCCCCAGAACCGGTCCCAATGTCCCAAAAATCTGAACCCCTCCCTCCTGCACCATCTCTCAAGCCACACATTCATCCTGACTATTCTTTCATTTCTACTCTGACTAGCACGTGGCACTGGTAGCAATCCTGAGATTACTACCTCTGAGGTCCTACTTTTTAACTTGGCTCCTAACTCCCTAAATTCTGCTTGTCGGACCTCATCACTCCGTAAATTCTGCTCGTAGGACCTCTATCAAATCTTCCCTTAACGTTCCCTTTTCTAAGGAGAACAATCCCAACTTCTCCACTCTCCACATAACTGAAGTCCCTCATGCCTGGTAACATTCTATTAAATTTCCTCTGAAACCCCCACTATCAACATCCTAGGGGTTACCATTGACCGGAAACTGAACTGGACCAGCCACCTAAATACTGCACCGATAACAGCAAGTCAGAGGCTGGGAATCCTGCGGCGAGTAACTCACCTCCTGACTCCCCAAAGTCTGTCCACCATCTACATGGCACAAGTCAGGAGTGTGATGGAATTCTCTACATTTGTCTGGATGAATGCAGCTCAACACCATCCAGGACAAAGCAGCCCGCTTGATCAGCATCCCACCCACCACCTTAAACATTCACTCCCACCACCACCGACGCAAAGTGGCAGCAGTGTGTACCATCCACGAGATGCACTGCAGCAACTCATCAATGCTCCTTCGACAGCACCTTCCAAATCTGCAACCTCTTCCACCTAGAAAAACAAGGACAGCCACAAGGGAACACCACCACCTGCAAGTTACCCTTTAAGTCACAGACAATCCTGATTTGGAACCAGATGCTGTTCTTCGCTGGCTCAAAATCCTGGAACTCCCTCCCTAACAGCACTGTGGGTGTACCTACACCTCATGGACTGCAGCAGTTCAAGAGGGCAGCTCAAGGGCACGTTCTCAAGGGCAATTAGGGATGGTCAATAAATGCTGGCCTTGCCAGGGACACTCACATGCCATGAAATGAATAAAGTAAGCATGATCTACCTTTACAAATCCATCCCAGCTCTCTTTAATTAACTCAAACTTCTCCAAGTGCCTGCTGATTTTTTTCCCTGATTATTTCTAAAACCTTACTCACCACTGATGTTAAACTAACAGGGCTGTAGTGGCTAGGAATGTCCTTCCACCCTTTCTTGAATAAGGGGGTCACATTTCCCACTCTCCAATCCTCTGGCACCTCCCCATATCTAGGGAAGATTGGAAGATTATGGCAAGCCCTTCCACTATCTCCACCCCCACTTTCTTTAGCAACCTGGGATGCAAGCCATCCAGACCAGGTGGCTTATCTACCCTGAACATAGCTTGCCATTCCAGTACCTCCCCATTTCAATTTTTACCCTATCCATTGCCTCCAACGATAGTTTGTCTTCCTACAAAGTTAAAAAGTACTCATTAATTATATTAGCCTTGTCCTGTGCCTCTAAATATACATTCCCCTCTTTGCCCCTAATAGGCCCCACTCCACCTCTTACTACTGGCTTACTATTTACATGCTGGGAGAAGATTTTTGATTCCCTTTTATGTTGACTGCCATTCTATTCTCATATTCTCTCTTTACCAGTCTTATTTTCCTCTTCACCTCCCCTCTCAACTTATTGTATGTGACCTGGTTCTCACTTGAAGAATTCAGCTGACATGCATCATACACCCGTTTTTTTCCCCATCATATTCTCTATTTCCCTTGTCATCCAAGGAGCCCTGGCTTTGGTTCCCCTACCTTTCTCCCTTGTTGGAACGTACCTCGCCTGAAGCATCTCCCAGATGAAGCATCTCCTCCTTAAAGATCACCCACTGTTACATTACAGCTTTGCCTGTCAGTCTTTGGTTCCATTATATCCTGGCTAGATCCCTTCGTATTGCACTGAAATTAGCCCTCTTCCAATATAGTCATACTACCTTATACTGTTCTTTGCTTTTCTACATTACAAGTCTAAACATTATGATATAATGATCACTCTGACCCAAGTGCTCCCCCACAGACACTTGGTCCACCTCATTCCCCAGCACCAGATCCAGCAATGCCTCTTTTCTAGTGGGGCTGAGAACATACTGGCCAAGGAAGTTGTTCTGAACACAATCCAGAAATTCCTCCCCCTCCTTTCCATTTACTCTAAAATCCCAATCGATATTGAGGTGATTAAATTCCCTCAGTATCACCATTTAATAGTTCTTGCACATCTCTGTGATTTCCTTGCAGATTGCTTCTCTATCTCTCTCTCATTATTTGGAATCCTATTACAATGCCCTAATAGCATGATCATACTCTTTTTGCTTCTCAACTCTAACCAAATGGATTCTGCCCTTGCCCTCTCAAGGAAATCCTCTCTTTCCAACACAATGTCTTACCTCATCAGTATTGCTACCCCACCCCACTTTTATTATTCTCCATCTTTTCTGTACACTTTATATCCTTGTATATTAAACACCCAGTCCTCACCATTTTTAAGCCCTTCCATTCTGCTATCTGTGCTTGTAGCTCACCCTTATTCAGCACACTTTGTATGCATACATGCAGACTATTCAAGTTCAAGTCCCATTCAAGGACATGAGCACAAAAATCAAGCTGATACTCCAGTGCAGTACTGAGGGAGTGCTGCACTGTCGGAGGGTCAGTACTGAGAGAGTGCTGCACTGTCGGAGGGTCAGTACTGAGGGAGTGCTGCACTGTCGGAGGGTCAGTACTGAGGGAGTGCTGCACTGTCGGAGGGTCAGTACTGAGGGAGTGCTGCACTGTCGGAGGGTCAGTACTGAGGGAGTGCTGCACTGTCGGAGGGTCAGTACTGAGGGAGTGCTGCACTGTCGGAGGGTCAGTACTGAGGGAGTGCTGCACTGTCGGAGGGTCAGTACTGAGGGAGTGCTGCACTGTCGGAGGGTCAGTACTGAGGGAGTGCTGCACTGTCGGAGGGTCAGTACTGAGAGAGTGCTGCACTGTCGGAGGGTCAGTACTGAGAGAGTGCTGCACTGTCGAAGGGTCAGTACTGAGGGAGTGCTGCACTGTCGGAGGGTCAGTACTGAGGGAGTGCTGCACTGTCGGAGGGTCAGTACTGAGCGAGCACTGCACTGTCGAAGGGTCAGTACTGAGGGAGTGCTGCACTGTCGGAGGGTCAGTACTGAGAGAGCGCTGCACTGTCGGAGGGTCAGTACTGAGAGAGTGCTGCACTGTCGGATGGTCAGTACTGAGAAAGTGCTGCACTGTCGGAGGGTCAGTACTGAGGGAGTGCTGCACTGTCGGAGGGTCAGTACTGAGGGAGTGCTGCACTGTCGGAGGGTCAGTACTGAGGGAGTGCTGCACTGTCGGAGGGTCAGTACTGAGGGAGTGCTGCACTGTCGGAGGGTCAGTACTGAGGGAGTGCTGCACTGTCGGGAGGGTCAGTACTGAGGGAGTGCTGCACTGTCGGAGGGTCAGTACTGAGAGAGTGCTGCACTGTCGAAGGGTCAGTACTGAGGGAGTGCTGCACTGTCAGAGGGTCAGTACTGAGGGAGAGCTGCACTGTCGGAGGGTCAGTACTGAGAGAGCACTGCACTGGCGGAGGGTCAGTACTGAGAGAGTGCTGCACTGTCGAAGGGTCAGTACTGAGGGAGTGCTGCACTGTCGGAGGGTCAGTACTGAGAGAGCACTGCACTGTCGGAGGGTCAGTACTGAGAGAGTGCTGCACTGTCGGAGGGTCAGTACTGAGGGAGTGCTGCACTGTCGGAGGGTCAGTACTGAGGGAGTGCTGCACTGTCGGAGGATCAGTACTGAGGGAGTGCTGCACTGTCGGAGGGTCAGTACTGAGAGAGCACTGCACTGTCGGAGGGTCAGTACTGAAGGAGTGCTGCACTGTCGGAGGGTCAGTACTGAGGGAGTGCTGCACTGTCGGAGGGTCAGTTTTGAGGGAGTGCTGCACTGTTGGAGGTGTTGTCTTTCGGGTGAGATGTTAAACCGAGACCCCATCCACTTGGTCCGGTGAATGTAAAAGATCCCATGGCACTATTTCGAAGACAGTCAGGAGAAATATCCCCCTGTGTCCTGGCCAATATTTATCCCTCAATCAACATTACAAAAACAGATTATCTGGTCATTATCACATTACTTGTGGGGGTTCGCTGTGCACATACTGGCTGTCACATTTCCTGCACAACAACAGTGACTACGTTTCAAAAAGTACTTCATTGACTGTAAAACACTTTGGGACGTCCGGTGCTCGTGAAGGTGCTGTATAAATGCAAGTTTTTTTTTCCACTGTTAACTACATTTCCTAGTTTTGTCTCATCTGCAAACATTGAAACTGTGCCCTGTATACCCATGTATCAGTCAAATATAGAGGATTAGCCTGATAAAGTTAGATGAAGAAAGATGGGCAGAGGCTGGAGAGGAGCAGAAACACTAGTATGGACTGGTTGGCCCAAATGGCCTGTTTCTGTGCTACATATTGTATGTAAGTAAATTGTATGTACTAACATATATCAAAAAGAGTAGTGGTACCAATACTGACCCCTGGGAAACACCACTGATAAAATATTTTCACAGGACTTATTAAAAACTGGGAAACTATAAAAGCAATTAACCTTTGAGCACTTTGAGATAAGGTTTGCTAGTTTATGCAAATGTATGTTTATTCTTCTTTGGCCTCCTTGTCTTGAGAGACAATGGATATGCGCCTGGAGGTGGTCAGTGGTCTGTGGAGCAGCGCTTGAGTGGCCATAAAGGCCAATTCTAGAGTGACAGACTCTTCCACAGGTGCTGCAGAAAAATGTGTTTGTCGGGGCTGTTGCACAGTTGGCTCTCTCCTTGCGCCTCTGTCTTTTTTCCTGCCAACTGCCAAATCTCTTCGACTCGCCACACTTTAGCCCCGCCTTTATGGCTGCCCACCAGCTCTGGCGAACGCTGGCAACTGACTCCCACGACTTGTGATCAACGTCACAGGACTTCATGTCACGTTTGCAGACGTCTTTAAAGCGGAGACATGGACGGCCAGTGGGTCTGATGCCAGTGGCGAGCTCGCTGTATAATGTGTCTTTGGGGATCCTGCCATCGTCCATGCGGCTCACATGGCCAAGCCATCTCAAGCGCCGCTGACTCAGTAGTGTGTATAAGCTGGGGATGTTGGCCGCCTCGAGGACTTCTGTGTTGGAGATACGGTCCTGCCACCTGATGCCAAGTATTCTCCGGAGGCAGCGAAGATGGAATGAATTGAGACGTCGCTCTTGGCTGACATACTTTGTCCAGGCCTCGCTGCCATAGAGCAAGGTACTGAGGACACAGGCTTGATACACTTGGACTTTTGTGTTCCGTGTCAGTGCGCCATTTTCCCGCACCCTCTTGGCCAGTCTGGAAGTAGCAGTGGAAGCCTTTCCCATGCGCTTGTTGATTTCTGAATCGAGAGACAGGTTGCTGGTGATAGTTGAGCCTAGGTAGGTGAACTCTTGAACCACTTCCAGAGCGTGGGCGCCGATATTGATAGATGGAGCATTTCTGACGTCCCGTCCCATGATGTTCGTTTTCTTGAGGCTGATGGCTAGGCCAAATTCGTTGCAGGCAGCCGCAAACCTGTCGATGAGACTCTGCAGACACTCTTCAGCGTGAGATGTTAAAGCAGCATCGTCAGCAAAGAGGAGTTCCCTGATGAGGACTTTCCGTACTTTGGTCTTCGCTCTTAGACGGGCAAGGTTGAACAACCTGCCATCTGATCTTGTGTGGAGGAAAATTCCTTCTTCTGAAGACTTGAATGCATGTGAGAGCAGCAGGGAGGAGAAGATCCCAAACAGTGTGGGTGCGAGAACACAGCCACTCAGGATAGGAAAGGGGTCTGATGAGGTGCCGCTATGCTGAATTGTGCCTTTCATATTGTCATGGAATGAGGTGATGATACTTAGTAGCTTTGGTGGACATCCGATCTTTTCTAGTAGTCTGAAGAGACCACGTCTGCTGACGAGGTCAAAGGCTTTGGTGAGATCAATGAAAGCAATGTAGAGGGGCATCTGTTGTTCGCGGCATTTGTATGTTTATTAAAGACTGTATATTTTGTAAAGCTCACTTGTAGCAGATTAGTTGCTTAAGGCAATGTAGAAACATAGGAATTAGTTAACAGGGAAAGCCCATTGATAAAAGGAGCTACAAACAGATCAGTAAGCGAGGCTGACTGGTGCAACTGCAATGCTAGATTCTGTCATTTTTATTTAAGACAACAAGATTAGTCAAGAATATCAATCTGGTATACGATCCAATATCTCATGAGACATAGTGTTACAAAAGCAGGATGAGTAACAAATTTAACAGTCACAACAAAACTTGTAATAGTGATACAATTTCAGGAAAACAGGGAGGAAATTTGGCTCGATTGGTGGCAATTCTCCTCTCAAGTAAGAAAGCTGAGCTTCAGGCTCCAGGCCAGGAGTTTGTGCGTATAATTGACACTCCAGTGTAAAGACTGGCTCGGGTACAAAATTAAAACCTGACCCGGGCCAGACCTGACCACAGCCAACCTGAACCCTTTAATTTTTTTTCACGCCCGACCAGACCCAAATCTCCTTCATCTGTTCCGGCAGCAGGCTATCACTGCAGCTGGAGTTGTGGGGAATCACGGGTAAGTCTGATCCCGTAACTTTCCAAAAGCAGTGTCCAGCCCGACCCGACCCCGAATGCTGGACTTGGCATTTCAACCCAGCCCGAACCCGACACATGTAGTTGGGTCTAGTCGGGTTCGGGTCGGGTAGCCAGGCTTTACTCCAGTGTCGTGCTGGCAGAATGATTAGTTTGTGGACAGCTTGTAGCTCTGGGATTACAGCACAACCATCTCGTCCATATGTCTGCACACATTTTCTCCACTGACAAGAGGGCTGAGCTTTGTGCAAGATACTTTGCACATCAAAATCTCACATCGTGAATGGATCCATTGACAGTCAGTGGGCTGCATTTCTAGGGTAACACGTGCAGAGTTCTGTTTACAGCAACATCTCTGTAAACACATCTACCTTCATTCCAGCCCAAAGCCTAAACAAATACAGTCTTCTTTTAAAGACAACATCTTACACATTGCAAACTATCTTACAGTAGGACTGGATTCACAGAACTTAATATAACTGGGCCAGGTGAGGTGGGAAGGCCACGAAAGGGCCCTCACACAAACCACAGCATGTGTGTAGCCACAGAAACCAGCATTTACAGCAAACTATAAGCAGCACAACTTCACAAACATTCAAAAACTGCCCCACATTTCGCCCTGGAACTCGAGTGAGAATTTAAAAACAGGTATCCCTTTCTTTTAAATGATTTGCAATCCATCCTGATTCTTAGAACTGTAAAATAGTTCTTCTTAGGCAGTCCCTCGGGAACAAGGATGACTTTCTTCCACTTCAAGGTTGTGGGTCCTTAGCTGACTGAATAGTTCAATTCTGGATCCACACACTCTGCCACAGGTGGGGCAGGTGGTGTTTGGTGAGGTGAGTGAATGGGATGCTCGAATTTCCAAATGCTCCTTCCGCTGTTCGCTGCCTGGGCATGTCGACATTGATCGAACTAACTGGCACCGTCGCAGATGCTTCTTCTCCATTTCGGGTGGTCTCGGGCAAGAGATTCCCACGAATCAGTAGAGCTGTCACATTTTTTCAGGGAGGCTTTAAGGACATCCTTGTAGCTTATCCTCTGCTCTCCTGGTAACCTCTTGCCGTGACGGAGCTCGGAGTAGAAAGCTTGTTTTTGGGAGTCTTGTGTCAGGCATGCAGATGATGTGGCCCACCCAACATAACTGACTAGGCATGACCAGTGTCTCGATACTGGGGATGTTGGCCTGAGAGAGGACACTGACATTGGAGCACCTGTCCTGCCATTGAATTTGCAGGATCTTGTGGAGGCACCACTGGGGATATCTCTCCAGGGCTTTGAGATATCTGCTGTACAGTGTCCATGTTTCTGACACATACAGAAGGGCAGGTAACACTGCGGCCCTGTAGATTATGAACTTGGTATAAGGTTTGAGGTCTTTGTTGTCAAAACTCTTTTCCTCAGATGACCAAAGGATGCGCTGGCACACTGGAAGCAATGCTGAGTTTCATCGTCAATGTCTGCCCTTGCTGAGAGGAGGTTCCCAAGGTATTAAAATGATCCACATTGTCCAATGGTTCGCCGTGGATCTTGATAGTCGGGGGACAGTGTTACACTGCAGGAGCGGGCTGGTACAGGATCTTTGTCTTCCGGATGTTTAGCTTAAGGCCCATTCTTTCATACACCTCCGTGAATGCATCGACGAGGGTTTAAGCTCGGCCTCTGAGTGCGTGTATACGCAAGCGTCGTCAGCGTACTGCAGCTCGATGACAGAGGCTGGAGTGGTCTTGGTTCTGGACTGGAGGCAACATAGGTTAAATAGTTTGCTGTTCGTCCTGTAGAGTAGATCTACTCCGACAGGGAGCTTCGTGGAAATGAGGTGTAGTGTTGCGGCATGGAAGATGGAAAAGAGCGTTGGTGCGATGACACAGCCTTGCTTGAACCCAGTTTGCACTCGGACTGAGTCAGTGGCAGATCCGTTGGCAAGGATTACAGCTTGCATGTCGCCGTGCAGCAGGTGGAAGATGGTGACAAATTTCTCCGGCAGCCAAATTTGAGGAGGATGTTCCTTAATCCCTCCTGGATGATACAGTCGAAGGCCTTTGTAAGGTCCAAGTTGGCCATGTATAAAGGTTGCTGCTGCTCCCTACATTTTTTTGGAGTTGTCTTGCTGTGAAGATCATGTCCACTGTGCCTCTTGATGGATGGAATCCACATTGTGATTCTGGTAGGAGCTCATCAGCCACGGGAGGGAGGCAGTTGAGAAGGACTCGTGATGATCTTCCTTGTGGCGGACAGCAGCGATACCCTTCTGCAGTTACCACAGTCGGTCTTGAGGTACCGACCACAAGTAGTAGTAAAATAGTAATCTAACAATCAACCTTTAAGCCCTAGTAAATCCTCAATCCAATGAAATACTTTAAAATTGAGACAGCAAATGCAATGCTTATTGAACCATAGTTAACCATTAGTATAGACCTAAGGTTTTGAACAAACATCCATTAAAGGACAGTTTCTGATCCTGAAACAGGTGCAAAGGCCTCAGCAATTGACACAAAAACATCACACCCTGACCGATCAGCACTGCTTCTTATAACTGGCCAGACAGCAAAAGGATGGAAGGGTCACTGTTACAGTACAGAAGGAGGCCATTCAGCCCCTCGTATATATGCTGGCTCTCAGAAAGAGCAATTTACCCCGTGCCATTCCCCCGCCTTCTTCCTGTAACCCTGCATATTCTTCCTTTTCAGATAACAATCCAATTCCCCCTTGAATACCTCGATTGAATCTTCCTCCACCACACTCTCTGGCAGTGCATTCCAGGTCCTAACCACTCGCTGCGTGAAAAAGATTTTCATGTCGCCATTGCTTCTTTTGCCAATTACCTTAAATCTGTGCCCTCTCGTTCTCAATCCTTCCACCAATGGGAACAGTTTCTATCTTCTATGTCCAGACCCCTTGTGATTTTGAACACCTCTATCAAATCTACTCTCAGCCTTCTCTGCTCCAAGGAAAACAGTCCCAACTTCTCCAATCTATCCACAGAACTGAAGTTCCTCATTCCTGGAACCATTTGCTTGAATCTTTTCTGCACTCTCTCTAATGCCTTCACATCTTTCCTAAAGTGTGCTGCCCAGAACTGGATACAATACTCCAGTTGAGGCCGAACCAGTGTTTATACAAGTTCAATATAACCTCCTTGCTTTTGTACTCTAAGCCCCTATTAATAAAATATAGATGCTGTATGCTTTATTAACCGTGCTCTCAACCGGTCCTTCCACCTTCAATGACTTATACATATACATACCCAGGTTCCTCTGCTCCTGCACCCACTTTTAGAATTTTACCCTTTATTTTGTATTGTCTCTCTGTGTTCTTCCTACCAAAATGTATCATTCACACTTCTCCACGTTAAATTTCATCAGCCACTTTTCTGCCCATTCCACCAACCTGTCTATGTCCTTTTGAAATTATACACTTTCATCTATGAAGCAGCAGAAGCATCATTTGGTACTGGTGGAATCATGATGCAAGAAAACAAACTGCAAAGTAAACAAAAGAAAAGGTTGATCAAAAATCCAATCAAACAAGCAGCTATCCACACCACACCAAAATACTTCCAAGAAAAAACTGCCAGAAGGAAAAAAATGATTCAGAAGAGCAATAGGAATCATTTCAAGGGCTGGTTTGAGACCTACTCAGCTAAGATGATATCAGTCATTGATGCAAAAAGCAAAGGCTACACGATGCACAACAGCTAAGACACTGCACGACATGAAAGTAGCCAAGACAGCTATGCAAAGGAGAAGGAGACACTGCGCAAACAAACACTGGATCAGCTTATGTCAAGAAATCCAAACTGCACGTGACAAAGGAGATCTACGAGCTATGCATGAAGGGATCAAGACGACACTTGGGCCTGCCATCACCAAAGTTGCTCCTCTGAAGTCGGCAGATGATGAAGTACACACCGACAGATGTCCCGCTGGGCTGAACACTACCGTGAGCTGTACTCCTGTGAGTCAGACATCTCCCAGTCTGTGCTCAATGCTCTCCCACAACTTCCTGTCGTGGATGAGTTAGATGAAGAACCCTCATCACTGGAGCTCGAGAAGGCCATAAATCACCTAATGAACAAAAGGGCACGTGGCAAGAACGGAATCCCAGCCGAACTGCTCAAGCACAGAAAGTCCCATCTATTGCCACATCTTTGTGACCTTCGCCTTCTCTGCTGGAAAGTAGGCTCTGTTCCACAGGAGATGCGTGATGCCAAAATCATAACACCACACAAAAACAAAGGTGACAGAGGAGACTGCAACAACTCCAGGGGCATCTCACTCCTTAGCGTCAAGGGAAGGCCTTTACTAGGATCATACTTAAAAGACTCCATTTACTTGCAGGCTGAAAGTACCCAGAAACGCAGTGTTGTTTCCGCAGCAGCAAACCTACTGTGGATATGATCTTCTCCATACATCAGCGACAAGAGAAGTGTCGGGAACAGAGCATTGCCCTTTACCTTACCTTCATAGATCTCACTAAGGCATTCGACACCGTCAGCAGAGCAGGGTTCTACAAGATTTTGGGAAAAACTGCCTCTCCACCAAAGCTCCTCAGTCTCATCTGCTACTTCCATGACAACATGCACTACACTGTACAGTTTGATGGCTCCATTTCTGACAGTTTTGGAGTGAAGAATGGAGTGAAACAGGGTTGTGGCATCAGGTCATATGGCAAGCTGTACAATTGATCAAGGCTGAAAGCGAAGACAAAAACACATCACGTTCTGATCAGAGAACTCCTCTACACTGATGCTGTGCTAATCATTCACACGGAAACTCAGCTACAAAGACTCATGGACTGTCTCTCCCATGCCTGTAACTTGCTCTCCTTGACTATAAGCTTTAAGAAAATAGAGTTATGGGACAAGGTGTTGCATCTCTGAAATACAGGTGTGGTGCTGGAGGATTGGAAGACTAATAATGTAGTACCATTGTTTAAAAAGGAAGCGAGGGATAGACCAAATAATTACAGGCCTATCAGTCTAACCTCAGTTGTGGGTAAATTATTGGAATCAGTTCTGAGAGACAGGATAAACTGTCACTTAGAAGGGCACAGATTAATCAAGGATAGTCAGCATGGATTCGTTAAGGGAAGATCCTGTCTAACGAAATTGATTGAATTTTTTTGAAGGAACAAGGAAGATAGATGAGTGTAGTGCAGTTGATGTGGTTCACATGGATTTTAGCAAGGATTTTGATAAGGTCCCACATGGCAGACTGGTTAAAAAAATAAAATCTCATGGGATCCAGGTAAATTAAGCAAGCTGAATACAAAATTGGCTCAGTGGCAGGTAATTGTTGACTGGTGTTATTGCGACTGGAGGGTTGTTTCCAGTGGTGTCCCACAGGGCTCAGTACTGGGTCCCCTGTTTATTGTGGTATATATTAACTGTTTGGACGTCAATGTAGGGGGCATGATCAAGAAGTTTGCAGATGACACAAAAATTGGCCGTGTGATTGACAGCAAGGAGGATGGCTGTAGGAAGATATTAACGGACTGGTCAAGTGGGCAGAAAAGTGGCAAATGGAATTCAACCCAGAGAAGTGTGAGGTGATGCATTTGGGGAAGTCAAACAGGGCAAAGGAATACACAATTAATGGGAGAATACTGAGAAGTGCAGTGGATGTGAGGGACCTTGGAATTAATGTTCATAGATCCATGAAGGTAGCAGGACAGGTCGATAAGATGATTAAGAAGGCATATGGAATCCTTTCCTTTATTAGCCGAGGTATAGAATATAAGAGCAGGAAGGTTATGCTGGAACAGAAGAGCAGGGAGCTGGAGGTGTCGTGGTACTGTCACTGGACTAGTAACCCAGAGACCCATGCTATTTCTCTGGGGACATGGGTTCGAATCCCACCACAGCAGAAGGTGGATTTTGAATTCAATTAATAAATATGGAATTTAAAGCTAGTATAATGATGGCCATGAAACCACTGTCAATTGTTGGAAAAACCCATCTGGTTCACTAATGTCCTCTAGGGAATGAACACTGCCATCCTTACCTGGTCTAGCCTACATGCGACTCCATAAAAACATAGAAAATAGGAGGAGTAGGCCATTCGGCCCTTCGAGCCTGCTCCACAATTCATTATGATCATGGCTGATCATCCAACTCAGTAACCTGTTCCCGCTTTCCCCCCATACCCTTTGATCCCTTTAGACCCAAGAGCTATATCTTACTCCTTCTTGAAAACATACAATGTTTTGGCCTCAACTGCTTTCTGTGGTAGCGATTTCCACAGGCTCACCACTCTCTGGGTGAAGAAATTTCTCCTCATCTCAGTTCTGAAAGGTTTACCCCGTATCCTGAGACTATGACCCCTGGTTCTGGACTCCCCCACCATCGGGAACATCCTTCCTGCATCCATCCTGTCAAGTCCTGGTAGAATTTTATAGGTTTCTATGAGATCCCCCCTCACTCTTCTGAACTCCAGTGAATATAATCCTATCCGACTCAATCTCTCCTCGTATGTCAGTCCCGCCATCCCAGGAATCAGTCTGGTAAACCTTCGCTGCACTCCCTCCATGGCAAGAACATCCTTCCTCAGATAAGGAGACCAAAACTGCACACAATATTCCAGGTGTGGCCTCACCAAGGCCCTGCATAATTGCAGCAAGACATCCCTGCTCCTGTACTCGAATCCTCTCGCTATGAAGGCCAACATACCATTTGCCTTTTTTACTGCCCATTGCACCTGCATGCTGACCTTCAGCGACTGGTGTACGAGAACACCCAGGTCTTGCTGCATATTCCCCTCTCTCAGTTTATTGCCGTTCAGATAATAATCTGCCTTCCTGTTTTTGCTATCAAAGTGGATAACCTCACATTTATCCACATTTATAGTGCATCTGCCAGGAATTAGCCCACTCACTCAACTTGTCCAAATCACCCTGAAGCCTCTCTGCATCCTCCTCACAACTCACCCTCCCATCCAGTTTTGTGTCATCTGCAAATTTGGAGATATTACATTTAGTTCCTTCATCTAAATCATTAATTATCTTTGGCCTCCTTATCTCGAGAGACAATGGGTAAGCGCCTGGACGTGGTCAGTGGTGTGTGGAGCAGCGCCTGGAGTGGCTATAAAGGCCAATTTTAGAGTGACAGGCTCTTCCACAGGTGCTGCAGAAAAATTTGTTTGTTGGGGCTGTTGCACAGTTGACTCTCCCCTTGCGCCTCTGTCTTTTTTCCTGCCAACTACTAAGTCTCTTTGACTCGCCACACTTTAGCCCCGCCTTTATGGCTGCCTGCCAGCTCTAGCGAATGCTGGCAACTGACTCCCACGACTTGTGATCAATGTCACAGGACTTCATGTCGCGTTTGCAGACGTCTTTAAAGCGGAGACATGGACGGCCGGTGGGTCTGATACCAGTGGCGAGCTCGCTGTACAATGTGTCTTTGGGGATCCTGCCATCTTCCATGCGGCTCACATGGCCAAGCCATCACAAGCGCCGCTGACTCAGTAGTGTGTATAAGCTGGGGATGTTGGCCACCTCGAGGACATCTGTGTTGGAGATACGGTCCTGCCACCTGATGCCATGTATTCTCCGGAGGCAGCGAAGATGGAATGAATTGAGACGTCGCTCTTGGCTGACATACGTTGTCCAGGCCTCGCTGCCATAGAGCAAGGTACTGAGGACACAGGCTTGATACACTCGGACTTTTGTGTTCTGTGTCAGTGCGCCATTTTCCCACACTCTCTTGGCCAGTCTGGACATAGCAGTGGAAGCCTTTCCCATGCGCTTGTTGATTTCTGCATCTAGACAGGTTACTGGTGATAGTTGAGCCTAGGTAGGTGAACTCTTGAACCACTTCCAGAGCGTGGTCGCCAATATTGATGGATGGAGCATTTCTGACGTCCTGTCCCATGATGTTCATTTTGTTGAGGCTGATGGTTAGGCCAAATTCGTTGCAGGCAGCCGCAAACCTGTCGATAAGACTCTGCAGACACTCTTCAGTGTGAGATGTTAAAGCAGCATCGTCAGCAAAGAGGAGTTCCCTGATGAGGACTTTCCGTACTTTGGACTTCGCTCTTAGACGGATAAGGTTGAACAACCTGCCCCCTGATCTTGTGTGGAGGAAAATTCCTTCTTCTGAAGACTTGAACGCATGTGAGAGCAGCAGGGAGAAAAAAATCCCAAAAAGTGTGGGTGCGAGAACACAGCCCTGTTTCACACCACTCAGGATAGGAAAGGGGTCTGATGAGGTGCCGCTATGTTGAATTGTGCCTTTCATATTGTCATGGAATGAGGTGATGATACTTAGTAGCTTTGGTGAACATCCAATCTTTTCTAGTAGTCTGAAGAGACCACGTCTGCTGACGAGAGCAAAGGCTTTGGTGAGATCAATGAAAGCAATGTAGAAGGGCATCTGTTGTTCGCAGCATTTCCCCTGTATCTGACGAAGGGAGAACAGCATGTCAATGGTCAATCTCTCTGCACGAAAGCCACATTGTGCCTCAGGGTAGACTCGCTCAGCCAGCTTCTGGAGCCTGTTTAAAGCGACTCGAGCAAAGAACTTCCCCACTATGCTGAGCAGGGAGATTCCACGGTAGTTGTTGCAGTCACCGCGGTCACCTTTGTTTTTATAAATCATTAGTGTATATTGTGAATAGCTGGGGTCCTAGCACCGATCCCTACGGTACCCCACGAGTCACTGCCTGCCATTCGGAAAAAGACCCATTTATCCCTACTCTTTGTTTCCTCTCTGCCAATCAATTTTCTATCCATCGCAATACACTACCCCCAATCCCATGCGCTTTAATTTTACTGGCTAATCTCTTATGTGGGACTTTGTCAAAAGCCTTCTGAAAGTCCAAATAAACCACATCCACTGGCTCCCCCTCATCAACTCCACTAGTTACATCCTCAAAGAATTCTAGTCGATTTGTCAAGCATGATTTCCCTTTCGTAAATCCATGCTCACTCTGTCCCATTCTACCACTGTTCTCTAAGTGCTCTGCGATAAAATCTTTGATAATGGACTCTAGAATTTTCCCCACTACCAACGTCAGGCTGACTGGTCTATAATTCCCTGTTTCTCTCTACCTCCCTTTTTAAATAGTGGGGTTACAGTAGCTACCCTCCAATCTGTAGGAACTGTTCCAGAGTCTATAGAATCTCAGAAGATGACCACCAATGCATCCACTATTTCTCGGGCCACTTCCTTAAGTACTCTGAGATGTAGATTATCAGGCCCTGGGGATTTATCGGCCTTCAATCCCATCAATTTCCCCAACACCATTTCTCTACTAATACTGATTTCTTTCAGTTCCTCCCTCTCACTAAACCCTGTGTTCCCCATCATTTCTGGTATGATATTTGTGTCCTCCTTTGTGAAGACAGAACCAAAGTATGCATTTAGTTGGTCAGCTATTTCTTTGTTCCCCCATCATAAATTCCCGTTTCTGACTGTGTAAGGGACCTACATTTGTCTTCAACCCAATCTTTTTCTCTTCACATACCTATCAAAACTTTTACAGTCAGTTTTTATGTTCCCCACAAGCTTGCTCTCGTACTCTATTTTCCCCTTCTTAATCAATCCCTTGGTCCTCCTTTGTTGAATTCTAAACTGCTCCCAATCCTCAGCTCTGTTTTATTTTTGGCAAATTTATATACCTCTTCCTTGGATCTAATGCTATCTCTAATTTCCCTTGTAAGCCATTGTTTGGCTACATTTCCTATTTTACTTTTGCGCCAGACAGGGATAAATTGTTGCAGTTCATCCATGCGCTTTTTAAACGTTTGCCATTGCCTATCCACCATCATCCCTTTCAGTAACGTTTCCCAATCCGTCATGGCCAACTCGCGCCTCATACCTTCGTAGTTTCCTTTACTAAGATTCAGGACTCCAGACCTAAAGCAATGTGGGTAACTCTTAAATGCCCTTTGAAATGGCCTAGCAAGCCACTCTACCACTACGAAGTCAATAAAACAGAACGAAACCAGACGGACCACCCGGCATCGACCTAGGCATCGGAAACGACAATAGCAAACCCAGCCCTGTCGACCCTGCAAAGTCCTCCTTACTAACATCTGGGGGCTTGTGAAAAGTTGGGACAGCTGTCCCACGGACGAGTCAAGCAACAGCAATTAGGGATGGGCAATAAATGCTGGCAGAGCCAGCGACTCCCTGATCCCATGAATAAAAAAAAATTGTATCAATCATTAGTTTGGCCACAGAATACTGTGTGCAGTTCTGGTCACCTCACTACAGAAAGGATGTAATTGCACGAGAGAGGGTACAGAGGAGATTTACGAGGATGTTGCCAGGACTGGAAAAATGCAGCTGTGAGGAAAGATTGGATAGGCTGGGGTCGTTCTCCATAGAACAGAGGAGGCTGAGTTGAGATTTGATTGAAATGTACAAATGTTGAGAGGCCTGGATAGAGTGGAGGTGAAGGGCCTATTTACCTTAGCAGGGGGGTCAGTGACTGGCGGGCTTAGATTTAAAGTGTTTGTTAGAAGGATTAGAGGGGAGATGAGGAAAAGTTTTTTCACCGAGTGTGGTGATGGTCTGGAACTCACTACCTGAAGGGGCAGTATAGGCAGAAACAATCAACTCATTAAAAAAGTGTCTGGATATGCACCTCAAGTGCTGTAACCTGTAGGGAAATGGACCAAATGCTGGAAGGTGTGATTAGGCTGGGTGGCTCTTTTTCAGCTGGCGCAGACACGATGGGCCAAGTGGCATGCCCTCCTGGACCCTTCATTGAACCAGGGCTGGTCACCCAGCTTGATGCTAATAGTAGAGTGGGAAATATGCCAGGCCATGAGGTTACCACACCACCGCCTCCCCATAGGAATGGCATAGGGATTGCTACTGACATCAGGCCAACATTTATTTCTCAACCAACACAATCAAAAATTCAGAATAATTCATCTATATCTTGTTCATGTTATTGGGATCTTGCTGCTTGCAAATTGGCTGCCACATTTGCTTACATGACACTAAATTACAAAAGTGGCTGTGAAATACTTTGGGACATACTGAGGACACAAAAGGCGCTATATAAATGCAAATGCATTCTTCCTTTTAGTGATGGCACCAGCTGCAGAAGAAACAACTGTTGTACAATGGACCACAAATACATGTCGTATGTTCCAGAGTTGACCCAGAAACTATTCCTCACATCACTGTGACCTTTTTCCAAAAATAAGCTTCATGTTGTCGTTGATGCAAGCTGCCTTTAGCAATCATTAACAGGCTAACACTGGCTCAAGCTAATTTCAGAGATCTTAAGTAGAATACACTGAAATACATGGAGCTGGCCAAAAGTATTTGTGAATAAATGTACAGAAATTTGAAGCTGTGATCAGACCTGGCTCTGTAGTGCAAAATATACCACAATTATTAGGGTTATAACACAAACAGTAATCATTTATTTGTAGTTCTAAAACACTGAACCACTGGCCACCCTCATGGAAGTTGGTAGGGGAGGCTCAACTCTCAGCCCTAAATCATTTGCTGAGCAAACACTGAGGCATCACCACAGTCAAAAATTAATCCACCTTGTTTATTTTTAGCAATTAAAGCAGAAACATCATGACATTTAACAGCGAAACCATCAGGCAATATTAGAACCAATATTTTAGTCACTTGCTTGCAGAATTTCAGCTACCACTGGTACTCACAACATTCTCTTACTCAAATTTAGAAACTTTAGTCATCTTGCTGCAAGATGGGAAAATGCATCAAATTCAAGAGTTTCCATAACATTCTAAGAGGCTTGAAAATATACACTACAAATGTATAAAGCATTTTTTTTTTAAAGCAAAGAGGTGGATGCCACACAGCAGTGCACTTGCACCCAGATTATTGATGTTGGGGACTCGATGATGGGAATGCTGTTGAACATCAAGGAGAGGTGTTTAGACTCTCTCTTGTTGAAGATGGTCATTGCCTGGCACTTGTGTGGCACAAATGTTACTTGTCACATATCAGCCCAAGGTCTTGATGCTTCAGTATCTGAGGAGTTGCAAATGGAACTGAATACTGTACAATCATAGAGTCATTACAGCACAGGAGGAGACCAGTCAGCCCACTGAGTCTATGTCAGCTCTCTGTAGAGTGAACATCCCCACTTCTGACCTTATGATGGAGGGAAGGTCATTGACGAAGCAGCTGAAGCTTGTTAAGGCTAGGACACACCCTGAGGAACTCCAGCAGTGATATTCTGGAGTTGAGATGATTGATGTCCAACAACCAGAACCATCTTTCTTTGTTCTAGGTATGACTCCAACCAGTGGAGATTTTTCCCCCAGTTCCCAGTCTTCAATTTTACGACGTCATCTTGGTGCTACACTCGATCTAATGCTGCCTTGATGTCAAGGGCAATCACTCTCACCTCACCTCTTGAATTCAGCTCTTTTGTCCATGTTCAGACCAAAGCTGTAATGCATTTTTGAGCTAAATGGTTCTGGCGGAACAGTGAGCAGATTGTTATTTTCCAACAACCACCCATTTATACTAATCCTACATTAACCCCATATTCCCTACCACATCCCCACCATTCTCCTACCACCTACCTACACTAGGGGCAATTTACAATGGCCAATTTACCTATCAACCTGCAAGTCTTTGGCTGTGGTAGGAAACCGGAGCACCCGGCGGAAACCCACGCAGACACAGGGAGAACTTGCAAACTCCACACAGGCAGTACCCAGAATTGAACCCGGGTCGCTGGAGCTGTGAGGCTGCGGTACTAACCACTGCGCCACTGTGCCGCCCATTGCTGAGTAAGTGCCCCATGATAGCACTTTCTATGACATCTTCCATCACTTTTTTGATGATTGAGAGTAGACTGATGGGGGTAGTAATTGGCTGGATCAGATTTGTCCTGCTTTTTGTGGACAGAATATACCTGAGCAATTTTCTTCATTGTCAGGTAGATGCCATTTTTTTAGCTGTACTGAAACAGCTTGGCCATAGGCATGGCTAGTTCTCGATTACAGGTCTTCAGCAATACAGTCAAGATGTTGTCCTGTAACCTTTGATGTATCCAGTAGGCTGAACCATTTCATGATGTCATGTAGAGTGAATCAAATTGGCTGAAAATTGGTATCTGTGATGATGCAAACAACAGAAAGAGGCCAAGAAGGATCAACCACTCAGCAATTTTGGCAACTGCAAACGCATCAGCCTATCTTTTGGGCTCATGCTGGGCTCCACCATCTTTGAGGATGGCAATGTACATAAAGCCCCCTCCTTCAGTTATTTGCTGAATAGTCTATTACAACTGTAACAATATCAGGTGATATAAGGACCAGGAAGGGAAGCTTTGTGGTTGGAAGTCTAGTAGAAATGGGATCAAGTGGATTGGACGAAATGGGATTGAAGACAATGGGAACATGGCAAGAAACGAGGTAGAATAAGCTTTTAGGACTAGAGTGGGATTGGGAGGAGGTTTGGTTTAGTGGGCAAGGGGAAGGGGAAGCAGGAAGGCAGCTGAACAGAGTGGTAATGTTGAAATTCATGGGCACGTAACACTTACTTGTTAGATTTTAAAAGGCATTTGGTAGTGGAGAGGATGAGTCTGGGGAATTTTGACTTTAAGGGTGATTCTGGAGTAGTGGCTGGTTTTAACAGAATGAAGCTACTGGAACTTGATGTAGTGAAGCTAGATCCGGTAATAAATTGTTGAATAATCCAGCAACACCAGTTACAGCCTATAATGTCTGATAGCACTGGCAGTGTGTTTCCAACATTGCTCTATACTGCCAGAAGCAGCAGTGCAGGCTCTTTTATACTGAAGCATTGAAGGATCTTTTTTTTTCATTCTTTCATGAGATCTGGCCATCACTGGCAAGGCCAGCATTTGTTGCCCATCCTTAATTGCCCTTGACAACTGAGTGGCTTGCTAGGCCATCTCAGAGGACAGTTTAAAGTCAACTGCCTCACTAGCAAACGACTAATAGTCCAGGCCTGCATAGTCTGTGCTACAGCGGAGGGGACATAACCCAAATTCTTTACTTTTAGTCGATGAGGAGCTCATAGAATGCTTTCGAGACAGTTTCTTAGAGCAGCACTTTCTGGAACCAACCAGAAAGCAGGTTATATTAGACTTGGTATTGTGTAACATGACAGGATTAATTAATGATCTCAGAGTAAAGGCACCTCTAGGTAGCAGTGACTACAGTATGATTGAATTCTACATCCAGTTTGAGAGGGGAGTGGGTCTAAGACTAGTATTTTAAATTGAAATAAGGGCAACTATGTGGGCATGCAAGCTGAGCTAGCTGAAGTGAACTGGGTTACGAGGCTAGGAGATAGATCAATAGAGAAGCAGTGGCAGACATTTAAGGGGATATTTCAGAATACTCAGAATAAGTACATTCCTACTATAAAGAAAAATTCTAAGGGGAGGACCCACCAGCCGTGGTTAACGAAAAAAGTTAAGGAAAGCATCAAACTTGAGGAAAACGCATATAATTGTGCAAAGATGACTGGCAGGTCAGATGATTGTTCAGAATATCAAGAATGGCAGAGAATGACTAAGGCTAACCAGGAGAAAGAAATTAGAGTATGAGAGGAAGCTAGCTAGAAATGTAAAAACGGATAGCAAGTTTCTTCAGGTATTTAAAAAGAGAAAGAGTAAGTAAAGTGAGTGTTGGTCCCCTAGAGAGAGAGAAAGGGGAGATAATAAGGAAATGGCGGATGAAATGAACAAATATTTTCCTTCCGTCTTCACGATAGAGGATACAAAAAACATTCCAATAATAGCTGTAAATCTGGAGATGGAGGAAAGAGAGGAACTTGGTGAAATTACAATCACCAGGGAAGTGGTACTGAGCAAACTGATGGAGCTGCAGGCTGACAAGCCCCCGAGTCCTGGTGGGCTTCATCCTAGGGTCTTAAAAGAGGTGGATAATGAAGTAGTAGATGCATTGGTGTTAATTTGTCAAAATTCGCTAGATTCTGGAAAGGTTCCATCAGATTGGAAAGTAGCAAATATAACCTCTCAATTCAAGAAAGTGGGGGTGGGGGGTGGGGGGAGAGGCAGAAAACAGATAACTCATGGCCAGTTAGCTTGCTGTCTGTTGTGGGGAAGGTGTTAGAATCGATCATTAAGGAGGCTAGAGCTGGGCACTTAGAAAAACTCAAGGTAATCGGGAATAGTCAGCATGGTTTTCTGAAAGGAAAATCATGTTTAACCAATTTATGGAGTTCTTTGAAGGAGTAACATGCGCTGTGGATAAAGGGGAGCCCATTGACGTACTCTATTTGATTTCCAGAAGGCATTTGACAAGGTGCCACATAAAAGGTTATTGTGCAAAGTAGGAGCTCATGGTGTAGGGGGTAACATATTAGCATGGAGAGAAGATTGGCTGGCTGGCAGAAAACGAAGTATTCATAATTGGGTCCTTTTCTGATTGGCAGGACGAGTGGAGTCCCGCAGGGGTCTGTGCTGGGGCCTCAACTATTGAGAATTTATATCAATGACATAGATGAGGGGAGTGATGGCATGGTAGCTAAATTAGCAGATGACACAAAGATAGGTAGGAAAGTATGTTGTGAAGAGGACATAAGGAGCTTGAAGACCGATATAGATAGGTTGAATGATGGCCAAAAATCTGGCAGATGGAGTATAATGTGGGAAAATGTGAAGTTGTTCACTTTGGCAAGAAGAATAAAAAAGCTGAGTATTACTTAAATGGGGAATGACTACAGAATTCCGAGGTGCAGAGGGATCGAGGTATTCGAGTGCATGAGTCACAAAAGTTAGTATACAGGTGCAGCAAGTAACAAAGAAGGGCAATGGAATACTATCCTTTAGTACGAGAGGAATTAAAAATAAAAGCAAGGATGTTATGCTTCAGTTATAAAGAGCATTGGTGAGACGACATCTCGAATACTGTCTGCAGTTTTGGTCTCCTTATTTAAGGAAGGATGTAAATGCATTTGAGGCGGTTCAGAGGAGGTTTACTAGATTGATACCTGGAATGAGCAGGTTGTCTTATGAGGAAAGCTTGGACAGACTGGACTTGTTTTCACTGGAGTTTAGAAGAGTCATGGGAGATTTGATTGAAGTTTATAAAATCCTGAACGGTCTCGACAAGGTGAATGTGGAAAGGATATTTCCTGTTGTTAGTCAGAGTTACACAGCACAGAAACAAGCCCTTTGGCCCATCGTGTCTGTGCCGGCCATCAAGCACCCAACTATACTAATGCCATTTTCCAGCACTTGGCCCGTAGCCCTGTATGCTATGGCATTTCAAGCGCACATCTAAATACTTGTTAAATGTTGTGAGGGTTCCTGCCTCGACCACCTCTTCAGGCAGTGTGTTCTAGATTCCAACCACCCTCTGGGTGAAAAAGTTTTTCCTCAAATCCCCTCTAAACCTCCTGTCCCTTATCTTAAATCTATGCTCCCTGGTTATTGACCCCTCTGCTAAGGGAAAAATATTCTTCCTATCTAACCTATCAATGCCCCTCAAAATTTTGGATACCTCAATCAGGTCCCCCCTCAGCCTTCTCTGCTCTAAGGAAAACAACCCTAGCCTTTACAGTCTCTCTGAATAGCTGAAATGCTCCAGCCCAGGCAACATCCTGGTGAATCTCCTCTGCACCCTCTCCAGGGCAATCACATCCTTCCTTTATATAAAAGCAAAATACTGCGGATGCTGGAAATCTGAAATAAAAACGAGAAATGCTGGAAATACTCAGCAGGTCTGGCAGCATCTGTGGAGAGAGAAGCAGAGTTAACGTTTCGGGTCAGTGACCCTTCTTCGCACATCCTTCCGAAAGTGTGGTACCCAGAACTGTACACAGTACTCCAGCTGTGGCCTAACTAGAGTTTTATACAGCTCCATCATAACCTCCCTGCTCTTATATTCTAGGCCTCGGCTAATAAAGGCAAGTACCCCATATGCCTTCCTTACCAACCTGTTCTAAAACAAAGAACAGTACAGCACAGGAACAGGCAATTCGGTCCTCCAAGCCTGCACCGATCGTGATGCCTGCCTAAACTAAAACCTTCTGCACTTCCGGGGACCGTATCCCTCTATTCCTATACTATTCATGTTTTTGTCAAGATGCCTCTTAAACGTCATTATCGTACCTGCTTCCACCACCTCCCCCGGCAGCAAGTTCCAGGCACTCACCAGCCTCTGTGTAAAGATCTTGCCTCGCACATCCCCTCTAAACTTTGCCCCTCGCACCTTAAACCTATGTCCCCTAGTAACTGACTCTTCCACCCTGGGAAAAAGCTTCTGACTATCCACTCTGTCCATGCCGCTCATAACTTTGTAAACCTCGATCATGTCGCCCCTCCACCTCCGTCATTCCAGTGAAAACAATCCAAGTTTATCCAACCTCTCCTCATAGCTAATGCCCCCCAGACCAGGCTGCCTTCTGGTGATGGCAGTGATCTGCTGCTGATCTTCTGCTGCCTTCAGTGATCTATGGACAAGTACACCAAGGTCCCTCTGACCTTCCTAGGGTCCTATCATCCATTGTATATTCCCTTGCCTTGTTAATCATCTCAAAATGCATCACCTCACACTTCTCAGGATTAAATTCCATTTGTCACTGCTCCGCCTATCTTACCAGCTCATCTATATCGTCCTGTAATCTAAGGATTTCCTCCTTACTATTTACAACACCACAGATTTTCATGTCATCTGCGAACTTACTGATCATACCTCCTATATTCACGTCTAAATCATTAATGTACCCTACAAACAGCAAGGAATGAGGAATGAAACCGGCATCGACCTAGGCACTGGAAATGACAACGGCAAACCCAGCCCTGTTGACCCTGCAAAGTCCTCCTTACTAACATCTGGGGCTTGTGCCAAAGTTGGGAGAGCTGTCCCACAGACTAGTCAAACAACAGCCTGTTGTAGTCATACTCACGGAGTCATACCTTACAGACAATGTCCCAGACACTGCCATCACCATCCCCGGGTATGTCCTGTCCCACAGGCAAGACAGACCCACCAGAGGTGGTGGCACAGTGGTATACAGTAGGGAGGGAGTTGCCCTGGGAGTCCTCAACATCGACTCTGGACCCTATGAAGTCTCATGGCATCAGATCAAACATGGGCAAGGTAACCTCCTACTGATTACCACCTACCGCCCTCCCTCAGCTGATGACTCAGTACTCCTCCATGTTGAACACCACTTGGAGGAAGCACTGAGGGTGGCAAGGGCACAAAATGTCCATCACCAAGAGTGGCTCAGCAGCACCACTATTGACAGAACTAGCCGAGTCCTAAAGGACATAGCTGCTAGACTGGGTCTGCAGCAGGTGGTGAGGGAAAAACATACTTGACCTCATCCTCACCAATCTGCCTGCCACAGATGCATCTGTCCATGACAGTATTGGTAGGAGTGACCACCGCACAGTCCTTGTGGAGACGAAGTCCCGCATTCACATTGAGGATACCCTCCATCGTGTTGTGTGGCACTATCACCGTGCTAAATGGGATAGATTTGGAACAGATCTAGCAATGCAAAACTAGGCATCCATGAGGTGCTGTGGGCCATCAGCAGCAGCAGGATTGTACTCAACCACAATCTGTAACCTCATGGCCCAGCATATCCCTCACTCTACCATTACCATCAAGCCAGGAGACCAAAATAAAAGCAAAATACTGCGGATGCTGGAAATCTGAAACAAAAACAAGAAATGCTGGAATCACTCAGCAGGTCTGGCAGCATCTGTGGAAAGAGAAGCAGAGTTAACGTTTCGGGTAAGCGACCCTTCTTCGGAAGCCAGAAGCCCAACCCTGGTACAATGAAGAGTGCAGGAGGGCATGCCAGGAGCAGCACCAGGCATACCTCAAAATGAGGTGTCAACCTGGTGAAGCTACAACACAGGACTACTTGCATGCCAAACTGCGTAAGCAACATGCGATAGACAGAGCTAAGCAATCCCATAACCAACGGATGAGATCTAAGCTCCGCAGTCCTGTCACATCCAGTCATGAATGGTAGTGGACAATTAAACAACTAACTGGAGGAGGTGGCTCCTCAAATATCCCCATCCTCAATGATGGGGGAGACCAGCACATCAGTGCGAAAGATGAGGCAGAAGCATTTGCAACAATCTTCAGCCAGAAGTGCCGAGTTGATGATCCATCTCAGCCTCCTCCTGAAGTCCCCAGCATCACAGATGCCAGTCTCCAGCCAATTCGATTCACTCTGCGTGATATCAAGAAACGACTGAAGGCACTGGATACTGCAAAGGCTATGGGCCCTGACAATATTCCGGCAATAGTACTGAAGACCTGTGCTCCAGAACTTGCCGTGCCCCTAGCCAAGCTATTCCAGTACAGCTACAACACTGGCATCTACCCTGCAATGTGGAAAATTGCCCAGGTATGTCCTGTACACAAAAAGCAGGACAAGTCCAACCCGGCCAATTACCACCCCATCAGTCTACTCTCAATCATCAGTAAAGTGATGGAAGGTGTCATCAGCAGTGCCATCAAGCGGCACTTGCTTAGCAATAACCTGCTCAGTGATGCTCAGTTTGGGTTCTGCCAGGGTCACTCAGCTCCTGACCTCATTACAGCCTTGGTTCAAACATGGACAAAAGAGCTGAACTCAAGAGGTGAGGTGAGAGTGACTGCCCTTGACATCAAGGCAGCATTTGACCAAGTATGGCATCAAGGAGCCCTAGCAAAACTGGAGTCAATGGAAATCTGGGGGAAAACACTCCGCTGGCTGGAATCATATCTAGCGCAAAGGAAAATGGTTGTGGTTGTTGGAGGTCAATCATCTGAACTCCAGGACATCACTGCAGGAGTTCCTCAGGGTAGTGTCCTAGGCCCAACCATCTTCAGCTGCTTCATCAATGATCTTCCTTCAATCATAAGGTCAGAAGTGGGGATGTTCGCTGATGATTGCACAATGTTCAGCAACATTCTTGACTTCTCAGATACTGAAGCAGTCCGTGTAGAAATGCAGCAACACTTGGACAATATCCAGGCTTGGGCTGATAAGTGGCAAGTAACATTCGTGCCACACAAGTGCCAGGCAATGACCATCTCCAACAAGAGAGAATCTAACCATCTCCCCATGACATTCAATGGCATTACCATCGCTGAATCCCTCACTATCAACATCCGAGGGGCTACCATTGACTAGAAACTGAACTGGAGTAGCCATATAAATATCGTGGCTACAAGAGCAGGTCAGTGGCTAGGAATCCTACGGCGACTAATTCACCTCCTGACTCCCCAAAGCCTGTCCACTATCTACAAGGCACAAGTCAGGAGTGTGATGGAATACTCTATAATTGCCTGGATGGGTGCAGCTCCAACAACACTCAAGAAGCTCGACACCATCCAGGACAAAGCAGCCTGCTTGATTGGCACCCCATCTACAAACATTCACTCCCTCCACCACCGACACACAGTGGCAGCAGTGTGTACCATCCACAAGATGCACTGCAGCAGCTCACCAAGGCTCCTTAGACACCACCTTCCAAAACCGCGACCTCTACCAACTAGAAGGACAAGGGCAGCAAATTCATGGGAACACCACCACCTGCAAGTTCCCCTCCAAGTCACACACCATCCTGACTTGGAACTATATCGCCGTTCCTTCACTGTCGCTGGGTGAAAATCCTGGAACTCCCTGGGAGGGCCAATGCGCCCGAGTGGGGGAGGGCCAGCACGAGACAGAGAGAGGGAGACAGTGGGGGGTGGGAGACGGGGGGGTGGGGAAAACAGGGGGGGCACGGGACGGGGAGGTGACGTGGGAGGGTGACAGCGGCGGGGGGGGGGGGGGGGGGGGGCTGGGACCGGGGGGAAGACAGAGAGAGAGAGGGAGACAGAGAGAGGGAGACAGAGAGAGAGAGTGACAGAGAGAGAGAGAGACACAGAGAGAGTGACACAGAGAGAGTGACACAGAGAGAGTGACACAGAGAGAGTGACACAGAGAGAGTGACACAGAGAGAGTGACACAGAGAGGTGGGAGAGAATGTCCCTTCAACCAGGAGCAAGAACTGGATCAAGTGTGCGGACAGACATTGACTACTTGTGTAAGCAAAAACAATGTCAGGTCGCTCACTACATCAGTGTTCAAAATAGTGACGAGAAAGTAGGTTAATAAATTAGTCTTCTCATTTAAAGCTTATTCACAAAAATGCACAATTTTTTTGTTTCGATAAATTTGTAAGATAAATTTCTAATGCCTTTATCTTTCTGAAATTTTCTCATGGGCCCATGTAGGATAAGAATTGTAATTTGGCCCCTCATATGAAAAGGTTGGACACCCTGACCTAGAAGGATAACAACAGCAAGTGCCTGGGAACACCACTTCCTGCAAATTCCCCTCCAAGTTACACACTAATCTGACTTAGAAATATTGAAGTGGACTATAATTCCTAGCATCTTTTTGGGACCATCCTGAATCAGGTGTATTCTCCAGATGATCTCTCGCTTTTAAGATTGAGAAGGACAGATCTCACAGACACTTGAACTCATCTGAAGAATTGATGTAACTCTCGCTGAAGGAAAGGAACCAGCGGAGGATATTACTGTCCTCCAGATAGCCTTTTTAACAAGTTTTAGCCAGATTATAACACTGCGGATATTATAAGGGTCCAGGTATCTCTCCACTAAAGAGTATACAGAGATGGGTTCTTGAGTTGAGATACAGAAGACTATATGAGACAATATATTTTCTAAATTATATAAAAATTTTATTCAAGAACCGAGCATGCAATTCACATTTTGAGTTAAAAAAATCGCAACATTAATAGTTGTAAGAAAAAAAAAGTATAATTTTATTTTCAGTAGAAAATCCAAGTTTTAAGTCATATAATGTTACAGTAAAATATTTAAGATATCCATCAATATTTAAAGCAACATTTACCCTAAATCCCCAAGTGGAAAGCTATTGAGTTTAGCGAGATACCTCTATCCCAATTAAGGGGAGAATGATCGTCGCTGTACCGAGTAGCTCGCATCTTTTCCATGAGAGAGGCTGGAATGAATCCAACCATTCGAAAGATCCCTAGTTAGTTGTAATATTTATACTGTTTCTAAGCTGCATAACTAGTATTTTTATGTATCTACCTCTCTTGCAAGTAGGTTCGCCCCCTTTTATTTCCCAAATATGGCTGTTAATTTCTGGTTAAGATCCACCTTTTAGATTTCTTGGAAAAGCAAGGCCAACAGCAAGGTGGGAGCCTCTTGTGGTCAATTCCCTTTGTCACCTAACTGTTTCAAGATTATAATTCAGTTTCTTGGGTTTGGTCATTTCTGGCAAAATTTCAGTGATTATGGTTTAGGGCTGTCCGCATAAAACCATCTAATCAACTATTACACTGTGGTAGCTTATGTGATCAGTTGCAAACTGTGTAATCAATGTTTTACTGTGTGATGAGGTTCGTGACTTTTCAGGAGTGAATCCTTATCAGAAGCTGCCTCTACACTCTATGACGAGGCAAGCCCTTCATCATTGGGGCATGTTGCGGCATGCCTATGAACTTCTTTTAACTGTTTGGGAAGGTGAACCCTGCTTTTAGGTTTTTAATCCCTAATGCATAGGAAAGTAACTTTTTAACCATATAACCCCTTTTTATGGCCAGCTTCCTTCACAATATAATCACCGTTACTTCATTGTCACTGGGTCAAAATCCTGGAACTCCCTCCCTAACAGCACTGTGGGAGCACCTGCACCACATGGACTGCAGCGGTTCAAGAAGGCAGCTCACCACCACCTTCTCAATGGCAACATTCCGTGAATGAATAATAATAAAATACAAGCAACTGTGTCCTAGGCCCAACCATCTTCAGCTGCTTCATCAATGACCTTCCTTCAATCATAAGGTCAGAAGTGGGGATGTTCGCTGATGATTGCACAATGTTCAGTATCATTCGTGACTCCTCAGATACTGAAGCAGTCCGTGTAGAAATGCAGCAAAACCTGGACAATATCCAGGCTTGGACTGATAAGTGGCAACTAACATTCGCGCCACACAAGTGCCAGGCAATTACCATCTCAAACAAGAGAAAATCTAACCATCTCCCTTTGACATTTAATGGCATTACCATCGCTGAATCCCCCACTATCAACGTCCTGGGGGTTACTATTGACCAGAAACTGAACTGGAGTAGCCATATAAATACCGTGGCTACAAGAGCAGGTCAGAGGCTAGGAATCCTTTGGTGAGTGACTCACCTCCTGACTCCCCAAAGCCTGTCCACCATCCAAGGCACAAATCAGGAGTGGGATGGAATACTCTCCACTTGCCTGGATGGGCGCAGCTCCAACAACATTCAAGAAGCTCGACACCATCCAGGACAAAGCAGCCCGCTTGATTGGCACCCCACCCACAAACATTCACTCCCTCCACCACTGACGCACAGTGGCAGAAGTGTCTACAAGATGCACTGCAGCAACTCACCAAGGCTTCTTTGACAGCACCTTCCAAACCTGCGACCTCTACCACCTTGTAGGACAAGGGCAGCAGATGCAAGGGAACACCACCACCCACAAGTTCCCCTCCAAGTCACACATCATCCTGACTTGGAACTATATCGCCGTTCCTTCACTGTCACTGGGTCAAAATCCCGGAACTATCTTCCTAACAGTACTGTTGGAGTACCTACTCCACAGGATTGCAGCAGTTCAAGGTGACGACCTTCTCAAGGGCCATAGGGATGGGCAATAAATGCTGGTCTAGCCAGTGATGCCCAAATCCCATGAACAAAATGCATTTGAGCGGATATACTTTTTCATTTTCTGTGAATGTCCAGAATTAGGAGTTTCAATTTATGTTTGATAAAACACTAGTTATTGAAAAATTCAGTGGAATTTATCAGTACTTTGTCACCTTTCATTTTTAAAATACCTCAGCTAAAACGGGAGCATTTTACAATAAACAGCACGAATCCGTGCAGTATCCAGCAGTGTTAACACACTTGCCTGTCAGTTTGGCTCAGCAGTAACACACTTGCCTGTGAGTCAGCAGACTACCATTGAGAGTAGAAATTCTACTATGGGCCTGAGAAAATAATCCAAGCCAACACTTCATGATAGTTCTGGGAAAGTGCTGCATTGTTGGTGACAAGGAGCTAAACCAAGGCTTTGTGAGACTGCTCAGGTGGACATAATAGGACACTACTTAAGGAAGAGGAGGAATTTCTCCCAGTGTGCTGGCCACACCCTGCCCTCAACTAATAGACATATAATGAGGCCTTACCTGTAGTTCAGTGTATCGTAAAGATCTGGTGCAGTAGCACCAAACAGTTGCCATTACTGGCTATATAATAGTTATTGTACTTCAAAATAATTCAGTGTAAAAGGAAAATGAAATACTTGCATTTCTGTAGCACCTTTCACAACATCAGGATGTTCCAAAGAACTTTACAGCCAATGAAGTATTTTTGAAGTGTAATCATTGTTGTAATATAGGAAATGCAGATGTGGGTTTGTGCAGCGAGGCGATGTGACCAGTTAACCTGTTTCAGTGATGCTGGTTAAGGGATAAATATTGGTCAGGACACTGTGCAGAATTATCCTGTTCTTCTCCCAATAGGCCTTAGTTTAACTTCCCAGCTGAAAGAAAGCACCTCCAACAGTGCGTCACTTCATCAGGTACTGTCTCTCCAACAGTGCGTCACTTCATCAGGTACTGTCTCTCCAACAGTGCGGCTCTTCCTCAGTACTGTCTCTCCAACAGTGCGGCTCTTCCTCAGTACTTCACCACCACCTCCCCCCCACTCCCCAGCTTTCTCAGTACTGACCCTCTGACAGTGCAGCACTACATCAGTACTGCACTGGAGTGTCGGCCCAGATTATGCACTTAAGTCTCTGAAGTGGGACTTGACCCAAGACCTTCTGACTCAGAGGGAGGAGTGCTACCCACTGAGCCATGGCTAACGCATTGTACTTGAAGTACTTTGAGATTTTCCTGGGGGAAATAATAAGGCATTATATAATGCAACTCTCTTTATTTCAGCTTTTACAAGATAATCCTGAAAATGAGAGTAGTCCGAGTTGTCTGCTTTCAGCTCATAAATAACTGCCAGCAACTGTCTTTTGGAAAGCTAAATTTAGCTCCCAAAAGATCACAGCTCAAATGCCAAAACATGTCTCTACTTTGCAAACATTTCCAATTCTCCCCCTTGGCTTTTGCTGTTCCTCAGATAAGAAACACTGGGATCAACTGCAATCCCTGTCAAAACTTCCAAACACAATACCACATTTGAAACTAACTTGGTAAGAAACAGCTAAACAACTGTTTGAAAACCTAGGTGCAAATTAAAAAGGTAATTTTTCTCCATTGTTTTGGCAGCCCTGCAACCAGTGCTTGCCTTGTACTTACAGAGGGATGTTCAGCAGAACAGGTCTGTCCTCCAGTAAACAGAGGCTGCACATGTGCAATGTCCCATAGAGCAGGTAACAGGCTGCATTCTTCCCAGACTCGACACTAAATCTCCCTCGGCTATTCCCAATTTTAAATTTAGCCTGCTGCCACTGTCAGATTGCAGAGATCATTTCCTTCTGATTACAGAACAAGGAGAGATCACTAGCTTATCCCATCAGGGTAGGGCCATGTAATGAAAAATTACACCAATAGATCCAGCCTATTTATTTATAGTTTATAACGAAGGAATTAATGAGGGTACAACAGTTTCAAAGGTTATCACTGTGGTGATAATGAGATTAACATTTAACTTGAGCACAAAGGAACACCATACACTCAGCTGTAACACTTAATATTTAATTATTCACAAAACTTTAACTATCCACAAAAAAAAGAGCACAATTAAGGCTAAAAGATTTCACTAGTCCCTTATTTAAAAATTCTGAATATATGCATATGAAGCAAAAATTTACAAACAGCAAAATACTTGCAATACTAGTGCCCGATCACATAGGATCATCCAAATTACAGCACCAAAGGAGACCATTCAGCCCATTATGCCTGTGCTAGCTCAACTAAAACTGTCTGATCTTATCCCATTTTCCAACACTTTCCATACGCTTCTTGTCAAGTACCTAACCAATATCGGTAAATTGCATTATTGTCTCCACTTCAATATGTGCTTGTGGTAAAGCATTCCATGTTCTCTTAACCTCCCGTTTGGAACAGATACTTCGAACATTCCCCTTCATTGAGTTTATGTCCCTTATTACCAAGATACCAAGCTGTGGAAATATTTTTCACTATTTACCCTCTCAAATGAGCAATTTTAAAAACTTCTACATCTGTCCATAAGAGCCTGCATTTATAGAGCTCTTTCGACATAAAAAGGCCCAAGGTTCGTCACAGAGGCATGAGGCACAATCAATGCTGAGCCAAAGGAGGAGGTATTACAAAGGATAACCAAACACTTGGTCAAAGAACTGGGTTTATAAGAGGTCATAAAGAAACAGTGGTGGAGAAGCAGAGAGGAAATTCCAAAATGGGGGGCCCAACCGGTTGAAGGCACAGCTGTCAATGGTGAAGAAGAGATAAGGGGCGTCAGATAGGCTAGTCAGATAAACAGAGTTTGGAGGATCGGATTGTGATGTTGGAAATTACAGAGATAGGAAAGGGTGAGACCATGGAAGGATTTAAACATGAGAATTTTAAATGAGGGTGACCCTGAGCCAGTGTAGGACAAGGTAAGGGGTGAACAGGACTTAGTGTGGGTAGAATACAGGCAGTAGGGTTTAGGATGAGCTCAAGTTTACAGATAGTGGAATTTGGGCAACTGGTCAGAACAGTATTGGAATAATCAAGTCTGCAGAAGATAGAAGCATGTAGCAATTAGACTGAGGTACAGCTATAGGTAGACAGTGCTACAGAAATGGAAGTTGGCAATCACTGAGGGAGAAGATTTGGAGTTGGAACTTAAGCTCAGGGATTGTGAACAGTTTGGCAGTGGTTAGGGAAAGGTAACAGAAAAAGAAAATACCCTGTAAATTATGAACAAGGAGAAACGATTTGCTGTTAAAGGAAGATCAGTAACCAGAGGATGCCAGATGCCACTTTCCCAGACCTCCTGCATATTTCCAGCATTTTCTGTTCTGATTTCCAGCATCTAGAGTATTTTGCTTTTAGTCCTATTAACAAAGAAACATAGAAGCATAGAAAATAGGGGCAGGAGTAGGCCATTCGGCCCTGGTCCGCCATTCATTATGATCAGGGCTGATCATCCAACTCAGTAACCTGTTCCCGCTTTCGCCCCATATCCTTTGATCCCTTTAGACCCAAGAGCGATATCTAACTCCTTTTTGAAAACATGCAATATTTTGGCCTCAACTGCTTTCTGTGGTAGCGAATTCCACAGGCTCACCACTCTCTGGGTGAAGAAATTTCTCATCTCAGTCCTGAAAGGTTTACCCTGTATCCTTAGACTATGATCCCTGGTTCTGGACTCCCCCACCATCGGGAACATCCTTCCTGCATCTACCCTGTCAAGTCCTGTTAAAATTTATAGGTTTCCATGAGATCCCCCTTCACTCTTCTGAACTCCAGCGAATATAATCCTAACTGACTCAATCGCTCCTCGTACGTCAGTCCCGCCATCCCAGGAATCAGTCTGGTAAACCTTCGCTGCACTCCCTCTATAGTAAGAACATCCTTCCTCAGATAAGGAGACCAAAACTGCACACAATATTCCAGCTATGGCCTCACCAAGGCCCTGTATAATTGCAGCAAGACATCTCTGCTCCTGTACTCGAATCCTCTCACTATGAAGGCAAACATACCATTTGCCTTTTTTACCGCCTGTTGCACCTGCATGCTTACCTTCAGCAACTGGTGTAAGAGAACACCCAGTTCTCGCAGTTTATAGGCATTTAGATAATAATCTGCCTTCCTGTTTTTGCTATCAAAGTGGATAACCTCACATTTATCCACATTATACTGCATCTGCCATGCATTCGCCCACTCACTCAACTTGTCCAAATCACCCTGAAGCCTCTGCATCCTCCTCACAACTCACCCTCCCACCCAGTTTTGTGTCATCTGCAAATTTGGAGATATTACACTTAGTTCCCTCATCTAAATCATTAACGTATATTGTGAATAGCTGGGGTCCTAGCACCGATCCCTGCGGTACCCCACTAGTCACTGCCTGCCATTCGGAAAAAGACCCATTTATCCCTACTTGTTGTTTCCTGTCTGCCAACTAATTTTCTATCGATCGCAATACACTATCCCCAATCCCATGCGCTTTAATTTTACTGGCTAATCTCTTATGTGGGACTTTGTCAAAAGCCTTCTGAAAGTCCAAATAAACCACATCTACTGGCTCCCCTTCATTAACTCTACTAGTTACATCCTCGAAGAATTCTAGTAGATTTGTCAAGCATGATTTCCCTTTCGTAAATCCATGCTGACTCTGTCCGATTCTACCACTGTTCTCCAAGTGCTCTGCTATAAAATCTTTGATAATGGACTCGAGAATTTCCCCCACTACCGACGTCAGGCTGACTGGTCTTTAACTGCCTGCTTTCTTTCCACCCCCCCTTTTTAAATAGTGGGGTTACATTAGCTACCCTCCAATCTGTAGGAACTGTTCCAAAGTCTATAGAATCTTGGAAGATGACCACCAATGCATCCATTATTTTTAGGGCCACTTCCTTAAGTATTCTGGGATGCATACCATCAGGCCCTGGGGATTTATCAGCCTTCAATCCCATCAATTTCCCCAACACCATTTCTCTACTAATACTGATTTCTTTCAGTTCCTCCCTTTCACTAAACCCTGTGTTCCCCATCATTTCTGGTATGTTATTTGTGTCCTCCTTTGTGAAGACAGAACCAAAGTATGCATTTAGTTGGTCAGCCATTTCTTTGTTCCCCCATAATAAATTCCCCTGTTTCTGACTGTAAGGGACCTACATTTGTCTTTACCAATCTTTTTCTCTTCACATACCTATCGAAACTTTTACAGTCAGTTTTTATGTTCCCCTCAAGCTTGCTCTCGCACTCTATTTTCCCCTTCTTAATCAAACCCTTGGTCCTCCTTTGCTGAATTCTAAACTGCTCCCAATCCTCAGGTCTGTTTTTTCTGGCGAATTTGTATGCCTCTTCCTTGGATCTAATGCTATCTCTAATTTCCCTTGTAAGCCATGGTTTGGCCACCTTTCCCGTTTCACTTTTGCGCCAGACAGGGATAAACAATTGTTGCAGTTCATCCATGCACTCTATAAATGTTTGCCATTGCCTATCCACCGTCATCCCTTTAAGTAACGTTTCCCAATCCGTCATAGCCAACTCGCGCCTCATACCTTCGTAGCTTCCTTTATTAAGATTCAGGACCCTAGTCTCAGAATCAACTACGTCACTCTCCAGCTTGATGAAGAATTCTATCATATTATGGTCGCTCATCCCCAAGGGGTCTCACACCACTAGACTGTCAATTATTCCTCTCTCATTACACAATACCCAGTCTAGGATGGCCTGTTCTCTAGCTGGTTCCTCAACGTATTGGTCCTGAAAACCATCCCGTATACACTCCAAGAATTCCTCCTCTACGGTATTGTGACTAATTTGATTTGCCCAATCTATATGCAGATTAAAGTCATCCATAATTACAAATGTTCCTTTATCGCATGCATCGCTAATTTCCTGTTTAATGTCATTCCCAACATCACCACTACAGTTTGGGGGTCTATATACAACCCCCACTAACGTTTTTTGCCCCTAGAGTTTCTCAGCTCTACCCATACAGATTCCACATCGTCAGAGCTAATATCCTTCCTCACTATTGTGTTAATTTCCTCTTGAACCAGCAATGCAACACCACCTCCTTTTGCTTTTTGTCTATCCTTCCTAAATACTGAATACCCCTGGATGTTCATTTCCCATCCCTGGTCACCCTGCAGTCACGTCTCCGTAATCCCGACTATATCATACCCGTTTACATCTATTTGCATGATTAATTCATCCACTTTATTGCGAATGTGTATCACAAACCATCCCTACTCAACAATACATTTTTTTCTGTCTAATTAGAAAGCAGAATTGTATTGATAAATGATAAAGATAAAGAGGTCATTTAATAGTAAACAGGTTACATTTCAAAGCTCTTCATCCTCACCCCACCCAATTCGGAGTACAGTTGTTAAATAAACTTGACAATTGCACTGTGACATGCTAGTGGAGCTACTTCAAGTTTTACAAACTTAATTTTGTTGAGTTGAGAAGACCATCAGTTTGTCTAGGCTTTCCAGTTAGATAACTGCATCATTTCTAACATTTATTAATACCCTCAAACCTGTCAAACAGAAATTTGACTATTTCCTTTGGAAACTTTTGAAGTTTTCTTTTCCTCCGGTCAATCTGTTCCATATATTGATTACTCTTTTCCTTACCTTGAAAACCACAGCCCTGTCATAGGAACATAGGAGCAGGAGTAGACCATTTAGCCTGTTGAGCCTGCTCCGACATTCAAACAGATCATGTCTGGGGAAGTTCTATCACCTCTCACACACTGGATAAGCTCACCAACTGATGAACATTCTTACCACAAAGCACCAGCTCCCTCTATCACCATCTTTTCTTCATTTTAATACTACAGTCAGGACTCCTCTCCTCTGAACTTCCTGTTTTCTTCTTTCTAAGCTCCAAATATGCTTTCTTACACTATTCCTTTTCATTTTGATGGAATCCCATAAATGAATTTAAAAAAATCAAGATTCATCGCGTGCCTCCGACACTCTCTCAACTTCCAGTGGAACTAAATGCATTGTGCCCCAATGAAGGGAACTGCACATGTAAGATTTTCACATGTATATTCACCTTAAATCATGAATGTGACTTGAAAAGTACTGCAAATGTGAATCCCACCTTTTCCAAACCAGCCACAGACCTTCCACAATGTCAGCCAAGCAAAGCCAGTGGCAGTAGCATCGGGGCGTTTAAACAACAGAGCTGTGGCCAATGGTGAATCTGCTGTGAGGTAACTTGTGTATGGGAGCATTAGTATCCATTTCCTCCTATAATTAGATTTTTGAAGCTTTCGAGCTTGCTAGCACATAAACACTACCATTTGATCTGCCTGGTTTCTCTCCGATGCTTGGTGACATATTGTGTTATGAGCCTTGGCCCATCATCCAGATTTACCAATATACGTGCCAGATTTTGTACAATTATACAAAATACAACAACTTGTATTTATATAGTGCCTTTAACATAATAAAACATCCCAAGGTGCTTTACAGGAGCATTATAAAACAAAATATGACATGAAGCCGCAAAAGGAGATAATAGGGCAGATGACCAGAGCTTGGTCAAAGAGGTAGGTTTTAAGGAGTGTCTTAAAGGAGGAGAACGAGGTGGAGAGGTGGAGGGAGAGTAATCCAGAGTTTAGGGCCTAGGCAACCAAAGGCACGGCCGCCAATGGTGGAGCAATTAAAATCAGGGATGCTCAAGAGGCCAAAATTAGATAAGTGTAGCTATCTGAGGGTTGTGGGACTGGAGGAAATTACAGAGATAGGGAGGGGGTGAGGCCATGAAGGGATTTGAAAACAAGGATGAGAATTTTAAAAGCAAGATGTCACTTAAACCAGGAACCAACTTAGGTCAATAGCAATGATGCCTTAAAGAAAAACCAGGCACAAATGAAAAGCACATATCCGACTATCGGTTCTATCGCGCTCTTCCATTTCTGTGTTTCTGGTAGGTGCCACCATTCAGTTTTCATTTTGTATTAGCATGAGTTCCACTTTCCTTTTCAATGCAAAGTCTTTGGTTTGCCATAAGCACCCCTCCATAGACAGCTTCAAATGATTCCCACTTGTAATTTGACAGTTCTCAGTTCTTTCAGATTTGCTTTAAATGATCAAATTTACAGTACACATGCTGATCAGCTGCACTCCCTGCTCTGTTTAATGAATCTGGGAGACCACATACCAATTTTTCCTATGTGATGGAATATAAGAGGATTGTTCAGAGTTCGGTTTGAGGCTGTCACTTATTAGTGACACCAGCATTGTTTTCAATTTGTCGAGTGACATTATATTTTTTAATACTGGCTGCTGCTGCAGTACCTTTACAATCTTAAGAGCACTCATCAATTTTAATATATAATTAGGAAACTTCACTCAGAAAGCAAAGAAAATAGAACCATAAAACAAAATCGTAAAACATGAATACAACAGCAAAATGTTGCAGTTCAGATACAAGCTATTTCGCCCATAGAGTCTGTACCAGTTTTTCCTCCACATAAGGCACCTCATCGAATCCCACTTTTCTGCTTCCCTTTAATTCTCTGTGATTTTCATAAATTTTTACCCTTTCATTACTGTATCATTCGCCCATGAAAACAACTCATAGCTTCACTGATGGCTTAATGTTTGTTTGTGACACTCAGTCATACAGACTAGGCGGTTCAACACCTTGGCTGCACCGAATTCACTGAACTCATCTGGATGTTAGTTGGATGTTACAATGTGCACCAGTATTCTTAAACCAGGTAAAATCAGCAGGGTTCCTGATCCAGGGTTGCTTACCAGTGCCTCTTGGTGAAAAAAGCATGTGCGGATTTTAGGATAACTCAGCTCTGATGGCCTCACATGCACATACTGCCAATGCTTACTATTTTGGCCCACACATGAAGAATAGTCACTTGGTTGAGGGGCGGAAGGCTGAAAATATCCATGGAGCTATTCCCCAATAGGAAGCAATACATCCAGGAGAGAGGAGAGGGGAAAGAAACACTACAAAGATGGCTGCTGTGGAAACTGGAAATGGACTTCTCAAGTTCAGGTGAAGGAATAATGTTGACACAGATGTAGAAAATTTTAGAAACCGGCAAAGGATGATTTAAAAAAAAGGGAGAATTTAGAATGAGAGTAAACTAGCAAGAAATATAAAGAGAGAGTAAGAGCTTCCACAAGTATATGAAAAGGAAGACAGTAGCTAAAGCAAGCATTGGTCCCTTCGAGGATGAGACTGAGGAATTAATAATGGGAAACAAGGAAATGGCAGAGACTTTGAACTAGTATTTTGTATCTATCTTTATTTATTTTTTATTTATTTAGAGATACAGCACTGAAACTGGCCCTTTGGCCCACCGAGTCTGTGCCGACCAACAACCACCCATTTATACTAATCCTACATTAATCCCATATTCCCTACTACATCCCCACCATTCTCCTACCACCTACCTACACTAGCGGCAATTTACAACAGCCAATTTACCTATCAACCTGCAAGTCTTTGGCTGTGGGAGGAAACCGGAGCACCCGGCGGCAACCCACGCAGTCACAGGGAGAACTTGCAAACTCCACACAGGTAGCACCCAGAACCGAACCCGGGTCGTTGGAGCTGTGAGGCTGCGGTGCTAACCACTGCGCCGCCCTCATGGAAAACACAAAAAAAATCCCAAGAATGGTAGAAAATCAAGGGGCAAAAGGGAGGGAGGAATTTTAAACAATCACTATCACTAGAGAAAAACTACTAGGAAAACTAATGGGACAAAAGGGTGACAAGTCCCCTGGACCTGATGGCCTGCATCCGAGGATCTTAAAAGAAGTGGCTGCAAAGATAGTGGATGCATTGGTTGTAATCTTCCAAAATCCTCTAGATTCTGCAACGGTCCCAGTGTATTGGAAAACCACAAAAAGGAGGGAGACAGAAAGCAGGAAACTATAGGTCATTTAGCTGAACATTGGGAAAATGCTGGAATCCATTATTGAGGTGGTAGCAGGTCATTTAGAAAATCATAATACAATCAGGCAGTGTCAACATGGTTTTGTGAAAGGTTAGTCGTGCTTGACAAATTTATTAGAGTTACATACAAACATAAGAGCGTACAAACTAGGAGAAGTAGGCCATTCGGCCCCTCTACACTGCTCCGCCATTCAATAAGATCATGGCTGATCTGTTTGTGTCTCGAATTCCACACTCCCACCTACCCCGATAATCTTTGATTCCCTTGCCCAAGAATCTATCGACCTCCACCTTAAAAATATTCAATGACCCTGCCTCCACCACCTTCTGAGGCAAAGTTCCAAAGTCGCACAACCCTCAGAGAAAAATTCTCTCATCTCTGCCCAAAATGGGCGCCCCTAATTTTAAAAGTGTCTCCTAGTTCTGGACTCACCCACAAGAGAAAACATCCTTGCCACATCCAACTTGTCAAGACCATTCAGGATCTTATAAACTTCAATCAAGTCTCCCCTTACTCTTCTAAACTCCAGTGAAAACAAGCCCAATCTGTCCAACCTTTCCTCTCAAGACAACCCGCTCATTCCAGGTATCAATCTAGTAAGCCTCCTCTCAACCACTTCCAATGCGTTTACATCTTTCCTTAAATAAGGAGACCAAAACTGCACACAATATTTAAGATGTGGTTTCACCAATGCCCTGTATAACTGAAGCATAACATCCTTACTCTTATTTTGGGCGGCACAGTGGCGCAGTGGTTAGCACCGCAGCCTCACAGCTCCAGGGACCCGGGTTCAATTCTGGGTACTGCCTGTGCGGAGCTTGCAAGCTCTCCCTGTGACCGGTGATAGGTAAATTGGCCATTGTAAATTGCCCCTAGTGTAGGTAGGTGGTAGGGAATATGGGATTACTGTAGGGTTAGTATAAATGGATGGTTCTTGGTCGGCACAGACTCGGTGGGCCGAAGGGCCTGTTTCAGTGCTGCATCGCTAAATAAATAAATAAAATAAAATAAATAAATAAAATAAATTTTCAATTCCTCTCAAAATAAAGGACAGCATTCCAGTTCTTTGAGGAAGTAACAAGCAGGGTGGATAAAGGGGAACCAGTAGATGTAGTATACTTGGATTTCCAAAAGGTGCCACATAAAAAGGTTACTGCCCAAGACAAGAACTCATGGTGTTGGGGGTAACATGGATAGAGGACTGGTTAACAAACAGTAATAAATGAGGCATTTTCAGGTTGGCAAACTAAAACTAGTGGAGTGCCAAAGGGATCAGTGCTGGAGCCTCAACTATTTACAATCTATATTAATGACTTGGATGAAGGGACCAAGTGTATTGTAGCCAAATTTGGTGATGATACAAAGATAGCTAGGAAAGCAAGTTGTGAGGGGGACAAAGTCCGCAAAGGGTTATTGATAGGTTATGTGACTGGGCATAAATTTAGAAGATGGAGCATAATGTGGGAAAATGTGAGATTGTCCACTTCGGTGAGAATAGAAAAGCAGATTATTTAAATGGAGAGAACCTATAGAATGCTGTGGTACAGAGGGATCTGGGTGACCTCTTATATGAATCACAAAATGTTAGCATGCAGATTTTTCTTTTATTAGTTTCTGGGATGTAGGTGTCACTGGCTAGGACTGCATTTATCATCCATCCCTAACTGCCCTCGAGAAGGTGGTGAAGAGCTGCCTTCTGAAACCGCTGCAGTCCTTGGGGTGTAGATACACCAACAATGCTGTTAGGAAGGGAGTTCCAGGATTTTGAACTAGTTCCAAGTGAGAATGGTGTGCAGCTTGGCGGGGAACTTGAAGGTGGTGTTCCCATGCATCTGCTGCGCTTTTCCTTCCAGGTGGTAGAGGTCGTGGGTTTGGAAGGTGCTGCCAAGGAGCGTTGGTGCATTGCTGCAGTGCATCTTGTAGATAGAACACACTGCTGCCACTGTCCATCGGTGGTGGAGGGAGTGAATGCTGAAAGTGGTGTATGGGGTGCTAATCAAGCGGGCTGCTTTGTCCTGGATGGTGTCGAGCTTCTTGAGTGTTGTTGGAGCTCCAGGCAAGTGGAGAGTATTCCATCACATTCCTGACTTGTGCCTTGTAGATGGTGGACAGGCTTTGCGGAGATAGGAGGTGAGTTACTCGCTGCAGAACTACCAGCAGCAAGTAATTCGGAAGGCAAGTGGAATGTTGGCTTCCATTGCAAGGGGGATGGAGCACAAAAGTACAGGAATCTTGCTACAGCTGTACTGGCCATTGGTGAGACCACACCAACTGTGTACAGTTTTGGTCTCCTTATTTAAGGAGGGATATACTTACATTCGAGGCAGTTCAGAAAAGGTTCACGAAGCTGATTCCTGGGATGAAGGGAATGTCTTATGAGGAAAGGTTGAGTAGGTTGGGCCTATACTCATTGGAGTTCAGAAGAATGAGAAGTGATCTTATTGAAACATAAAAAAATTTGAGGGGGCTTGACAGGGGAGATGCTGAAAGGATGTTTCATTGAAAGGAGACCGCGTTGAAAAGAGCGGGGAGAGGCCGCATCGAAAAGAGCGGGGAGAGGCCGCATCGAAAAGAGCGGGGAGAGGCCGCATCGAAAAGAGCGGGGAGAGGCCGCATCGAAAAGAGCGGGGAGAGGCCGCATCGAAAAGAGCGGGGAGAGGCCGCATCGAAAAGAGCGGGGAGAGGCCGCATCGAAAAGAGCGGGGAGAGGCCGCATCGAAAAGAGCGGGGAGAGGCCGCATCGAAAAGAGCGTGGAGAGGCCGCATCGAAAACAGCGGGGAGAGGCCGCATCGAAAAGAGCGGGGACAGGCCGCATCGAAAAGAGCGGGGAGAGGCCGCATCGAAAAGAGCGGGGACAGGCCGCATCGAAAAGAGCGGGGACAGGCCGCATCGAAAAGAGCGGGGACAGGCCGCATCGAAAAGAGCGGGGACAGGCCGCATCGAAAAGAGCGGGGACAGGCCGCATCGAAAAGAGCGGGGAGAGGCCGCATCGAAAAGAGCGGGGAGAGGCCGCATCGAAAAGAGCGGGCAGAGGCTTCACTGAAAAGAGCGGGGAGAGGCCGCATTGAAAAAAGCGGGGAGAGGCTTCACTGAAAAGAGCGGGGAGAGGCCGCATTGAAAAAAGCGGGGAGAGGCTTCACTGAAAAGAGCGGGGAGAGGCCGCATCGAAAAGAGCGGGGAGAGGCCGCATCGAAAAGAGCAGGTTCAGGCCGCATCGAAAAGAGCGGGGACAGGCCGCATCGAAAAGAGCGGGGACAGGCCGCATCGAAAAGAGCGGGGAGAGGCCGCATCGAAAAGAGCGGGCAGAGGCTTCAATGAAAAGAGCGCCGGGTTCTGGGACAGGCCACATCGAAAAGAGTGGGGAGAGGCCTCCTCGAAAAGAGCGGGCAGAGGCCTCCTCGAAAAGAACGGGGAGAGGCCGCATCGAAAAGAGCGGTCAGAGGCCTCCTCGAAAAGAGCGGGGAGAGGCCGCATCGAAAAGAGCGGGCAGAGGCCTCCTCGAAAAGAGCGGGGAGAGGCCGCATCGAAAAGAGCGGGGACAGGCCGCATCGAAAAGAGCGGGGACAGGCCGCATCGAAAAGAGCGGGGACAGGCCGCATCGAAAAGAGCGGGGACAGGCCGCATCGAAAAGAGCGGGGAGAGGCCGCATCGAAAAGAGCGGGCAGAGGCCCCATCGAAAAGAGCGGGGAGAGGACGCATCGAAAAGAGCGGGGAGAGGACGCATCGAAAAGAGCGGGGAGAGGACGCATCGAAAAGAGCGGGGAGAGGCCGCATCGAAAAGAGCGGGGAGAGGCCGCCTCGAAAAGAGCGGGGAGAGGCCGCATCGAAAAGAGCGGGGAGAGGCCTCCTCGAAAAGAGCGGGGAGAGGCCGCCTCGAAAAGAGCGGGCAGAGGCCTCCTCGAAAAGAGCGGGGAGAGGCCGCATTGAAAAGAGTGGGGAGAGGCTGCATCGAACAGAGCGGGGAGAGGCCTCCTCGAAAAGAGCGGGCAGAGGCCTCCTCGAAAAGAGCGGGGAGAGGCCGCATTGAAAAGAGTGGGGAGAGGCTGCATCGAACAGAGCGGGGAGAGGCCTCCTCGAACAGAGCAGGCAGTGGCCGCATCGAAAAGAGCGGGGACAGGCCGCATTGAAAAGAGCGGGGAGAGGCCTCCTCGAAAAGAGTGGGCAGAGGCCGCATCGAAAAGAGCGGGCAGAGGCCGCAACGAAAAGAGCGGGCAGAGGCCGCATCGAAAAGAGCGGGGACAGGTCGCATCGAAAAGAGCGGGCAGAGGCCTCATCGAAAAGAGCGGGCAGAGGCCTCCTCGAAAAGAGCGGGGAGAGGCCGCATCGAAAAGAGCGGGGAGAGGCCTCCTCGAAAAGAGCAGGAAACCTCCTCGAAAAAAGCGGGGAGGGGCCGCATCGAAAAGAGCAGGGACGGGCCGCATCGAAAAGAGCGGGCAGAGGCCGCATCGAAAAGAGCGGGGAGAGGCCGCATCGAAAAGAGCGGGGAGAGGCCGCATCGAAAAGAGCGGGGAGAGGCCGCATCGAAAAGAGCGGGGACAGGCCGCATCGAAAAGAGCGGGGACAGGCCGCATCGAAAAGAGCGGGCAGAGGCCTCCTCGAAAAGAGCGGGGAGAGGCCGCATCGAAAAGAGCGGGGAGAGGCCGCATCGAAAAGAGCGGGGACAGGCCGCATCGAAAAGAGCGGGCAGAGGCCTCCTCGAAAAGAGCGGGAAGAGGCCGCATTGAAAAGAGTGGGGAGAGGCTGCATCGAACAGAGCGGGGAGAGGCCTCCTCGAACAGAGCGGGGTCAGGCCGCATCGAAAAGAGCGGGCAGTGGCCGAATCGAAAAGAGCGGGGACAGGCCGCATTGAAAAGAGCGGGGAGAGGCCTCCTCGAAAAGAGTGGGCAGAGGCCGCAACGAAAAGAGCGGGCAGAGGCCGCAACGAAAAGAGCGGGCAGAGGCCGCATCGAAAAGAGCGGGGACTGGTCGCATCGAAAAGAGCGGGCAGAGGCCTCCTCGAAAAGAGCGGGGAGAGGCCGCATCGAAAAGAGCGGGCAGAGGCCTCCTCGAAAAGAGCGGGGAGAGGCAGCATTGAAAAGAGTGGGGAGAGGCCGCATCGAACAGAGCGGGGAGAGGCCTCCTCGAAAAGAGCGGGGACAGGCCGCATCGAAAAGAGCGGGCAGAGGCCTCCTCGAAAAGAGCGGGGAGAGGCCGCATTGAAAAGAGTGGGGAGAGGCTGCATCGAAAAGAGCGGGGAGAGGCCTCCTCGAACAGAGCGGGGTCAGGCCGCATCGAAAAGAGCGGGCAGTGGCCGCATCGAAAAGAGCGGGGACAGGCCGCATTGAAAAGAGCGGGGAGAGGCTTCCTCGAAAAGAGTGGGCAGAGGCCGCATCGAAAAGAGCGGGCAGAGGCCGCAACGAAAAGAGCGGGCAGAGGCCGCAACGAAAAGAGCGGGCAGAGGCCGCATCGAAAAGAGCGGGGACAGGTCGCATCGAAAAGAGCGGGCAGAGGTCGCATCGAAAAGAGCGGGCAGAAGCCTCCTCGAAAAGAGCGGGCAGAGGCCGCATCGAAAAGAGCGGGGAGAGGCCGCATCGAAAAGAGCGGGGAGAGGCCGCATCGAAAAGAGCGGGGAGAGGCCTCTTCGAAAAGAGCGGGGAGAGGCCGCATCGAAAAGAGCGGGGAGAGGCCGCCTTGAAAAGAGCGGGCAGAGGCTGCCTTGCAAAGAGCGGGCAGAGGCCGCATCGAAAAGAGCGGGGAGAGGCCGCATCGAAAAGAGCGGGGAGAGGCCGCATCGAAAAGAGCGGGGAGAGGCCGCATCGAAAAAAGCGGGCAGAGGCCTCATCGAAAAGAGCGGGCAGAGGCCGCATCGAAAAGAGCGGGGAGAGGCCGCATCGAAAAGAGCGGGGAGAGGCCTCTTCGAAAAGAGCGGGGAAAGGCCGCATCGAAAAGAGCGGGGAGAGGCCGCATCGAAAAGATCGGGGAGAGGCCGCATCGAAAAGAGCGGGAAGGGGTCTCCTCGAAAAGAGCGGGGAGAGGCCGCATCGAAAAGAGCGGGGAGAGGCCTCCTCGAAAAGAGCGGGGAGAGGCCGCCTTGAAAAGAGCAGGGAGAGGCCTCCTCGAAAAGAGCGGGGAGAGGCCGCATCGAAAAGAGCGGGGAGAGGCCACATCGAAAAGAGCGGGGAGAGGCCTCCTCGAAAAGAGCGGGGAGAGGCCGCCTTGAAAAGAGCGGGCAGAGGCTGCCTTGCAAAGAGCGGGCAGAGGCCGCATCGAAAAGAGCGGGGAGAGGCCGCATCGAAAAGAGCGTGGAGAGGCCGCTTCGAAAAGAGCGGGGAGAGGCCGCATCGAAAAGAGCGGGGAGGGGTCTCCTCGAAAAGAGCGGGGAGAGGCCGCCTCGAAAAGAGCGGGGAGAGGCCTCCTCGAAAAGAGCGGGGAGAGGCCGCCTTGAAAAGAGCGGGCAGAGGCTGCCTTGCAAAGAGCGGGCAGAGGCCGCATCGAAAAGAGCGGGGAGAGGCCGCATCGAAAAGAGCGTGGAGAGGCCGCATCGAAAAGAGCGTGCAGAGGCCGCTTCGAAAAGAGCGGGGAGAGGCCGCATCGAAAAGAGCGGGGAGGGGTCTCCTCGAAAAGAGCGGGGAGAGGCCGCCTCGAAAAGAGCGGGGAGAGGCCTCCTCGAAAAGAGCGGGGAGAGGCCGCCTTGAAAAGAGCGGGCAGAGGCTGCCTTGCAAATAGCGGGCAGAGGCCGCATCGAAAAGAGCGGGGAGAGGCCGCATCGAAAAGAGCGGGGAGAGGCTTCACTGAAAAGAGCGGGCAGAGGCCTCCTCGAAAAGAGCGGGCGGAGGCCTCCTCGAAAAGAGCGGGCAGAGGCCTCCTCAAAAAGAGTGGGGAGAGGCCTCCTCGAAAAGGGCGGGGAGAGGCCGCATCGAAAAGAGCGGGGACAGGCCGCATTGAAAAGAGCGGGCAGAGGCCGCATCGAAAAGAGCGGGCAGAGGCCACATCGAAAAGAGCGGGCAGAGGCCTCCTCGAAAAGAGCGGGCAGAGGCCTCCTCGAAATGAGCGGGCAGAGGCCGCATCGAAAAGAGCGGAGACAGGTCGCATCGAAAGGCCGCATCGAAAAGAGCGGGGAGGGGCCGCATCGAAAAGAGCGGGGACAGGCCCCATCGAAAAGAGCGGGCAGAGGCCTCCTCGAAAAGAGCGGGCAGCAGCCTCCTCGAAAAGAGCGGGGAGAGGCCGCATCGAAAAGAGCGGGGAGAGGCCGCATTGAAAAGAGTGGGGAGAGGCCGCATTGAAAAGAGTGGGGAGAGGCCGCATCGAACAGAGCGGGGAGAGGCCTCCTCGAAAAGAGCGGGGACAGGCCGCATCGAAAAGAGCGGGCAGAGGCCTCCTCGAAAAGAGCGGGGAGAGGCCGCATTGAAAAGAGTGGGGAGAGGCCGCATTGAAAAGAGTGGGGAGAGGCCGCATTGAAAAGAGTGGGGAGAGGCCGCATCGAACAGAGCGGGGAGAGGCCTCCTCGAACAGAGCGGGGTCAGGCTGCATCGAAAAGAGCGGGCAGTGGCCGCATCGAAAAGAGCGGGGACAGGCCGCATTGAAAAGAGCGGGGAGAGGCCTCCTCGAAAAGAGTGGGCAGAGGCCGCATCGAAAAGAGCGGGCAGAGGCCGCATCGAAAAGAGCGTGCAGAGACGCAACGAAAAGAGCGGGCAGAGGCCGCATCGAAAAGAGCGGGCAGAGGCCTCCTCGAATAGAGCGGGCAGAGGCCTCCTCGAATAGAGCGGGGAGAGGCCGCATCGAAAAGAGCGGGGAGAGGCCTCCTCGAAAAGAGCGGGGAGAGGCCTCCTCGAAAAAAGCGGGGAGAGGCCGCATCGAAAAGAGCGGGCAGAGGCCGCATCGAAAAGAGCGGGGACAGGCCGCATCGAAAAGAGCGGGGACAGGCCGCATCGAAAAGAGCGGGCAGAGGCCGCATCGAAAAGAGCGGGGACAGGCCGCATCGAAAAGAGCGGGGAGAGGCCTCCTCGAAAAGAGTGGGCAGAGGCCGCATCGAAAAGAGCGGGGAGAGGCCTCCTCGAAAAGAGCGGGGAGAGGCCGCATCGAAAAGAGCGGGGACAGGCCGCATCGAAAAGAGCGGGCAGTGGCCGCATCGAAAAGAGCGGGGACAGGCCGCATTGAAAAGAGCGGGGAGAGGCCGCATTGAAAAGAGCGGGGAGAGGCCTCTTCGAAAAGAGCGGGGAGAGGCCGCATCGAAAAGAGCGGGGAGAGGCCGCCTTGAAAAGAGCGGGCAGAGGCTGCCTTGCAAAGAGTGGGCAGAGGCCGCATCGAAAAGAGCGGGGAGAGGCCGCATCGAAATGAGCGGGGAGAGGCCGCATCGAAAAGAGCGGGCAGAGGACTCCTCGAAAAGAGCGGGCAGAGGCCGCATCGAAAAGAGCGGGGAGAGGCCGCATCGAAAAGAGCGGGGAGAGGCCTCTTCGAAAAGAGCGGGGAGAGGCCGCATCGAAAAGAGCGGGGAGAGGCCGCATCGAAAAGAGCGGGGAGAGGCCGCATCGAAAAGAGCGGGGAGAGGCCGCATCGAAAAGAGCGGGAAGGGGTCTCCTCGAAAAGAGCGGGGAGAGGCCGCATCGAAAAGAGCGGGGAGAGGCCTCCTCGAAAAGAGCGGGGAGAGGCCGCCTTGAAAAGAGCGGGGAGAGGCCTCCTCGAAAAGAGCGGGGAGAGGCCGCATCGAAAAGAGCGGGGAGAGGCCACATCGAAAAGAGCGGGGAGAGGCCTCCTCGAAAAGAGCGGGGAGAGGCCTCCTCGAAAAGAGCGGGGAGAGGCCGCCTTGAAAAGAGCGGGCAGAGGCTGCCTTGCAAAGAGCGGGGAGAGGCCGCCTTGAAAAGAGCGGGGAGAGGCCTCCTCGAAAAGAGCGGGAGAGCCGCATCGAAAAGAGCGGGGAGAGGCCTCATCGAAAAGAGCGGGGAGAGGCCTCCTCGAAAAGAGCGGGGAGAGGCCTCCTCGAAAAGAGCGGGGAGAGGCCTCCTCGAAAAGAGCGGGCAGAGGCCGCATCGAAAAGAGCGGGGAGAGGCCGCATCGAAAAGAGCGTGGAGAGGCTGCATCGAAAAGAGCGTGCAGAGGCCGCTTTGAAAAGAGCGGGGAGAGGCCGCATCGAAAAGAGCGGGGAGGGGTCTCCTCGAAAAGAGCGGGGAGAGGCCGCATCGAAAAGAGCGGGGAGAGGCCTCCTAGAAAAGAGCGGGGAGAGGCCGCCGTGAAAAGAGCGGGCAGAGGCTGCCTTGCAAAGAGCGGGCAGAGGCCGCATCGAAAAGAGCGGGGAGAGGCCGCATCGAAAAGAGCGGGGAGAGGCTTCACTGAAAAGAGCGGGCAGAGGCCTCCTCGAAAAGAGCGGGCGGAGGCCTCCTCGAAAAGAGCGGGCAGAGGCCTCCTCGAAAAGAGTGGGGAGAGGCCTCCTCGAAAAGGGCGGGGAGAGGCCTCCTCGAAAAGGGCGGGCATAGGCCGCATCGAAAAGAGCGGGGACAGGCCGCATTGAAAAGAGCGGGCAGAGGCCGCATCGAAAAGAGCGGGCAGAGGCCACATCGAAAAGAGCGGGCAGAGGCCTCCTCGAAATGAGCGGGCAGAGGCCGCATCGAAAAGAGCGGAGACAGGTCGCATCGAAAGGCCGCATCGAAAAGAGCGGGGAGGGGCCGCATCGAAAAGAGCGGGGACAGGCCCCATCGAAAAGAGCGGGCAGAGGCCTCCTCGAAAAGAGCGGGCAGCAGCCTCCTCGAAAAGAGCGGGGAGAGGCCGCATCGAAAAGAGCGGGGAGAGGCCGCATTGAAAAGAGTGGGGAGAGGCCGCATCGAACAGAGCGGGGAGAGGCCTCCTCGAAAAGAGCGGGGACAGGCCGCATCGAAAAGAGCGGGCAGAGGCCTCCTCGAAAAGAGCGGGGAGAGGCCGCATTGAAAAGAGTGGGGAGAGGCCGCATCGAACAGAGCGGGGAGAGGCCTCCTCGAACAGAGCGGGGTCAGGCCGCATCGAAAAGAGCGGGCAGTGGCCGCATCGAAAAGAGCGGGGACAGGCCGCATCGAAAAGAGCGGGGACAGGCCGCATCGAAAAGAGTGGGCAGAGGCCGCATCGAAAAGAGCGGGCAGAGGCCGCATCGAAAAGAGCGTGCAGAGACGCAACGAAAAGAGCGGGCAGAGGCCGCATCGAAAAGAGCGGGGAGAGGCCTCCTCGAAAAGAGCGGGGAGAGGCCTCCTCGAAAAAAGCGGGGAGAGGCCGCATCGAAAAGAGCGGGCAGAGGCCGCATCGAAAAGAGCGGGGAGAGGCCTCCTCGAAAAGAGCGGGGAGAGGCCTCCTCGAAAAGAGCGGGGAGAGGCCTCCTCGAAAAGAGCGGGGAGAGGCCGCATCGAAAAGAGCGGGGACAGGCCGCATCGAAAAGAGCGGGGACAGGCCGCATCGAAAAGAGCGGGCAGAGGCCGCATCGAAAAGAGCGGGGACAGGCCACATTGAAAAGAGCGGGGAGAGGCCTCCTCGAAAAGAGTGGGCAGAGGCCGCATCGAAAAGAGCGGGGAGAGGCCTCCTCGAAAAGAGCGGGGAGAGGCCGCATCGAAAAGAGCGGGGACAGGCCGCATCGAAAAGAGCGGGGACAGGCCGCATCGAAAAGAGCGGGCAGTGGCCGCATCGAAAAGAGCGGGGACAGGCCGCATTGAAAAGAGCGGGGAGAGGCCTCCTCGAAAAGAGTGGGCAGAGGCCGCATCGAAAAGAGCGGGCAGAGGCCGCATCGAAAAGAGCGTGCAGAGACGCAACGAAAAGAGCGGGCAGAGGCCGCATCGAAAAGAGCGGGCAGAGGCCTCCTCGAATAGAGCGGGGAGAGGCCGCATCGAAAAGAGCGGGGAGAGGCCTCCTCGAAAAGAGCGGGGAGAGGCCGCATCGAAAAGAGCGGGGAGAGGCCTCCTCGAAAAGAGCGGGGAGAGGCCGCATCGAAAAGAGCGGGGACAGGCCGCATCGAAAAGAGCGGGGACATGCCGCATCGAAAAGAGCGGGCAGAGGCCTCCTCGAAAAGAGCGGTGAGAGGCCGCATCGAAAAGAGCGGGGGAGAGGCCGCATCGAAAAGAGCGGGCAAAAGGCGCATCAAAAACAGCGGGGAGAGGCCGCATCGAAAACAGCGGGCAGAGGGCGCATCGAAAAGAGCGGGCAGAGGCCTCCTCGATAAGAGCGGGGACAGGCCGCATCGAAAAGAGCGGGCAGAGGCCTCCTCGAAAAGAGCGGGCAGAGGCCGCATCGAAAAGAGCGGGGAGAGGCCGCATCGAAAAGAGCGGGGAGAGGCCGCATCGAAAAGAGCGGGGAGAGGCCGCATCGAAAAGAGCGGGGAGAGGCCGCATCGAAAAGAGCGGGGAGAGGCCGCATCGAAAAGAGCGGGGAGAGGCCTCCTCGGAAAGAGCGGGCAGAGGCCGCATCGAAAAGAGCGGGGAGAGGCCGCATCGAAAAGAGCGGGGAGAGGACGCATCGAAAAGAGCGGGGAGAGGCCGCATCGAAAAGAGCGGGGAGAGGCCGTATCGAAAAGAGCGGGGAGAGGCCGCATCGAAAAGAGCGGGGAGAGGCCTCTTCGAAAAGAGCGGGGAGAGGCCTCTTCGAAAAGAGCGGGGAGAGGCCGCATCGAAAAGAGCGGGGAGAGGCCGCCTTGAAAAGAGCGGGGAGAGGCCGCATCGAAAAGAGCGGGGAGGGGTCTCCTCGAAAAGAGCGGGGAGAGGCCGCATCGAAAAGAGCGGGGAGAGGCCTCCTCGGAAAGAGCGGGGAGAGGCCGCCTTGAAAAGTGCGGGCAGAGGCCGCCTTGCAAAGAGCGGGCAGAGGCCGCATCGAAAAGAGCGGGGAGAGGCTGCATCGAAAAGAGCGGGGAGAGGCCGCATCGAAAAGAGCGGGGAGAGGCCGCATCGAAAAGAGCGGGGAGAGGCCGCATCGAAAAGAGCGGGGACAGGCCTCCTCGAAAACAGCGGGCAGAGGCCGCATCGAATAGAGCGGGGAGAGGCCTCCTCGAAAAGAGCGGGCAGAGGCCTTCTCGAAAAGAGCGGGCAGGGGCCGCATCGAAAAGAGCGGGCAGAGGCCTCCTCGAAAAGAGCGGGGACAGGCCGCATCGAAAAGAGCGGGCAGAGGCCGCATCGAAAAGAGCGGGCAGAGGCCTCCTCGAAAAGAGCGGGGAGAGGCCGCATCGAAAAGAGCAGGCAGAGGCCGCATCGAAAAGAGCGGTGAGAGGCCGCATCGAAAAGAGCGGGGACAGGCCGCATCGAAAAGAGCGGGCAGAGGCCTCCTCGAAAAGAGCGGGCAGAGGCCGCATCGAATAGAGCGGGGAGAGGCCTCCTCGAAAAGAGCGGGGAGAGGCCTCCTCGAAAAGAGCGGGCAGAGGCCTCCTCGAAAAGAGCGGGCAGAGGCCTCCTCGAAAAGAGCGGGCAGAGGCCGCATCGAAAAGAGCGGGCGGAGACGGCATCGAAAAGAGCGGGGAGAGGCCGCATCGAAAAGAGCGGGCAGAGGCCGCATCGAAAAGAGCGGGCAGAGGCCGCATCGAAAAGAGCGGGGAGAGGCCGCATCGAAAAGAGCGGGGAGAGGCCGCATCGAAAAGAGCGGGGAGAGGCCGCATCGAAAAGAGCGGGGAGAGGCCGCATCGAAAAGAGCGGGGAGAGGCCTCTTAGAAAAGAGCCGGGAGAGGCCTCTTCGAAAAGAGCGGGGAGAGGCCGCATCGAAAAGAGCGGGGAGAGGCCGCATCGAAAAGAGCGGGGACAGGCCTCCTCGAAAAGAGCGGGCAGAGGCCTCCTCGAAAAGAGCGGGCAGGGGTCGCATCGAAAAGAGCGGGCAGAGGCCTCCTCGAAAAGAGCGGGCAGAGGCCTCCTCGAAAAGAGCGGGCAGAGGCCGCATCGAAAAGAGCGGGCAGAGGCCGCATCGAAAAGAGCGGGGAGAGGCCGCATCGAAAAGAGCGGGGAGAGGCCGCATCGAAAAGAGCGGGCAGAGGCCTCCTCGAAAAGAGCGGGCAGAGGCCGCATCGAAAAGAGCGGGGAGAGGCCTCTTCGAAAAGAGCGGGGAGAGGCCGCATCGAAAAGAGCGGGGAGAGGCCGCATCGAAAAGAGCGGGGAGAGGCCGCATCGAAAAGAGCGGGGAGAGGCCGCATCGAAAAGAGCGGGGAGAGGCCGCATCGAAAAGAGCGGGGAGAGGCCGCATCGAAAAGAGCGGGGAGGGCTCTCCTCGAAAAGAGCGGGGAGAGGCCGCATCGAAAAGAGCGGGGAGAGGCCTCCTCGAAAAGAGCGGGGAGAGGCCGCCTTGAAAAGAGCAGGGAGAGGCCTCCTCGAAAAGAGCGGGGAGAGGCCGCATCGAAAAGAGCGGGGAGAGGCCGCATCGAAAAGAGTGGGGAGAGGCCTCCTCGAAAAGAGCGGGCAGAGGCTGCCCTGCAAAGAGCGGGCAGAGGCCGCATCGAAAAGAGCGGGGAGAGGCCGCATCGAAAAGAGCGGGCAGAGGCCGCATCGAAAAGAGCGGGCAGAGGCCGCATCGAAAAGAGCGTGCAGAGGCCGCATCGAAAAGAGCGGGGAGAGGCTTCACTGAAAAGAGCGGGCGGAGGCCTCCTCGAAAAGAGCGGGCGGAGGCCTTCTCGAAAAGAGCGGGCAGAGGCCTCCTCAAAAAGAGTGGGGAGAGGACTCCTCGAAAAGGGCGGGGAGAGGCCGCATCGAAAAGAGCGGGCATAGGCCGCATCGAAAAGAGCGGGGACAGGCCGCATTGAAAAGAGCGGGCAGAGGCCGCATCGAAAAGAGCGGGCAGAGGCCACATCGAAAAGAGCGGGCAGAGGCCACATCGAAAAGAGCGGAGACAGGTCGCATCGAAAGGCCGCATCAAAAAGAGCGGGGAGGGGCCGCATCGAAAAGAGCGGGGACAGGCCGCATCGAAAAGAGCGGGCAGAGGCCTCCTCGAAAAGAGCGGGCAGCGGCCTCCTCGAAAAGAGCGGGGAGAGGCCGCATCGAAAAGAGTGGGGAGAGGACGCATCGAACAGAGCGGGGAGAGGCCTCCTCGAAAAGAGCGGGGACAGGCCGCATCGAAAAGAGCGGGCAGAGGCCTCCTCGAAAAGAGCGGGGAGAAGCCGCATCGAAAAGAGTGGGGAGAGGCCGCATCGAAAAGAGCGGAGACAGGTCGCATCGAAAGGCCGCATCAAAAAGAGCGGGGAGGGGCCGCATCGAAAAGAGCGGGGACAGGCCGCATCGAAAAGAGCGGGCAGAGGCCTCCTCGAAAAGAGCGGGCAGCGGCCTCCTCGAAAAGAGCGGGGAGAGGCCGCATCGAAAAGAGTGGGGAGAGGACGCATCGAACAGAGCGGGGAGAGGCCTCCTCGAAAAGAGCGGGGACAGGCCGCATCGAAAAGAGCGGGCAGAGGCCTCCTCGAAAAGAGCGGGGAGAAGCCGCATCGAAAAGAGTGGGGAGAGGCCGCATCGAACAGAGCGGGGAGAGGCCTCCTCGAACAGAGCGGGGTCAGGCCGCATCGAAAAGAGCGGGCAGTGGCCGCATCGAAAAGAGCGGGGACAGGCCGCATCGAAAAGAGCGGGGAGAGGCCTCCTCGAAAAGAGCGTGCAGAGACGCAACGAAAAGAGCGGGCAGAGGCCGCATCGAAAAGAGCGGGCAGAGGCCGCATCGAAAAGAGCGGGCAGAGGCCGCATCGAAAAGAGCGGGGAGAGGCCTCCTCGAAAAGAGCGGGGAGAGGCCTCCTCGAAAAGAGCGGGCAGAGGCCGCATCGAAAAGAGCGGGCAGAGGCCGCATCGAAAAGAGCGTGCAGAGACGCAACGAAAAGAGCGGGCAGAGGCCGCATCGAAAAGAGCGGGCAGAGGCCTCCTCGAATAGAGCGGGGAGAGGCCGCATCGAAAAGTGCAGGCAGAGGCCGCCTCGCAAAGAGCGGGCAGAGGCCGCATCGAAAAGAGCGGGGAGAGGCCGCATCGAAAAGAGCGGGGAGAGGCCGCATCGAAAAGAGCGGGGAGAAGCCGCATCGAAAAGAGCGGGGACAGGCCTCCTCGAAAAGAGCGGGCAGAGGCCTCCTCGAAAAGAGCGGGCAGAGGCCTCCTCGAAAAGAGCGGGCAGAGGCCTCCTCGAAAAGAGCGGGCAGAGGCCGCATCGAAAAGAGCGGGCAGAGGCCGCATCGAAAAGAGCGGGGAGAGGCCGCATCGAAAAGAGCGGGGAGAGGCCGCATCGAAAAGAGCGGGCAGAGGCCTCCTCGAAAAGAGCGGGCAGAGGCCGCATCGAAAAGAGCGGGGAGAGGCCGCATCGAAAAGAGCGGGGAGAGGCCTCTTCGAAAAGAGCGGGGAGAGGCCGCATCGAAAAGAGCGGGGAGAGGCCGCCTTGAAAAGAGCGGGCAGAGGCTGCCTTGCAAAGAGCGGGGAGAGGCCGCATCGAAAAGAGCGGGGGGAGGCCGCATCGAAAAGAGCGGGCAGAGGCCTCCTCGAAAAGAGCGGGCAGAGGCCGCATCGAAAAGAGCGGGGAGAGGCCGCATCGAAAAGAGCGGGGAGAGGCCGCATCGAAAAGAGCGGGGGGAGGCCGCATCGAAAAGAGCGGGCAGAGGCCTCCTCGAAAAGAGCGGGCAGAGGCCTCCTCGAAAAGAGCGGGGAGAGGCCGCATCGAAAAGAGCGGGGAGAGGCCGCATCGAAAAGAGCGGGGAGAGGCCTCTTCGAAAAGAGCGGGGAGAGGCCGCATCGAAAAGAGCGGGGAGAGGCCGCATCGAAAAGAGCGGGGAGAGGCCGCATCGAAAAGAGCGGGGAGAGGCCGCATCGAAAAGAGCGGGGAGAGGCCGCATCGAAAAGAGCGGGGAGAGGCCGCATCGAAAAGAGCGGGGAGGGCTCTCCTCGAAAAGAGCGGGGAGAGGCCGCATCGAAAAGAGCGGGGAGAGGCCTCCTCGAAAAGAGCGGGGAGAGGCCGCCTTGAAAAGAGCGGGGAGAGGCCTCCTCGAAAAGAGCGGGGAGAGGCCGCATCGAAAAGAGCGGGGAGAGGCCGCATCGAAAAGAGTGGGGAGAGGCCTCCTCGAAAAGAGCGGGGAGAGGCCGCCTTGAAAAGAGCGGGCAGAGGCTGCCCTGCAAAGAGCGGGCAGAGGCCGCATCGAAAAGAGCGGGGAGAGGCCGCATCGAAAAGAGCGGGCAGAGGCCGCATCGAAAAGAGCGGGCAGAGGCCGCATCGAAAAGAGCGTGCAGAGGCCGCTTCGAAAAGAGCGGGGAGAGGCCGCATCGAAAAGAGCGGGGAGGGGTCTCCTCGAAAAGAGCGGGGAGAGGCCGCATCGAAAAGAGCGGGGAGAGGCCTCCTCGAAAAGAGCGGGGAGAGGCCGCCTTGAAAAGAGCGGGCAGAGGCTGCCTTGCAAAGAGCGGGCAGAGGCCGCATCGAAAAGAGCGGGGAGAGGCCGCATCGAAAAGAGCGGGGGGAGGCCGCATCGAAAAGAGCGGGCAGAGGCCTCCTCGAAAAGAGCGGGGAGAGGCCGCATCGAAAAGAGCGGGGAGAGGCCGCATCGAAAAGAGCGGGGAGAGGCCTCTTCGAAAAGAGCGGGGAGAGGCCGCATCGAAAAGAGCGGGGAGAGGCCGCATCGAAAAGAGCGGGGAGAGGCCGCATCGAAAAGAGCGGGGAGAGGCCGCATCGAAAAGAGCGGGGAGAGGCCGCATCGAAAAGAGCGGGGAGGGCTCTCCTCGAAAAGAGCGGGGAGAGGACGCATCGAAAAGAGCGGGGAGAGGCCTCCTCGAAAAGAGCGGGGAGAGGCCGCCTTGAAAAGAGCAGGGAGAGGCCTCCTCGAAAAGAGCGGGGAGAGGCCGCATCGAAAAGAGCGGGGAGAGGCCGCATCGAAAAGAGTGGGGAGAGGCCTCCTCGAAAAGAGCGGGCAGAGGCTGCCCTGCAAAGAGCGGGCAGAGGCCGCATCGAAAAGAGCGGGGAGAGGCCGCATCGAAAAGAGCGGGCAGAGGCCGCATCGAAAAGAGCGGGCAGAGGCCGCATCGAAAAGAGCGGGGAGAGGCTTCACTGAAAAGAGCGGGCGGAGGCCTCCTCGAAAAGAGCGGGCGGAGGCCTCCTCGAAAAGAGCGGGCAGAGGCCTCCTCAAAAAGAGTGGGGAGAGGCCTCCTCGAAAAGGGCGGGGAGAGGCCGCATCGAAAAGAGCGGGCATAGGCCGCATCGAAAAGAGCGGGGTCAGGCCGCATTGAAAAGAGCGGGCAGAGGCCGCATCGAAAAGAGCGGGCAGAGGCCACATCGAAAAGAGCGGGCAGAGGCCACATCGAAAAGAGCGGGCAGAGGCCGCATCGAAAAGAGCGGAGACAGGTCGCATCGAAAGGCCGCATCAAAAAGAGCGGGGAGGGGCCGCATCGAAAAGAGCGGGGACAGGCCGCATCGAAAAGAGCGGGCAGAGGCCTCCTCGAAAAGAGCGGGCAGCGGCCTCCTCGAAAAGAGCGGGGAGAGGCCGCATCGAAAAGAGTGGGGAGAGGACGCATCGAACAGAGCGGGGAGAGGCCTCCTCGAAAAGAGCGGGGACAGGCCGCATCGAAAAGAGCGGGCAGAGGCCTCCTCGAAAAGAGCGGGGAGAAGCCGCATCGAAAAGAGTGGGGAGAGGCCGCATCGAAAAGAGCGGAGACAGGTCGCATCGAAAGGCCGCATCAAAAAGAGCGGGGAGGGGCCGCATCGAAAAGAGCGGGGACAGGCCGCATCGAAAAGAGCGGGCAGAGGCCTCCTCGAAAAGAGCGGGCAGCGGCCTCCTCGAAAAGAGCGGGGAGAGCCCGCATCGAAAAGAGTGGGGAGAGGACGCATCGAACAGAGCGGGGAGAGGCCTCCTCGAAAAGAGCGGGGACAGGCCGCATCGAAAAGAGCGGGCAGAGGCCTCCTTGAAAAGAGCGGGGAGAAGCCGCATCGAAAAGAGTGGGGAGAGGCCGCATCGAACAGAGCGGGGAGAGGCCTCCTCGAACAGAGCGGGGTCAGGCCGCATCGAAAAGAGCGGGCAGTGGCCGCATCGAAAAGAGCGGGGACAGGCCGCATTGAAAAGAGCGGGGAGAGGCCTCCTCGAAAAGAGCGTGCAGAGACGCAACGAAAAGAGCGGGCAGAGGCCGCATCGAAAAGAGCGGGCAGAGGCCGCATCGAAAAGAGCGGGCAGAGGCCGCATCGAAAAGAGCGGGGAGAGGCCGCATCGAAAAGAGCGGGGAGAGGCCTCCTCGAAAAGAGCGGGCAGAGGCCGCATCGAAAAGAGCGGGCAGAGGCCGCATCGAAAAGAGCGTGCAGAGACGCAACGAAAAGAGCGGGCAGAGGCCGCATCGAAAAGAGCGGGCAGAGGCCTCCTCGAATAGAGCGGGGAGAGGCCGCATCGAAAAGTGCAGGCAGAGGCCGCCTCGCAAAGAGCGGGCAGAGGCCGCATCGAAAAGAGCGGGGAGAGGCCGCATCGAAAAGAGCGGGGAGAGGCCGCATCGAAAAGAGCGGGGAGAAGCCGCATCGAAAAGAGCGGGGACAGGCCTCCTCGAAAAGAGCGGGCAGAGGCCTCCTCGAAAAGAGCGGGCAGGGGTCGCATCGAAAAGAGCGGGCAGAGGCCTCCTCGAAAAGAGCGGGCAGAGGCCTCCTCGAAAAGAGCGGGCAGAGGCCGCATCGAAAAGAGCGGGCAGAGGCCGCATCGAAAAGAGCGGGGAGAGGCCGCATCGAAAAGAGCGGGGAGAGGCCGCATCGAAAAGAGCGGGCAGAGGCCTCCTCGAAAAGAGCGGGCAGAGGCCGCATCGAAAAGAGCGGGGAGAGGCCGCATCGAAAAGAGCGGGGAGAGGCCTCTTCGAAAAGAGCGGGGAGAGGCCGCATCGAAAAGAGCGGGGAGAGGCCGCCTTGAAAAGAGCGGGCAGAGGCTGCCTTGCAAAGAGCGGGGAGAGGCCGCATCGAAAAGAGCGGGGGGAGGCCGCATCGAAAAGAGCGGGCAGAGGCCTCCTCGAAAAGAGCGGGCAGAGGCCGCATCGAAAAGAGCGGGGAGAGGCCGCATCGAAAAGAGCGGGGAGAGGCCGCATCGAAAAGAGCGGGGGGAGGCCGCATCGAAAAGAGCGGGCAGAGGCCTCCTCGAAAAGAGCGGGCAGAGGCCGCATCGAAAAGAGCGGGGAGAGGCCGCATCGAAAAGAGCGGGGAGAGGCCGCATCGAAAAGAGCGGGGAGAGGCCTCTTCGAAAAGAGCGGGGAGAGGCCGCATCGAAAAGAGCGGGGAGAGGCCGCATCGAAAAGAGCGGGGAGAGGCCGCATCGAAAAGAGCGGGGAGAGGCCGCATCGAAAAGAGCGGGGAGAGGCCGCATCGAAAAGAGCGGGGAGAGGCCGCATCGAAAAGAGCGGGGAGGGCTCTCCTCGAAAAGAGCGGGGAGAGGCCGCATCGAAAAGAGCGGGGAGAGGCCTCCTCGAAAAGAGCGGGGAGAGGCCGCCTTGAAAAGAGCAGGGAGAGGCCTCCTCGAAAAGAGCGGGGAGAGGCCGCATCGAAAAGAGCGGGGAGAGGCCGCATCGAAAAGAGTGGGGAGAGGCCTCCTCGAAAAGAGCGGGGAGAGGCCGCCTTGAAAAGAGCGGGCAGAGGCTGCCCTGCAAAGAGCGGGCAGAGGCCGCATCGAAAAGAGCGGGGAGAGGCCGCATCGAAAAGAGCGGGCAGAGGCCGCATCGAAAAGAGCGGGCAGAGGCCGCATCGAAAAGAGCGTGCAGAGGCCGCTTCGAAAAGAGCGGGGAGAGGCCGCATCGAAAAGAGCGGGGAGGGGTCTCCTCGAAAAGAGCGGGGAGAGGCCGCATCGAAAAGAGCGGGGAGAGGCCTCCTCGAAAAGAGCGGGGAGAGGCCGCCTTGAAAAGAGCGGGCAGAGGCTGCCTTGCAAAGAGCGGGCAGAGGCCGCATCGAAAAGAGCGGGGAGAGGCCGCATCGAAAAGAGCGGGGAGAGGCTTCACTGAAAAGAGCGGGCGGAGGCCTCCTCGAAAAGAGCGGGCGGAGGCCTCCTCGAAAAGAGCGGGCAGAGGCCTCCTCAAAAAGAGTGGGGAGAGGCCTCCTCGAAAAGGGCGGGGAGAGGCCGCATCGAAAAGAGCGGGCATAGGCCGCATCGAAAAGAGCGGGGACAGGCCGCATTGAAAAGAGCGGGCAGAGGCCGCATCGAAAAGAGCGGGCAGAGGCCGCATCGAAAAGAGCGGGCAGAGGCCACATCGAAAAGAGCGGGCAGAGGCCACATCGAAAAGAGCGGGCAGAGGCCGCATCGAAAAGAGCGGAGACAGGTCGCATCGAAAGGCCGCATCAAAAAGAGCGGGGAGGGGCCGCATCGAAAAGAGCGGGGACAGGCCGCATCGAAAAGAGCGGGCAGAGGCCTCCTCGAAAAGAGCGGGCAGCGGCCTCCTCGAAAAGAGCGGGGAGAGGCCGCATCGAAAAGAGTGGGGAGAGGACGCATCGAACAGAGCGGGGAGAGGCCTCCTCGAAAAGAGCGGGGACAGGCCGCATCGAAAAGAGCGGGCAGAGGCCTCCTCGAAAAGAGCGGGGAGAAGCCGCATCGAAAAGAGTGGGGAGAGGCCGCATCGAACAGAGCGGGGAGAGGCCTCCTCGAACAGAGCGGGGTCAGGCCGCATCGAAAAGAGCGGGGAGGGGTCTCCTCGAAAAGAGCGGGGAGAGGCCGCATCGAAAAGAGCGGGGAGAGGCCTCCTCGGAAAGAGCGGGGAGAGGCCGCCTTGAAAAGAGCGGGGAGAGGCCGCATCGAAAAGAGCGGGGAGGGGTCTCCTCGGAAAGAGCGGGGAGAGGCCGCATCGAAAAGAGCGGGGAGAGGCCTCCTCGGAAAGAGCGGGGAGAGGCCGCCTTGAAAAGTGCGGGCAGAGGCCGCCTTGCAAAGAGCGGGCAGAGGCCGCATCGAAAAGAGCGGGGAGAGGCCGCATCGAAAAGAGCGGGGAGAGGCCGCATCGAAAAGAGCGGGGAGAGGCCGCATCGAAAAGAGCGGGGACAGGCCTCCTCGAAAACAGCGGGCAGAGGCCGCATCGAATAGAGCGGGGAGAGGCCTCCTCGAAAAGAGCGGGCAGAGGCCGCCTCGCAAAGAGCGGGCAGAGGCCGCATCGAAAAGAGCGGGGAGAGGCCGCATCGAAAAGAGCGGGGAGAGGCTTCAATGAAAAGAGCGGGCAGAGGCCTCCTCGAAAAGAGCGGGCAGAGGCCTCCTCGAAAAGAGCGGGGAGAGGCCTCCTCGAAAAGAGCGGGGAGAGGCCTCGTCGAAAAGAGCGGGGAGAGGCCTCGTCGAAAAGAGCGGGGAGAGGCCTCCTCGAAAAGAGCGGGGACAGGCCGCATCGAAAAGAGCGGGGACAGGCCGCATCGAAAAGAGCGGGGAGAGGCCGCATCGAAAAGAGCGGGGAGAGGCCGCATCGAAAAGAGCGGGGAGGGGTCTCCTCGAAAAGAGCGGGGAGGGGTCTCCTCGAAAAGAGCGGGGAGAGGCCGCATCGAAAAGAGCGGGGAGAGGCCGCATCGAAAAGATCGGGGAGGGGTCTCCTCGAAAAGAGCGGGGAGAGGCCGCATCGAAAAGAGCGGGGAGGGGTCTCCTCGAAAAGAGCGGGGAGAGGCTTCACTGAAAAGAGCGCCGGGTTCTGGGAGAGGCCGCATCGAAAAGAGCGCCGGGTTCTGGGAGAGGCCGCATCGAAAAGAGCGCCGGGTTCTGGGAGAGGCCGCATCGAAAAGAGCGCCGGGTTCTGGGAGAGGCCGCATCGAAAAGAGCGCCGGGTTCTGGGAGAGGCTGTCCCATCTGTTCTATCTCGTAACCTGTCCTCTGCCGGGTCCTCTGTTCAGTGGAAAGAGCTTGTTTAAGAAAATCAAGTGTGACATCACAGGCAAGCAGGTAGGTGATTGGTTGGAGAAGAAGCTATCTGTTTGGTGAGTATCTGGTAAGTGATTAAAGTCCATTCTAATCCTAACATTTAAAATAGTAAAGGAACTAGTGGTAAGCTTAAAAAAATATATTTTAAAAAAGGAAAATAAAATAATGTATTTAATTAAAACACATTAAGGATGGCAGGACAGGTGATGTGCCACAGCTGTAGCATGTGGGAGCTCCTGGATGTCAGTGTGATCCAGGGCAAACACGTCTGCAGTAAGTGTTGGTGGCTTGAAGAGCTTCGGCTCAGGGTAATTGAACTGGAGGCTGAGCTGCAGACACTGCAGTACATCAGGGAGGGAGAAAGTTACCTGGATATTTTGTACCAGGAGGCAGTGACACCCCTTAGGATAGGGTCTTCTGATTTGGTCAGTGGCCAGGGACAGGAGAGTGTGTCTGTAGTTGATGCAGGTAAGGGGACCCAGAGGGCAGGAGTGCAGGAATCTCAGCCTTTGCAATTGTCCAACAGGTTTGAGGTTCTTTCAGCTTGTTTGGATGAGAGTGGGGGCTGCAGGGTGGATGAGCAACTTCATCATGGCACCATGGTACAGGAAGCCATTCAAGTGGAGGGAGAAAAAAGGAATGCAGTGGTAGCAGGGGACAGTATAGTGAGGGGGATTGACACTGTTCTCTGCAGCAAAGAGCAAGAGCCCAAACGGCTGTGTTGCCTGCCCTGTGCCAGGGCTCGGGACATCTGCACGGTGTGGAGTGGAACTTACAGTGGAAGGGGGAGGATCTAGTCGTCGTGGTCCATGTAGTTACCAATGACATAGGCAGGACAAGGAAAGAGGTTCTACATAGTCAGTATGAGGTGTTAGGCACCAAATTAAGCAGAACCTCAAAGGTAATCTCTGGATTATTACCTGAGCCACGTGCAAATTGGCACAGGGCAAATAAGATTAGAGAAATTAATGCGTGGCTCAAAGACTGGTGTGGTCGAAGTAGGTTCAGGTTTGTGGGGCACTGGCACCAGTATTGGGGAAAGTGATGGCAGTACCGTTTGGACAGTCGAAACCTGAACCATGCTGGGGCCAGTGTTCTGGAGAGCCACATAACTAGGAAGTGGAGGGTTTTAAACTGAATAGTGCGGACAAGGGATCAAATTTGGGAAGATATGGTAAATCAAGGAGTAGAGACAAGGCAAGAGAGAAAGGTATTAATATGGGAAATAATAAACAGACTGTGACAGGAAGGGACAGAGCATACAAATCTACAAGTAAATCAACAGATAAGGCTAGAGGTTACAAAAATAATAAAAGGACAAAACTAAAGGCTCTGCATCTGAATCCACATAGCATTCGAAAAACAGATGAACTGAGAGCACAAATAGAAGAGGGTGGTGAGTGCCTGGAACTTGCTGCCAGGGGAGGTGGTGGAAGCAGATACGATAACGACGTTTAAGAGACAGCTTGACAAATACATGAATAGGATGGGAAGAGAGAGATATGGGCCCCGGAAGTGCAGAAGGTGTTAGTTTAGGCAGGCATCAAGATTGGCGCAGGCTTGGAGGGCCGAATGGCCTGTTCCTGTGCTGTACTGTTCTTTGTTCAGCAGTTGGCATTAGAGACATGGCTGCAGGATGACATCAATTAGGGCCTGAATACTGATGGGTACATGGTATTTAGGAAGGACAGGAAGATAGGAAAAGTTGGAGGGGTAGCTCTGTTAATTAATGATGGTATTAGTGCAATAGAGAGGGATGACCTAAGTCCCCCTCCCTGATGTGTTGCAGTGTCTACAGCTCGGACTCCAATTCAATGACTCTCAGCCGATGCTCTTCGAGCCGCAAACATTTATTGCAGACGTGTTTGCCATGTTCATGGATGTAGAAGCAGTTTGGGTAGAGATGAGAAATCATAAAGGCAAGATGTCGCTTGTGGGAGTGGTGTACAGGCCACCTAACATTAACCACACTGTAGGACAGGGTATAAAGGAAGAAATAATGGCAGCTTGTCAGAAAGGTAATTATGGGGGATTTTAACCTACATATAGACTAGAAAAATCAGATGGGCAGAGGTAGCCTAGATGAGGAGTACATAGAATGTTTTCGGGATAATTTCTTGGAACAATATGTTCTGGAGCCAACCAGAGAGCTGGCTATACTAGACCTGGTATTGTGCAACAAGCTAGGATTAATTAATGACCTCATAGTTAAGGCACCCCTAGGTAGCAGCGATCATAATATGATTGAATTTTACATTCAGTTTGAGGCAGAGAAGAGAGGGTCCAAGACTAGTACTTTAAACTTAAATAAGGGCAATTATGAGGGCATAAAAGTAGAGCGAGCTAAAGTGAACTGGCATATTAGGTTAAGGGATAGTTCAATAGAGATGCAGTGGCAGACATTTAAGGGGATATTTCAAATACACAGAATAGATACATTTCAACAGGAAAGAAAAATTCCAAAGTTGGGACCCACTCCCTGTGGTTAACTAAAACAGTTAAAGATAGTATCAAACTTAAAAGAAAAAGCATATAATTGTGCAAAAATGGGAAGGTCAGAAGATTGGAAAGAACACAAAAATGCAGGGGAATTAATAATGGATAATAAGGAGATAGCAGATGAATTGAACAGGTTATTTGTATCGGTCTTCACTATTGAGGATACAAGTAACATGCCAGCATTCGCTGTAAGTCATGAAATGGAAGGGAGAGAGGAACTCAAGAAAATTACAATCACCAGGGAAGTGGTACTGAACAAATTGTTGGAGCTGCCGGCTGACAAGTCCCCAGATCCTGATGGACTTCATCCTACAGTGTTAAAAGAAGTTGCAAGTGAGATAGTTGCTGTGTTAGTTTTAGTTTTCCAAAATTCCCTAGATTCAGGTAAGGTTCCGTTAGATTGGAAAATAGCGAACGTAACTTTATTCAAAAGGGAGGGAGAAAGAAAGCAGGAAACTACAGGCCAGCTAGCTTAACATCTGTCTTAAGGAAAATATTAGAAGCTATTATTAAAGAGGTTATAGCAGGGCATTTAGAAAAATTCAAGGTAATCAGGCAGAGTCAACATGGTTTTGTGAAAGGGAAATCATGTTTAACCAATTGATTGGAGTTCTTTGAGGGAGTTACATGTGCTGTGGATAAAGGGGAACCGGTGGATGTATTGTATTTAGATTTCCAGAAGGCATTTGAAAAGGTGCCACATCAAAGGTTATTGCAGAAAATAAAATCTCATGATGTAAGGGGTAACATATTGGCATGGATAGAAGATTGGCTAGCTAACAGGAAACAGAGTTGGCATAAATGCTTCATTTTCTGGTTGGCAAAATGTAACGTGTGGTGTGCTACAGGGAGCTGTGCTGGGGCCTCAACTTTATACAAATTATATAAATGACTTAGATGAAGGGACCAAAGGTATGGTTGCTAAATTTGCCGATGACACAAAGATAGATAGGAAAGTAACTTGTGAAGAGGACATAAGGGGGCTACAAAGGGATACAAGATAGGTTAAGTGAGTGGGCAAAGACCTGGCAAATGGAACATAATGTGGGAAAGTAGGAAATTGTCCACTTTGGCAGAAAGAAAAAAAAAAGCATTTATCTAAAGGGTGAGAGATTGCAGAGCTCTGAGATGCAGAGGGATCTGGATATCCTAGTGCATGAATCGCAAAAGGTACAGCACATAATTAGAAAAGCTAATGGAATGTTATCGTTTATCGCGAGGGGAATTGAATACAAAAGTAGCTTCATCTTTACAGGGCATTGGTGAGACCACATCTGGAGTACTGTGTACAGTATTGCTCTCCTTATTTAAAGAGGGAGGTAAATGCATTGGAGGCAGCACAGAGAAGGTTTACTAGACTAATACTTGCAATGGTCAGGCTGTCTTCTGAGGAAAGGTTGGACAGGCTAAGCTTGTATCCGCTGGAATTTAAGAGTAAGAGGCAACTTGATTGAAACGTATAAGATCCTGAGGGGTCTTGACAGGGTGGATGTGGAAAGGATGTTTCCTCTTGTGGGAGAATCTAGAACTAGGGGTCACTGCTTAAAAATAAGGGGTCGCCCACTTAAGACAGAGATGAGGAGAAATTCTTTTACTCAGCAGGTCGTGAGTCTTTGGAATTCTCTTCCTCAAAAGGTGGTGGAAGCAGAGTCTTTCAATATTTTTAACGCAGAGGTAGATAGATTCTTGATAAGAAAGGCGGTGAAAGGTTATCGGGGGTAGGTGGAAATGTGGAGTAATCAGTTCAGCCATGAACTTACTGAATGGCGGAGCAGGCTCGAGGGGCCTACTCCTAGTTCATATGTTTGTATATTTCCTCTCATGTGGGAACCTAGAACTAGGGGGCAGGGTTTCAGAACAAGGGGTCTCCCATTTAAGAGAGATGAGGAGGAATTTCTTCTCTCGGTGGGTTGTTAGCCTTTGGAATTCTCTCCCCCAGTCGGCAGCGAATGCTGGGTAATTGAATATATACAAGGCTGAGTTAGACAGATTTTTCATCTACAAGGGAGTCAAGCGTTACGGGGGGGGCGGGGGGGGGGGGAGGCAGGAAAATGAAGTTAAGGGCACAATCAGATCAGCCGTGATCTCATTAAATGGCAGAGCAGGCTCGAGGGGCCGAATGGCCTACTCCTGCTCCTATTGCTTACGTTATGTAATGGGGGCTTTACTCTACATCTTACAATTGTACTTTACCTGATGATATTTGATTCTGGCACCGGGTGCATGAATCAGTGTTCCATTTCGAACTCGACCATTCCTCATCACGAAAAGCAGAACAAAAATCTGCAGAAGTATTTTTAAAAATATTGAAAATAAATTCCTACAAAGTAAGGGCATGCCTGCACCAGATCCATGAAATCCTGGTTAGACCTCAGGTTGTGTAGGGATTTGCCCTGACATTTAAAAGCTCCTTCAACTGCTATTTTAGTATCACCCCTGCAGAATGACGAGCATTTGGTGTTGAATTACAATTTTAAACAAGGCCTCAGTTTGGCTGTGAGGCCCACTAAACAGTAGTTTCCAAAAAGTCATACCCACCACAATTAACCACGCGTTTTAAAGCTGGTACAGCTTACATAACAAACAAATAAAACATAATCATAGAATTGTTACAGCACAGGAGGCCACCATTTGGCCCATTTTGCCCCTGGCGGCACTCTGCAAGATCAACTTACCGAGCCCCACTACCTTGCCTTTTCCCTGTAGCCCTGCAAATTTTGTGTCTTCAGATAATTATCCAATTCCCTTTTGAAAGCCACAATTGAATCTGTCTCCACCACACTCTCAGGCAATGCATTCCCGATCCTAAACTCGCTGTATAAAATGGTTTTTCCTCATGTCGCCTCTGCTTCTTTTGCCAATCACCTTAAATAGGTGTCATCTGGTTCTGGATCCCTCTGCTAATTGGAACAGTTTCTCCCTATCTATTCTGTCCAGACCCTTCATGATTTTGAACACCTCGATCAAATCTCCTCTCAACCTTCTCTTCTCCAAGGCAAACAGCCCCAGCTTCTGCAATCTATCCACGTAACTGAAGTCTGTCACCCACTGAACCATTTTCGAAGACTTAGTTTTAGGAAATGAAGATGAGTAGGTGGAAGGGGTAGCAGTGCAAGAGCATTTTGGTGGTAGTGATCATAATTCAGTCAGTTTTAACATAATTATGGAAAACAAGGAGTTCTCAATTGGGGCAAGGCCAATTTTACTAAACTGAGGAGTGATTTAGCCAAAGTGGACTGGAAACAGCGACTTGAAGGTAAATCAGTGTCAGAACAGTGGGAGGCATTCAAAGGGGAGATTCAAGGGTTTCAGAGTAAACATGTTCCCACAATGAAAAAGGGTAAGACAGCCATATCTAGAGCCCCATGGATGTCAAGGAGCCTACAGGGTAAGATAAGGCAGAAAAGGAAAGCTTATGTCCGACACAGAGAACTCAATACTACAGAAAGCTGAGAGGAGTATAGAAAGTGGAGGGGTGAAATTAGGAAAGAAAAAGAGGGCATGAAAGAATATTGGCAAGCAAAATCAAGGTGAACCCAGAGATGTTCAATACATGAAGAGTCAGAGGATAACTAAGGAGAGAGTAGGACCCATAAAAGACCATAAAGGTAACCTATGTGTAGGGGCAGAAGATGTTGGTATGGTTCTTAATCAGTACTTTGCGTCTGTCTTCACAAAAGAGGGGGACGATGCAGATATTGTAGTTAAGGAGGAAGAGTGTGAAGTATTGGATGTGATAAATATAGGGAGAGAGGAAGTATTAATGAGATTAGCATCCTTGAAAGTTGATAAATCACCAGGGCCGGATGAAATGTACCCTAGGCTGTTAAAAGAAGCAAGAGAGGAAATAGCAGAGGGTCTGACCCTCATTTTCCAGCCCTCACTGGATACAGGTGTGGTGCCGGAGGATTGGAGAACTGCTAACGTTGTACCGCTGTTTAAAAAGGGAGTGAAGGATAGACCGAATAATTATCGGCCAGTCAGACTAACCTCAGTAGTGGGCAAATTATTGGAATCTATTCTGAGAGACCGGATAAACTGTCACTTAGAAAGGCACAGGTTAATCAAGGATAGTCAGCATGGATTTGTTAAGGGAAGATCTTGTTTGACCAACTTGATTGAATTTTTTGAAAAAGTAACCAGCAATATAGATGAGGGTAGTGCAGTTGATGTGGTCTACATGGATTTTAGCAAGGCTTTTGACAATGTCCCACATGGCAGACTGGTTAAAAAAATAAAATCCCATGGGATCCAGGGAAATGCAGAAAGGTGGATACAAAATCGGTTCAGAGGAAGGAAACAAAAGGTAATTGTTGACAGGTGTTTTAGTGACTGGAGGGCTGTTTCCAGTGGCGTTCCGCAGGGCTCAGTACTGGGTCCCCTGCTTTTTGTGGTATATATTAAACTATTTGGACATAAATGTAGGGAGCATGATCAAGCCCTTTCCTATCCTGAGTGGTGTGAAACAGGGCTGTGTTCTCGCACCCACACTTTTTGGGATTTTCTTCTCCCTGCTGCTTTCACATGCGTTCAAATCCTCTGAAGAAGGAATTTTCCTCCACACAAGATCAGGGGGCAGGTTGTTCAACCTTGCCCGTCTAAGAGCGAAGTCCAAAGTACGGAAAGTCCTCATCAGAGAACTCCACTTTGCTGACGATGCTGCTTTAACATCTCACACTGAAGAGTGCCTGCAGAGTCTCATCGACAGGTTTGCGGCTGCCTGCAATGAATTTGGCCTAACCATCAGCCTCAAGAAAACGAACATCATGGGGCGGGACGTCAGAAATGCTCCATCCATCAATATTGGCGACCACGCTCTGGAAGTGGTTCAAGAGTTCACCTACCTAGGCTCAACTATCACCAGTAACCTGTCTCTAGATGCAGAAATCAACAAGCGTATGGGTAAGGCTTCCACTGCTATGTCCAGACTGGCCAAGAGAGTGTGGGAAAATGGCGCACTGACACGGAACACAAAAGTCCAAGTGTATCAGGCCTGTGTCCTCAGTACCTTGCTCTACGGCAGCGAGGCCTGGACAACGTATGCCAGCCAAGAGCGACGTCTCAATTCATTCCATCTTCGCTGCCTTCGGAGAATACTTGGCATCAGGTGGCAGGACTATATCTCCAACACAGAAGTCCTTGAAGCGGCCAACACCCCCAGCTTATACACACTACTGAGTCAGCGGCGCTTGAGATGGCTTGGCCATGTGAGCCGCATGGAAGATGGCAGGATCCCCAAAGACACATTGTACAGCGAGCTCGCCACTGGTATCAGACCCACCGGCCGTCCATGTCTCCGCTATAAAGACGTCTGCAAACGGGACATGAAATCGTGTGACATTGATCACAAGTCGTGGGAGTCAGTTGCCAGCATTCGCCAGAGCTGGCGGGCAGCCATAAAGACGGGGCTAAATTGTGGCGAGTCGAAGAGACTTAGTAGTTGGCAGGAAAAAAGACAGAGGCGCAAGAGGAGAGCCAACTGTGCAACAGCCCCGACAAACAAATTTCTCTGCAGCACCTGTGGAAGAGCCTGTCACTCCAGAATTGGCCTTTATAGCCACTCCAGGCGCTGCTTCACAAACCACTGACCACCTCCAGGCGCGTATCCATTGTCTCTCAAGATAAGGAGGCCCAAAAAGAAAGAAAAAAAAAGATTAAACTATTTGGACATAAATGTAGGGAGCATGATCAAGTAGTTTGCGGACGACACAAAGATTGGCCATGTGGTAGGTAGTGAGGAGGATAGCTGTAGCCTGCAGGAAGATATTGATGGTCTGGTCAGATGGGCAAAAAGTGGCAAATAGAATCCAACTCGGACAAGTGTGAGGTGATGCATTTGGGGAGGTCAACAAGGCAAAGGAATACACAATTAATGGGTAAATACTGAGAGGTGTACAGGAAGCGAGGAACCTTGGAGTGAATTCCACAGATCTCTGAAGGTAGCAGGACAGGTCATAGAAACATAGAAAATAGGAGCAGGAGTAGGCGATTCAGCCCTTCGAGCCTGCTCCGCCATTCATTATGATCATGGCTGATCATCCAACTCAGTAACCTGCTCCCGCTTTTGCCCCATACCCTTTGATCCCTTTAGACCCAACAGCTATATCTAACTCCTGCTTGAAAACATACAATGTTTTGGCCTCAACTGCTTTCTGTGGTAGCAAATTCCACAGGCTCACAACTCTCTGGGTGAAGAAATTTCTCATCTCAGTCTTGAAAGGTTTACCCCGTATCCTTAGACTATGACCTCTGGTTCTGGACTCCTCACCATCGGGAACATCCTTCCTGCATCTACCCTGTCAAGTCCTGTTAGAATTTTATAGGTTTCCATGAGATTCCCCTTCACTCTTCTGAACTCCAGCAAATATAATCCTAATCGACTCAATCTCTCCTCATACGTCAGTCCCACCATCCCAGGAATCAGTATGGTAAACCTTCGCTGCACTCCATCTATAGTAAGAACATCCTTCCTCAGATAAGGAGACCAATACTGCACACAATATTCCAGGTGTGGCCTCAGCAAGGCCCTGTATAATTGCAGCAAGACATCCCTGCTCCTGTACTCGAATCCTCTCACTATGAAGGCCAACATACCATTTGCCTTTTTTACCGCCTGTTGCACCTGCATGCTTACCTTCAGTGACTAGTGTACGAGAACACCCAGATCTCGCTGCATATTCCCCTCTCTCAGTTTATAGCTGTTCAGATAACAATCTGCCTTCCTGTTTTTGCTACCAAAATAGATAACCTCACATTTATCCACATTATACTGCATCTGCCATGCATTTGCCCACTCACTCAACTTGTCCAAATCACCCTGAAGCCTCTCTGCATCCTCCTCACAACTCACCCTCCCACCCAGTTTTGTGTCATCTGCAAATCTGGAGATATTACATTTAGTTCCCTCATCTAAATCATTAATATATATTGTGAATAGCTGGGGTCCTAGCACCGATCCCTGCGTTACCCCACTAGTCACTGCTTGCCATTCGGTAAAAGACCCATTTATCCCTACTCTTTGTTTACTGTCCGCCAACCAATTTTCCATCCATCGCAATACACTACTCCCAATCCCATGCGCTTTAATTTTACACGCTAAACTCTGATATCGGACTTTGTCGAAAGCCTTCTGAAAGTCCAAATAAACCACATCCATTGGCTCCCCCTTATCAACTCTACTAGTTACATCCTCAAAGAATTCTAGTAGATTTTTCAAGCATGATTTCCCTTTCGTAAATCCATGCTGATTCTGTCCCATTCTACCACTGTTCTCCAAGTGCTCTGCTATAAAATCTTTGATAATGGACTCTAGAATTTTCCCCACCAGCGACGTCAGGCTGACTGGTCTATAATTTTGTTTTCTCTCTACCTCCCTTTTTAAATAGTTGGGTTACATTAGCTACCCTCCAATCTGTAGGAACTGCTCCAGAGTCTATAGAATCTTGGAAGATGACCACCAATGCATCCACTATTTCGAGGGCCACTTCCTTAAGTACTCTGGGATTATCAGGCCCTGGGGATTTATCGACCTTCAATCCCAACAATTTCCCCAACACCATTTCTCTACTAATACTGATTTCCTTCAGTTCCTCCCTCTCACTAAACCCTGTGTTCCCTAACATTTCTGGTATGATATTTGTGTCCTCCTTTGTGAAAATAGAACCAAAGCATGCATTTAGTTGGTCAGCCATTTCTTTGAAAGATTGAAGAAATGTTAAACTTTGGGCTTTTCAAAGGGGGTCATATAAAGGCCACCTGACTTTGAAAAACAGTCCCTGGAAATGTTTTTTTAAAAGGGGCACTGAGAGGTGTTGTGAGGTAATCAAGCCTTTCTGGGAAACCGCCTGACTTCCAGCTCAATAAACAACAGAGAACTTTGGACACCTGGAGAAGTTGTTTACAAAGAAGTGACAGGTCAAGATTGAAAGAGGTCAAAAGTTTGACCTGTTGTCAATCTTGCTTTTCAATTGTATTGAGTTAGGGCTGAACTGCATAAAAAGGGAGAGAACTGCCAAGTAAAGAAATCCCAAGGATGGAGAGAAGACCACAACCCAGCTCAGCTTTCCAGCACCCCACTAAAAAACCCTGAGAAGTCCAGTGTGTCAAGTCATCTCGTCTCCTGTCTTTGAAGAAAAGCCTGCTAAATTAATTCTCCAGGCTGTCTGAAAAGAACTGTTCTAAAAGATTCCAGTGACCCTTCTACGTGTACGCAGAAGCCACACTGTATGCCAGATTTTGAACACAGCATATCTCATCTGCTGTTTCTTCAAGAATGAGCAAGTATTCAGCCTTTGTGTTTTTTTGGCTGTAATAGAGCTCTAAAAACAATAATCCCTTTGTTTTTCTGGTTAACCGGTGTGTGTATGAGTGAGGGGCTAAGGTAAAAAGGTAACTTTAATATTTCAATCTGTGTGTTTATGCTTTACTTCATTACTGGTTAAGACTTGTTTATAATAAACTGATAACTTTCTTGTTTATGAAAGAAACCTAGTTGGTGTGATTTTATTCTGGGATAAAAATAGAGTCTATGATTGACCATATTGATAAGTGGGAAAAAATTTAAATACATGTTGTGACCCGTACAGAAGTGGAACTAAGATAAACAATTCACTCCTCCTGCCTCGGTCATAACACTAAAGAAGACCAACAGCAGACCAGAAACACTCCAGAATGGTTAAAAAAAAATTATAAAATAAATAAATAAAATCCCATGGGATGCAGGGAAATGCAGAAAGGTGGATACAAAATTGGATTAGTGGCAGTAAACAAAGGGTAATTGTTGACAGGTGTTGCGATTGGAGGGCTGCTTCCAGTGGCGTTCCTCAGGGCTCAGTACTGGGTCCCTGCTTTTTGTGGCATATAATAACTATTTGGACAGAAATGCAGGGGGCACGATCAAGAAGTTTGCAAACGACAAGAAGATTGGCTGTGTGGTAGATAGCGAGGAGGATAGCTGTAGGCTGCAGGAAGATATTGATGATCTGGTCAGATGGGCAGAAAAGTGACAAATGGAATTCAACTTGGATAAGTGTGAGGTGATGCATTTGGGGAGGTCAAACAAGGCAAAGGAATACACGATTAATGGGAAAATACTGAGATGTGTGGAGGAAGTGAGGGACCTTGGAGTGAATGTCCACAGATCCCTGAAGGTAGCAGGACAGGTCGATAAGGTGGTTAAGAAGGAATATGGAATCCTTTCCTTTATTAGTTGAGGTATAGAATATGAGCAGGGAGGTTATGCTGGAACTGTATAACTCATTGGTTAGGCCACAACTTGAGTAGTGTGTGCAGTTCTGGTCACCTCATAACAGAAAGGACATAATTGCACTAGAGAGGGCACAGAGGAGATTTACGAAGATGTTGCCAGGACTGGACAAATGCAGCTGAGGAAAGACTGGATAGGCTGGGGTTGTTCTCCTTGGAAGAGAGAAGGCTGAGGGGAGATCAGATTGAAATGTACAAAACTGTGAGTTAGAGGCCTTCTACCCGACCCGAACCCGACGGTGTGTCCATGTTCCGGTACGGCGTTCGGGCTCAGGTCGTCTTGGCTCGGCTCAGGTTGGGTCGGGCCTGACACACACAGTAAGTGCTCTGCTGCTAAGTATTGAAACTAAAAAACTTACCTCAGCTGGAACTCTCTGCCTGAAAGGGTAGTCGAGGCAGAAACCCTCAACTCATTCAAAAAGAGTCTGAATATGCACCTCAAGTGCCATAACCTGCAGGGCTATGGACCAAATGCTGGAAGGTGGGATTAGAATGGATGGATCGTTTTTTGGCCGGCACAGACATGAATGGCCAAGTGGCCTCTTTCTGTGCCTTAAACTTTCTATGAATCTATGACTATCAAGCCTTCAAACCCTCTTTTGCATGTTCACAGCAACAAGACACTTTGTGCAGCCTGATTCAGGCCTCATATAAACCAAAATTTGTAACATTATGCATGAATTGAACAGATCAGCACTGTGCAGGATGAATTAATACTCTTTACAAAGAAATTTCACACCAGGAACTTATGGAATACACATTACACTCTCCTGATTTGATCAGCAGACCACCACAAGGTCAAACCATCCAGATCATGATGAATTAAATTTACTATAAGAAATAGATTTATACACATGCAAAATGAACCAACAAATACGAAACAAAGTATTCCAAAATCAGAAAGTTTTATCCTTCTGGCACTTTAAACTATTATCTCTGCCTTATGGAGTTGTCTCACTCCCATAAAAATATGTCGTTGCTTCTTACACATACATTTTCAATTCTAAATGCAGGTATAAAGATTTATAATGGCAATAGAAAAATAAGGGCACAGTGGACAACTTTAAAATGAGACTGAATTGCACCTCCACGCTTACTATCGCCTGCTCAGTAACAACACTTCATCTAAAGATTACACTTGATTTTGATTATCTGTGTGCAATTCCACAGGCAATTGACTAATACAGCGGAAACAAAAATAAAAACAACAGATCCATTAGCATCTGCACAAAAAGTAGGTTGACATTTCAGTGTAATGTCTCTGGCAGAATTGGAAACAGAGAAGTGAGTCCTTTTAAGGCAATAAAAATGGCAAGAATAGAGGAAGAATGTAATCGGTCACGTTTGCCAGCTTTCATGAGAAATTCCAGATGCCAGCATCTACAATTTTCTTCTGATCTCTACTATCTTGATGCTGTTGGCCCTGTGAGAGTGCACTTTCTGACAGTGAGGGTTTACTGTGAGACAGCACAACTCGTCTTTAACAGCCACTCTTTCATATTCCACAGAATGCCAAATGGAAATCTAACTGGGGCAACTATTCATTTAAAAAAACTAAGAAGGCTGATTCTAAAGGAGCAAGAAAAATGTATCTGCTGCCTATTTTTCACATCATGCCACATATACAGTGGGATTGAAAATCGTCAGTTGCAAATGGTGGTGGTAAACAGTCAAATATAGTTATTTCAGGAAATAACAAGAGTGCATTGATCAAGGAAACACAGTCGACATTGTTTAAATTAATTTCCAAAAGGTGTTGACAAGACTTGTTGATAAAACCATGGCACGTGATATTAAGCAGAACGAACACGTGAAAAGGACAGGAAAAAAATCTAGTGCATCAAGCCCACCCCATCCAGACATGGTACAATCATCACTGTACCACACAATCCCTTGAGAGGGGTCAAATACAGAATAAAAGAGAGGTCAAATTCAGGCAAAACGCTCTCTCATTCCCTATGGCAATCAAACAAAGCTCCAAGAGACCGCAGTAACCCATAAATCCTTCTAATCATATCTAATCTTTCTAACTGGAAGTGTCCTCTTATAGAATCATTGGATCCTGCAGCTTAGGTCATCATTCGGTCCATCGCTCCTGTGCCAGCTCTTGAAAGAGCTATCCAATTAATCCTACGACCCTTCACCTTCGCTGTAGCTCAGCAAAATTTTCCCCTTCAAGTATTTGCCCAATTCCCTTTTGAAGGTTATTACTGAATCAGCTTCCACCGCCCATTCAGACAGTGCATTCCAGATCACAACAACTCACTGTGTAAAAAGAAATTCTCATTTCCCCTCGATTTTTTGCCAATTACCGTAAATGTGTCCTCTGGTTACTGACGTAATTCAATCTGCATACCTTTGAGAAGTTCCACTAACGTTCTGATCCAAAAGAAATTAAGGAAGTTGTGTAAACAGCAATGATCCTGACAGAAAACCCAGACAGATTCCACCTGTGATCCAGCTCCATACAGGTGCTCCCATGACTCTGCGCAGTTAGCAATCCATATTTTTTATTAATTAATTGAATTTAAATTCTACCAGCTGCTGTGGAGGGATTTGATCCTGTGTCCTTTAGTCAATTACCACTATGCCACCGTCTCCCCCACATTTATTACAGCGTAGGATATATAGCTTGTTAAAAAGCCTGTAAACTTCTTTCAAAGCATCAGCAAAGTTAGCTGGGAAGGGAAACCCGCTGAACAGTTCATCATTTATACAACAACTTACATTTATCTAGCACCTTTTAACATAGTAAAATGTCCCAAAGTGCTTCAGAGGAGTGTAATAAAACAAAATTTCACACTGATGAACATTAGGACGGGTAACTAAAAACTTGGTTGAAGAGGTTGGTTTTATGGAGCAACTTAAAGGAGGAGAGGTGGAGAGGTTTACGGAGGGAACTCCTGAGCTTAGGGTCCAGGCAGCTGAAGGCACGGCCACCAATGGTGTTGTGAAGGAAATGGGGGATGTGCAAGAGGCCAGATTTGGAGGAGCGCACGGATCTCTGAGACCTCCACTACCTCTGATCTGTCACGCTGATTGGATTGGATGAACAGAAATTTCCAATAATTAAATCTTGGGAAGACTAAGATTATTGTCTTCAGTCCCATCACAAACACCGTTCCTAAGCCACTGACTCCATTCCTCTCCCTGGGCACTGTCTGAAACTAAACCAGGCTGTTCACAATCTTGGCATGTAGTTTGACGGAGCTGAGCTTCTGACACCATATCCTCTTCATCACCAAGACCTCTTATTGTCACCTCCATAAACTTGAGCTCATCCCAAACCCTGCTGCCCATATCCTAATGCACCAAGTCCTGTTTGCCCAGCACCCCAGTTCTCGCTAGCCTACATTGGCTCCCAGTTAAGCAACTCTTCAATATATATTTTAAGTTCTCATCCTTGTTTTCAAATCCCTCCATGGCCCCGTGCCTGTCGCTCCTCCAGCCCTACAGACGGTGGGGGAACTTTATCAAAGGCTTACCATAGACTGGTTTTGAAAGAGATTACATCACATGACTGTCGGATTTCGGAGACGGTGGCATAGTGGTAATGTTGCGGAACTAGTAATCTAGAGGCCCAGGCTAATGCCCTGGGGACATGGAATCAAATCCCACCCATCAAATTTAAATCTGAGTAATTAATAAATATCTGGCATTGAAAGCTAGTCTCAATTTTATGGCACCATTACTCTCATCGAATGTCGTAAAAAATCCATCTGGTTCACTAATGTCCTTTAGGGAAGGAAATCTGCTGTCCTTACCTGGTCTGGCCTACGTGTCACTCCAGACCCACAACAATGTGCTTGAATCTTAACTGTCCTCTGAAATGACCTAGCAAGCCACTCAGGTGTCAAGGATGGGCAACAAATGCTGGCCTTGTCAGTGATGCCCACATCCCATGAAAGAATTTTAAAAATATATCTCCCACAGAAGTACTTAAGTAAAGAAATACATCATTTTAAAAAATAAAATGCCCAATTTTAACCCTGAGGCATCAAATGGAAAGCAGCAAACATAATGCCACTGATTAAAGTCAGTGCCTTTTCTGCCAATGGTGCCAAAGATCATTGAAACAATGGTGAATTATAAGCTGTTGTACATCTCAATCAGAACAACTCATCAATTTGACTTTTATAATATATAAAAAATCAAAATACTGCAGATGCTGGATATCTGAAATGCCGGAAACACTCAGCAGGTCTGGCAGCATCTGTGGAGAGAGAAACAGATAACATTTCAGGTCAAAACCTTTTCATCTATTCTGATGAAGTCACAGAGCAGAACCATTAACTGTTTCTCTCTCCACAGGTTCTGCCAGACCTGCTGAGTATTTCCAGCATCATGTGTTTTAATTTAAGGTCCATCTAAATTTACTTTTTACCATCCTGATAGTTGCATAGTCAATGCTCCTCCCTCACCCTCCACTAAGGTTATCTGGTCATTTTTGTCATCATTGTTCGTGGGACTTTGTTGTATGTAATTGACTATGTCTGCCTACATTACAACTGAGACACTTCAATAAAACATTGTGAAACACTTTGTTCCAAGATCATGAAAAGCACTAGACAAATCAAAGTTTAGACCTCGAGCAACAGCCCATTTATTCTTCCAGACAGCCGATTAAGCTCCAGATTTTTCTTCAGTTTTTAACTGTCTGCTGCTTAAAGGCACTGATACAAACCACAGCTCAGTTTTGGGTTCCACTCTATAGGAAGGAGACGATAGAGAGCGCTTAGCAGAGATTCATCAGGATGCTGCTTCGTGCAAAAAATACAAAGACAAAGACTTGGAAAATTGCCACTGCTTTCATTCGATCAGAGGAAACTGAGGGGTGATTTGATAGCGGTGATTTGATAGCTGTTTCCTGTGATTGTGCAGTCTGAAAGAAGAGGACATATAAGGTTAAATGTAAGAGGTTCAGGACTGAGAGCAGGAGAAGTTAATGAATGCATCAGTATTTAAGAATAGGTTGTGTAGGTCATTGAAGGACAAGGTTATAAAGGGTTGTGGGTGCAGGACAGTCAGAGGGGTTTAGTGCAGGATAAACACCAACATGGTTGGACAGATTGGGCTGTTTCTTTGTCATTTCTATGTAATATAACCCTATAAAATGCTATTGATAACACTGCAATGTTGTTATAATGTGTGTAAGAGTAAGTGAGGAAAGAAGGATCAAGAGAACTGTCCAAGAAAGGTTGCTCTTCCACAGACCATACACAGCCTGCTCTACTGTGCATTATAAAGCACTGAAATTACCACCTGTGGGAAATTTCGACAGCCTCTCCTCTCCCTGCCCAGAAACTCTCAAATTGAGTTTGGAAAAGGTTTGCTTTTATTGAAATTTTTACTGTAAATCTAAATACTACTTACAGAGAAACTGTCAGCTCCTGCTTGACTCATACCTCATTGACAGATTACAGAATGGCAACGACAGCAGCTATGGACTTTGGCAATAGCCAAAAAGCCCTCATCTGAGGACCAGCACAAAGTGTGGTGAGGAGAAACACCCGCAGAAGACACAGTAAAAGAAAGAGTGCCATTTCTTTAAAAACAAAAAGACAACAACCTGTCAACTTAACCATAAAGGATCGACAGGGAGCTTCACTCACCGGTGGGGGAAATGAATAAACAGTTTGGCTTGCCAGTGGGAAGATTGCGCTTGGGGGTGGGGGAAGCAGGCCGGGGTGAGATGGGTGAGGAAAAAGAGAAAGAGAAACAGGCAGTTTACATCGAGTTACATTTAGTGTAAGCACTGAAACAGGCCATTTGACCCAACTGGTCCATGCCAGTGTAAATGCTCCACACGAGCCTCCTCCCAACTAACTTAATCAAATGTCATCAACATTTCCTTCTACTACTTTCGCCCACACGTGCTTCTATCTAGCTTCTCCTTAAATGCACCTATACTATTTACATCTACTACTATATGTGATTTTTTTTTTACCCCTGAAATAATCAAGAGTGCCAAGCCTGCTATACACTCAGCACTACATGAACTGCTATGCCTGTGCTGGGACGAGGGAGCAGTACCTCAGGACATGCGCGATGTCAACATCATCACCCTCTATAAAAACAAAGGTGACCGCGGTGACTACAACAACTACCGTGGAATCTCCCTGCTCAGCATAGTGGGGAAAGTCTTTGCTCGAGTCGCTCTAAACAGGCTCCAGAAGTTGGCCGAGCGCGTCTACCCTGAGGCACAGTGTGGCTTTCGTGCAGAGAGATCGACCATTGACATGCTGTTCTCCCTTCGTCAGATACAGGAGAAATGCCGCGAACAACAGATGCCCCTCTACATTGCTTTCATTGATCTCACCAAAGCCTTTGACCTCGTCAGCAGACGTGGTCTCTTCAGACTACTAGAAAAGATTGGATGTCCACCAAAGCTACTAAGTATCATCACCTCATTCCATGACAATATGAAAGGCACAATTCAACATGGTGGCTCCTCATCAGAGCTCTTTCCTATCCTGAGTGGTGTGAAACAGGGCTGTGTTCTCGCACCCACACTTTTTGGGATTTTCTTCTCCCTGCTGCTTTCACATGCGTTCAAGTCCTCTGAAGAAGGAATTTTCCTCCACACAAGATCAGGGGCCAGGTTGTTCAACCTTGCCCGTCTAAGAGCGAAGTCCAAAGTACGGAAAGTCCTCATCAGGGAACTCCTCTTTGCTGACGATGCTGCTTTAACATCTCACACTGAAGAGTGCCTGCAGAGTCTCATCGACAGGTTTGCGGCTGCTTGTAATGAATTTGGCCTAACCATCAGCCTCAAGAAAACGAACATCATGGGGCAGGACGTCAGAAATGCTCCATCCATCAATATTGGCGACCACGCTCTGGAAGTGGTTCAAGGGTTCACCTACCTAGGCTCAACTATCACCAGTAACCTGTCTCTAGATGCAGAAATCAACAAGCGCATGGGAAAGGCTTCCTCTGCTATGTCCAGACTGGCCAAGAGAGTGTGGGAAAATGGCGGGCTGACACGGAACACAAAAGTCCGAGTGTATCAAGCCTGTGTCCTCAGTACCTTGCTCTATGGCAGCGAGGCCTGGACAACGTATGTCAGCCAAGAGCGACGTCTCAATTAATTCCATCTTCACTGCCTCCGGAGAATAATTGGCATCAGGTGGCAGGACCGTATCTCCGACACAGAAGTCCTCGAGGCGGCCAACATCCCCAGCTTATACACACTACTGAGTCAGCGGCGCTTGAGATGGCTTGGCCATGTGAGCCGCATGGAAGATGGCAGGATCCCCAAAGACACATTGTACAGCGAGCTCGCCACTGGTATCAGACCCACCGGCCGACCATGTCTCCGCTTTAAAGACGTCTGCAAACGCGACATGAAGTCCTGTGACATTGATCACAAGTCGTGGGAGTCAGTTGCCAGCGTTCGCCAGAGCTGACGGGCAGCCATAAAGGCGGGGCTAAAGTGTGGCGAGTCAAAGAGACTTAGCAGTTGGCAGGAAAAAAGACAGAGGCGCAAGGGGAGAGCCAACTGTGTAACAGCCCCAACAAACAAACTTTTCTGCAGCACCTGTGGAAGAGTCTGTCACTCTAGAATTGGCCTTTATAGCCACTCCAGGTGCTGTTCCACACACCACTGACCACCTCCAGGCGCTTACCCATTGTCTCTCGAGACAAGGTGGCCAAAGAAGAAGACTATATGTGATAGCGAGTTCCACATTCGCAACACTCTCTGGGAAAGAAATCTATCCTGAATTCCTTACTGGTTTTAAGAGTGAATATTTTATATTTATGGCCTTAGTGTTGGACTGCCTACCCTCCATAAATTTGAGTTCATCTAAAACTCTGATGCCTGTGTCCTAACTCGCACCAAGTCTCAATCACTCATCACCCCTGCTTGCTGACCGACACATCCTTGTCTCCAAATCCCTCCTTGGCCTCTGTAATCCTCTCTAGCCTCAAAACCCCCCCCAAGATCTCTGCGTTCCTCCAAAGCTGATCACCTGCACATTCTTGATTTTCATCACTCCACCATTGGTGATCATGCCTTCAACTGCCTCGGCCTTAAGCCCTGGAATTACTTCTCCTCCTTTAATATACTCCTTAAAACTGACCTCTTTGGCCAAGCTATTGGTCATCTGCCTTAATACCACCTTATATGACTGTCAAATTTTGTTTGAAATGTTTCTGTGAAGCATCTCGGGAGTTTTACTATGTTAAAGATACTACATGAATGCAATATAAAAGAAAAATAGTGCAGATGCTGGAAATCTGAAATAAAAACAAAGCACTGGAAATACTCAGCAGGTCTGATAGTAGCTGTGGAGAAAGAAACAGTTAAAATGAACGTTTCAGGTCAGTGACCTTTCATCAGAACCCATCAGCTCTCTATAAATGCAAGTTTTGTTATTGTTATCTACCCCATCGAACCCCATTCATCATTTTAAAGACACTATCAGGTCACCTAGCAGCCTTTTCCTTTCTCGAAAAAGAGAGCCCCAACATGTTACAAACATATGAATTAGAAGTAGGCCATTCGGTCCCTCTAGCCTGCTCCACCATTCAAAAAGATCATGGCTGATCTGTTTGTGTTTCCAATTCCACTCTCCCATCTATCCCCATTACCCCTTGATTCCTTTGCCTAACAAGAATCTATCTACCTCCACCTTAAAAATATTTAACGTTTCTGCCTCCACCACCTTCTGAAGCAGAGAGTTCCAACGTTGCACAACCCTCAGAGAAAAAAATTCTCCTCATCTGTGTCCTAAAAGGGCATCCCCTAATTTTAAAACAGTGCCCCCTTGTTCTGGACTCACCCACAAGAGAAAACATCCTTGCCATATCCACCTTGTCAAGACCATTCAGGATCTTATAAACTTCAATCAAGTCTCCCCTCACTCTTCTAAACTCCAGTGTAAGCAAGCCCAGTCTGTCCAACCTTTCCTCATAAGACAACCCGCTCATTCCAGGTATCAATCTAGTCAACCTCTGAGCCATCTCCAATGCATTTACATGCTTCCTTAAATAAGGAGACCAAAGCTGCACAGTATTCGAGATGTGGCCTCACCAATGCCCTGTATAACTGAAGCATAACATTCTTACTTTTATTTTCAATTCCTCTCATAATAAAGGATAGCATTCCATTAGCCTTCTTTATTACTTGCTGTACCTGCTGTCAGGCAAATCCACCCCCCCCCCCCCCTCCCCCCACCACCTGCCAAGACTGAGGCACACATTATTTTGCCACATGAACAAAAGCTTAACATTGCAAGCACTGACTAGAAGGACATTTGCATAGTACCAGACAACGTTGAAACAATGGGGACCCAGCACTTGCTTCCCCAACACACAGAAGTGGTCAAACCAGTTTTAGTCACATGACTAGCTGGCTGGAGTTTTGAATTTGAACTTGCAACAAGGATTTGTACTCAGAATACCGTGCGCTCATGGACTGAGAATATCTCCCCTCCTGTCTGCCTGCCTTCATCTCTTCCCACGGAATTGAAACTTGTGAAAATATGTGAACCTCAAAGAGAGAAAGGTTTCCCATGTGAACAAGGTTTTAAGACGACTATTAGGCCCCCACGAAACGCAAGATCATATCTTCAATCAAGCACTACAGCGAGCTCAAGAAACAGTAACAAGATATTGCCTCAAACTGTTCTACTTTTCTTCTCTTCTGCTTTTTTCTGTCCCCATCTGCATGTTTATATCGCGTGTGCATGCTAGTGTGGGTTTGCCGTATATCCATAGGCGTGAACTGTATTACAGTTTAAGTTTAAGGTTTAATAAATTTCATCTTTCTTCTTTAAACCTAAGAACGTCTGTTTGTGCTCATTTCTTTGCCTTATAATTGGAAAGTTGTGAACAAGGAATCACAAAGGGGGAGCTCAAAACACAGTGTGTTTAAAATTAAACCCTGTTACAATAAGACCAGGTGAAGATAGTAACAGACCCCTAGACACATTGCTCACCTGGTTGTAACAGAAATTGGATGCTAGTGTCTGGATTGTTACCCACAGACGAAGGAGTGAAATTGGAAGTGGGGAGCCAAATTGTTCCCAATCAATAGAGGTTTTCTTGTGGCCGTGTGTGATTGAATACTAACATGTCTGCAACTGAAGCGAGTAGCTCCCCAAGCCAGGGTGAAGTAACTTGGGATAAGTTAAAAGCACTGCCCGTGGAGGAGTTGAGGAAAATGGCTGAGCAGTGTGGGATCACTGTCTGTGGCAAGGCTAGGAAGTCTGAACTCCTAAGGTTAGGGGCCAACCATTTTTCCCTTGAATCTGAAGAAGCAGAAGCAGTGTTAGAAACAGACTAACACTGTGTATTGCTAGCAAAGATATAATTGGAACAACAGAAACTTGAATTAGAAGACAAGGAAAGAGAAAGAGACACAGGAAAAAGAGAGAGGCAGGAGAGGGAGAAAGAGAGGGCCTTCCACAAGGAACATGAAATGAAAGGCAAGAGAGAAAGACAGGAGAAGGAAAGAGAGAATGAAAGAGAGAGAGAGAGAAAGAGAGAGAAAGAATATTCCAGAAAGAATGCGAAGAATGAGTGTTGAAGCGGCTTGAGTTAGCTAGAGGGGCAACAGAGTAACCCTAGCGAAAGTGTGGCCAATATGGAGGATCAGAATTCAGGACTGGGTACAAGATTGCCAAAACTCACCCAACTAATCCCAAAATTCAAAGAGGAAGATGTGGAAGCGTTTTTCATGTCCTTCGAGAAATTGGCAAGACAGCTAAAATGGCCAGCTGAGACCTGGTCATTTTTTTTTTACTGCGAAGCAAAATAACTGGAAAAGCCTATGAGGTTTATTCTCTGTTGTCAGATGAGAGTTCATCAAACTATGAACTGACCAAAAATGCTATCCCTGGGGCAAATGAATTAGTACCCGAAGCCTACCGCCAAAAGTTTAGAACCCTCAAAAAGCAAGCCAGAGACTTTTTCCCAGGGTGGAAAGGGCTATTACCAGGGGGCATAATTTTAAGGTGATTGGAGGAAGGTTTCGAGCAGATGTCAGAGGTAGGTTCTTTACACAGAGAGTGGTGGGTACGTGGAATGCACTGCCAGTGGTGGTAGTAGAAGCAGATACATTAGGGACATTTAAGCGACTCTTGGATAGGTACATGGATGATAGTAGAATGAAGGGTATGTAGGTAGTTTAATCTTAGAGTAGGTTAAAGGGTCAGCACAACATCGTGGGCCGAAGGGCCTATACTGTGCTGTACTGTTCTATGTTCTATATCTGGAGCTTGAAATAAGCAAGCAGCTGGCTTTTGACCAGTGGCTCAGGGCTTTAAAAATACAGCTCAGCTATGAGACTCTCAGAGAAGTAGAGGAATTTAAAAACTCTCGCCCATTCTCAATAAAAACCCATGTAGAGGAGCAGCGGGTTCAGGGAGCCCGGCAGGCGGCCATTCTGGCCAATGAGTTTGCTTTAATTTATAAGTCGGTTTCCCATGTGAGAACCTTTCCTAATCACTCCCACAAATCCGAAAAGGACAAAGGATGGGAGGTGATAGAAGCCCAGGCAGCCCTGGGAGAGAAAGGAAATCAGGAGACACAGGGGGCCCTCCTCCAGCCAAAAAGGAAGGTGCTGTGAGCAAGAGTGAGACCCAGAGACCTGTGTGCTTCCACTGTAACAAGGCACTTAAAAGCTGACTGCTGGAAAATAACAGGGAAACCAGTAGGGTGAATCAGAGCACACCCACTCATTGAAGACAAGAGCCTGATGGAAAACATGGAACGGGCTGTGGCTTTGACTGCAGTAAGGGTGCAACCCAGGAAGCTTACTACAGCCAGCGCAGGAAAAGTTAATAGGATTGCTGAAGGTTATCAGGGTTTTGGATTTGAAGGGAAAGCAACCCCATATCCATCAAGTGGGGCAAGCAAGCCCACAGTGATTCTCAGGAACACAGGGGCCTAACCTTTCCCCCAGAGACTGCAGTGAAAAACAAAATGGTGGTGAATGGTATTGGAGGGCAGTGTATGTCTGTACCTGTACAGTGGGTGCACCTGGAGTGCGACTTAGTTTCAGGACCGGTGATTGTAGGGATTGTCCCTTGTTTGCCTGTGGACGGGGTTGACCTGCTCGTAGGTAATGATCGCGCAGGGGTGCAGGTGGTAGCCCCCCCCCCGTAGTGAAAGAAAGACCGCAGGAGGTCAGAGAGACAGGGCCGTGGCAGGAGATGGTCTCCTGCAGTTTCCCTGAAAGTATAGTGGGTCAGGCCATGATTAAATCAGCTCCCTGGAGGAGACTGCATTGGCACTGCAGGCAAATGACCATGAGGCTTGCCTGTCCAAGACTTTCTTTGAAAAGTTAGGAGATTCAGGGAATGAATTAAATGGATTTTCCCTAGGTGAGGCTCAGCGAGCCGATCCCCAGTATTGTGAGAGTTAGCACAGGCTGCCCAGTCTGAAAGTGAAGCAGAGGGAGTCCCTGATTGCTACTATTTACAGAATGAGGTACTGATGAGGAAATGGAGTTCTCCTCACTGACCTGACGGCAAGGTGTGGACAGCAGTTCACCAGTTAGTGGTACCACAGAGGTACCGGGGAGAAATATTAAAAAGGACTCACGAGACTACAGTGGCTGTACATGCAGGTATACGAAAGACCAAAGCCCGCATAAGACAGCAGTTTGACAGGCAAAAACTCCACAAGGATGTGGTGGAATACTGCAGGAGTTGCCACATGGGCCAGGTTGAGGGGAAACCTCAACCTACAGTGAAACTTGCACCCCTAAATCGTGTACTGGTGCTAGGAGGACCCCGCAGCAGAGGGCTGGTGAACCGTAAGGGACCCCCGCCAAGAACAAAAGGGATAGGCAGGCACAACTCTGGCAACAGTTTAGAAATAGAAGGGGAAAAAGGTGACCAAGGGGGCAGGTTAAAGGAAGTCTGGCACGAATCCCAGATGAAAACCCCTACTGTATGGTCAACCAACCCCAGAAAATGTGAAATGTTAGACCCCACATCCTCCTATGTAAATGCAGTCTCTAGAATTACCCCACCAGAGTTGCTAACAGCATTTACAGGAACCTGCAGAGACAACGGGAGACCTCCAGGGGGCAGAGAAACTATGAGGGTGATGCCTCACTTAGTCGAAGTGTCACCGGAGTATGCATTTAAGTCTGCATACATATCTGCAGGTAGGAGTGTCCCAGAGAACAAAGGGGAGAGTAACAAAGACTCTTCCCCCGTCAGAGGAACCACCCAGCCCCCTGAAGCCAGAAGTATTTGCATGACTCAGAGTTCAGGATAGACCCGCACCCCACCTTCTAACTCGGAGGGAAAAAAAGGGGGAAATTAAAGCAGCCCTGGCACCAAGAACAGACCATTTTTAATGAGCTTTGAGATTGGTAAATGAATGGAAATGAATGAGAAATGCATGGGTTCTTTCTGTATCTTAAAAATTTCTCTCAAATTCTGTAATGAATGGCGTCATTTTCTTCAAATCGCATTTCATTCCCAAGTGTGGAGGTGTCAGGCAAATCCCCCCCCACCTGCCAAGACTGAGACGCACATTATTTCGCCACATGAACAAAAACTTAACATTGCAAGTCCTGACTGGAAGGACATTGGCATAGTACCAGACAATGTTGATACAATGGGAACCCAACACTTGCTTCCCCAACACAAAGAAGTGGTCAAACCAGTTTTAGTCACATGACTAGCTGGCTGGAGTTTTGAATTTGAACTTCCAAAGGATTTGATCTCAGAACGCCATGAGCTCATGGACTGAGAACATCTCCTGTCCTGTCTGCCTGCTTTCATCTCTTGCCACGGAACTGAAAACACGTGAAACTCAAAGAGAAAGGTTTCATATGTGAACAAGGTTTCAAGATGACTACTGGGCCCCCACGAAACGCAAGACCATATCTTCAATTAAGCACTAAAGCGAGCTCAAGAAACAGTAACAAGATATTGCCTCAAACGGTTCTACTTTTCTTCTCTTCTGCTTTTTTCTGTCCCCATCTGCATGTTTATATCGCGTGGGCACGTCGTATATCCGTAGGCGTGAACCATATTAGAGTTTAAGTTTAAGGTTTAATAAATTTCATCCTTCTTCTTTAAGCCTAAGAAAGTCTGTTTGTGCTCATTTCTCTGCCTTATAATTGGAAAGCTGTGAACAAGGATTCACAAAGGGGGAGCTCAAAACACAGTGTGTTCAACACTAAATCCTATTACAATAAGACCAGGTAAAGACAGCAAAAGACAGCGAGACACATTGCTCACCTAGTCCTAACACTGCACACTAACCTTTTGTGACTCCTGCACTAGAACACCTAGATCCTTCTGCACCTCGGAATTTTGCAGTCGTTCCCCATTTAAGTAATACTCTGCTTTTTTATTCTTCCTACCAAAAGTGAATAACTTCACATTTTCCCACATTATACTCCATCTGCCAGATTTTTGGCCACTCACTCAACCTATCTATATCGGACTGCAAGCTCATGTCCTCTTCACAACATGCTTTCCTACCTATCTTTGTCTCATCTGCTAATTTAGCTATCGTGCCATCGCTCCCCTCATCTAAGTCATTGATATAAATTGTAAAAAGTTGAGGCCCCAGCACAGACCGCTGCGGGACTCCACTCGTCACATCCTGCCAATCAGAAAAAGATCCATTTATGCATATTCTGTTTTCTGCCAGCCAGCAAATCTTCTATTCATGCTATTATGTTACCCCCTACACCATGAGCTCCTACAATGCGTAATGACTTTTTATGTGGCACCTTGTCAAATGCCTTCTGGAAATCCAAGTAAGTCAACGGGCTCCCCTTTATTCACAGTACATCTCACGATGACATGAAAATTGGTGGTGTCGTAAATAATGAGCAGGAAAGCCTTAGATTACAGGACGATATAGATGGGCTCGTAAAATGGGCGGAGCAGTGGCAAATGGAATTTAATTCTGACAAGTGTGAGGTGATGCATTTTGGGAGGACTAACAAGGCAAGGGAATATACAATGGATGGTAGGGCACTAGGAAGTACAGAAAGTCAGAGGGACCTCGGTGTACTTGTCCATAGATCACTGAAGGCAGCAGCACAGACAGATAAGGTGGTTAGGAAGGCATTTGGGATACTTGCCTTTATTAGCCGAGGCATAGAATATAAGAGCAGGGAGGTTATGATGGACCTGTATAAAACTCTAGTTAAGCCACAGCTGGAGTACTGTGTACAGTTCTGGGCACCACACTATTGGAAGGATGTGATTGCACTGGAGAGGGTGCAGAGGAGATTCACCAGGATGTTGTCTGGGCTGGAGAATTTCAGCTATGAAGAGAGACTGGATAGGCTGGGGTTGTTTTCCTTAGAGCAAGAAGGCTGAGGGGAGACCTGATTGAGGGATACAAAATTATGAGGGGCACAGGTAGGGTAGATAGGAAGAAACTTTTTTCCCTTAGCAGACGGGTCAATAACCAGGGGCCATAGATTTGAGGTAAGGAGCAGGAGGTTTTGAGAGGATTTAAGGAAAAACGTTTTCACCCAGAGGGTGGTTGGAATCTGGAACGCACTGCCTGAAGAGGTGGTAGAGGCAGGAACCCTCACAACATTGAAGTATTTAGATGAGCACTTGAAACGCCATAGCATACAAGGCTATGGGCCAAATGCTAGAAAATGGGATTAGAATAGGTAGGTGCTTGATGGCCGGCACGGAGATGGTGGGCCTGTTTCTGTGCTGTATAACTATGACTCCTTCAAAGCACTCCAAAAAATTGGTTAAATATGATTTTCCTTTCACAAAACCACGCTGAGTATTCCCAATTACCTTGAGTTTTTCTAAGTGCCCAGTTACAATCTCCTTAATGATCGATTCTAACACCTTCCCCACGACTGACGTCAAGCTAACTGGCCATAAGTTACCTGTTTTCTGCCTCCCCTCTTCTTGAATAGAGGGGTTATATTTGCTGTTTTCCAGTCTAATGGAACCTTTCCAGAATCTAGCGAATTTTGAAAAATTAACACCAAAGCATCTCTTTTTAGACCTTAGGATGAAGTCCATCAGGACCCGGGGACTTGTCAGCCTGCAGCAACACCAACTTTCTCAGCACCACTTACCTGATGATGGCAATTTCACCAAGTTCCTCTCTTCCTTATGTTAGGATGAGACGTGAAGGCTCAGTTAGGGCGCTTGAGAGTTACAAGCTAGCCAGGAAGGATCTAAAGGGAGAGCTAAGAAGAGCAAGGAGAGGACACGAGAAGTCATTGGCGGATAGGATCAGGGAAAACCCTAAGGCTTTCTACAGGTATATCAGGAATAAAAGAATGACTAGAGTTAGATTAGGGCCAATCAAGGATAGTAGTGGGAAGTTGTGTGTGGAATCAGAGGAGTTAGGGGAAGTTTTAAATGAATATTTTGCGTCAGTATTTACAGTAGAGAAAGAAAATGTTGTCGAGGAGAATACTGAGATTCAGGCTACGAGGCTAGATGGGATTGAGGTTCACAAGGAGGAGGTGTTATCAATTTTGGAAAGTGTGAAAATAGATAAGTCCCCTGGGCCAGATGGGATTTATCCTAGGATTCACTGGGAAGCTAGGGAGGAGATTGCAGAGCCTTTGTCCTTGATCTTTATGTCATCGTTGTCGACAGGAATAGTGCCGGAAGACTGGAGGATAGCAAATGTTGTCCCCTTGTTCAAGAAGGGGAGTAGAGACAGCCCTGGTAATTATAGACCTGTGAGCCTTACTTCGGTTGTGGGTAAAATGTTGGAAAAGGTTATAAGAGACAGGATGTATAATCATCTTGAAAAGAATAAGTTCATTAGCGATAGTCAGCACGGTTTTGTGACGGGTAGGTCGTGCCTCACAAACCTTATTGAGTTTTTCGAGAAGGTGACCAAACAGGTGGATGAGGGTAAAGCAGTGGATGTGGTGTATATGGATTTCAGTAAGGCGTTTGATAAGGTTCCCCATGGTAGGCTATTGCAGAAAATACGGAAGTATGGGGTTGAAGGTGATTGAGAGCTTTGGAACAGAAATTGGCTAGCTGAAAGAAGACAGAGGGTGGTGGTTGATGGCAAATGTTCATCCTGGAGTTTAGTTACTAGTGGTGTACCGCAAGGATCTGTTTTGGGGCCACTGCTGTTTGTCATTTTTATAAATGACCTGGAAGAGGGTGTAGAAGGGTGGGTTAGTAAATTTGCGGATGACACTAAGGTCGGTGGAGTTGTGGATAGTGCCGAAGGATGTTGTAGGGCACAGAGGGACATAGATAGGCTGCAGAGCTGGGCTGAGAGATGGCAAATGGAGTTTAATGCGGAAAAGTGCGAGGTGATTCACTTTGGAAGGAGTAACAGGAATGCAGAGTACTGGGCTAATGGGACGATTCTTGGTAGTGTAGATGAGCAGAGAGATCTTGGTGTCCAGGTGCATAAATCCCTGAAGGTTGCCTCCCAGGTTAATAGGGCTGTTAAGAAGGCATATGGTGTGTTAGCTTTTATTAGTAGGGGGATCGAGTTTCGGAGCCACGATGTCATGCTGCAGCTGTACAGAACTCTGGTGCGGCTGCACCTGGAGTATTGCGTGCAGTTCTGGTCACCGCATTATAGGAAGGATGTGGAAGCTTTGGAAAGGGTGCAGAGGAGATTTACTAGGATGTTGCCTGGTATGGAGGGAAGGTCTTACGAGGAAAGGCTGAGGGACTTGAGGTTGTTTTCGTTGGAGAGGAGGAGGAGGAGAGGTGACTTAATAGAGACATATAAGATAATCAGAGGGTTAGATAGGGTGGATAGTGAGAGTCTTTTTCCTCGGATGGTGATGGCAAACACGAGGGGACATAGCTTTAAGTTGAGGGGTGATAGATATAGGACAGATGTCAGAGGTAGTTTCTTTACTCAGAGAGTAGTAGGGGCGTGGAACGCCCTGCCTGCAACAGTAGTAGACTCGCCAACTTTAAGGGCATTTAAGTGGTCATTGGATAGACATATGGATGAAAATGGAATAGTGCAGGTCAGATGGTTTCACATGTCGGTGCAACATCGAGGGCCGAAGGGCCTGTACTGCGCTGTAATGTTCTAATTCTAATTTCCTTCCACCTCCTGATTTGCAGCGATTGCCGGAATGTTTTTTGTATCCTCGATAGTGAAGATAGAAGCAAAATATTTGTTCATTTAGTCATAGTCATGGAGTTATACAGCACAGAAACAGGCCCTTCGGCCCATCGTGTCTATGCCGGCCATACAACACCCAACTACTCCAATCCCATATTCCTGCACTTGGCCTGTAGCCTTGTATGCTTTGGCGTTTCATCTAAATACTTCTTAAATGTTGTGAGGTTTCCTGCCTCCACCACCTCTTCACGCAGTGCGTTCCAGACTCCAACCACCCTCTGGGTGAAAAAATATTTCCTCAAATCCCCCCTAAACCTCCTGCCCCTTACCCTAAATCTATGCCCCCTGGTTCTCGACCCTTCCACTGAGGGAAAAAGTTTCCTCCGATCTAACCTATCAATGCCCCTTATAATCTTGTATACCTCAATCATGTCCCCCCTCAGCCTTCTCTGCTCCAAGGAAAACAACCCAAGCCTTTTCAGTCTCTCTTCATAGCTGAAATGCTCCAGCCCAGGCAACATCCTGTTGAATCTCCTCTGCACCCTCTCCAGTGCAATCACATCCTTCCTATCGTGTGGTGCCCAGAACTGTACACAGTACTCCAGCTGTGGCCGAACTAGCGTTCTATATAGCTCCATCATAACCTCCCTGCTCTTATTTACTATGCCTTGGCTAATAAAGGCAAGTATCTCATATGCCTTCTGAACCACCTTATCTACCTGTGCTGCTGCCTTCAGTGATCTATGGACAAGTACACCAAGGTCCTTCTGACTTTCTGTACTTCCTAGGGTCCTATCTAATTATAACAATTTAGTAAGGATTTAATAAGTATTTATTTTTATTTATTAAATAGTACTAGAAATGTCAGTTAGAGGGGTGAAGTGCTTCATCTGTGAGATGGGGGAGCTCCGTGACGCTTCCAGCGTTCCGGACGACTACATCTGCAGGAAGTGTACCCAGTTGCAGCTCCTCACAGACCGCATGGATCGGTTGGAGCGGCAACTGGATGCACTTAGGAGCATGCAGGTGGTGGAAAGCGTCATAGACAGGAGTTTGAGAGAAGTGGTTACACCCAAGGTGCAGGTAGATAGATGGGTGACCGCTAGAAGGGGCAGGCAGTCAGTGCAGGAATCCCCTGTGGCTATCCCCCTCTCTAACAAGTATACCGTTTTGGATACTGCTGGGGGGGATGGCCTATCAGGGGAAAACAGCAGCAGCCAGAGCAGTGGCACCACGGCTGGCATTGTTGTTCAGCAGGGAAGGACGAAGCGCAGAAGAGCAATAGTTATAGGGGACTCTCCAGTCAGAGGCACAGATAGGCGCTTCTGTGGACGTGAAAGAGACAACAGGATGGTATGTTGCCTCCCTGGTGCCAGGGTCAAGGATGTCTCTGAACGGACAGGGGGCATTCTGAAGGGGGAGGGTGAACAGCCAGAGGTTGTGGTACACATCGGTACCAATGACATAGGCAGGAAGAGTGACGAGGTCCTGCAGGGGTAGTTTAGGGAGTTAGGTAGAAAGTTAAAGGACAGGACCTCCAGGGTTGTAATTTCGGGATTACTCCCTGTGCCACGTGCCAGTGAGGCTAGAAATAGGAAGATAGTGCAGCTAAACACGTGGCTGAACAGCTGGTGTAGAAGGGAGGGTTTCAGATATCTGGACCATTGGGATCTCTTCAGGGGCAGATGGGACCTGTACAAGAAGGATGGATTGCATCTAAACTGGAGGGGCACAAATATCCTGGCTGCGAGGTTTGCGAGCGTCACTCGGGAGGGTTTAAACTAGTGTGGCAGGGGAGTGGGAACCAGAGCAGTAGGACAGCAAGTGAAATAAATGAAGGGGAACTAGTAAATAAGGCCAGTAAGACTAAAAGGAAGAGCAGGCAGGGAGATGTTGCGGAGCACAGCGGGACTGGTGGTCTGAAGTGCATTTGTTTCAATGCGAGAAGTATAACAGGTAAGGCAGATGAAATGAGAGCTTGGATTAGTACTTGGAAATATGATGTTGTTGCTATTACAGAGACTTGGTTGAGGGAAGGACAGGATTGGGAGCTAAATGTTCCAGGATTTAGAAGCTTCAGGCGGGATAGAGGGGGATGTAAAAGGGGTGGGGGAATTGCATTACTGGTTAAGAAGAATATCACAGCCGTACTGCGGGAGGACACCTCAGAGGGGTCATGCAGCGAGGCAATATGGGTGGAGCTCAGGAATAGGAAAGGTGCATTCACGATGTTGGGGGTTTACTACAGGCCTCCCAACAGCCAGCGGGAGGTAGAGGAGCAGATATGTAGACAGATTTTGGAAAAATGTAAAGGTAACAGGGTTGTAGTGGTGGGTGATTTTAACTTCCCCTATATTGACTGGGACTCACTTAGCGCTAGGGGCTTCAATGGGGCAGAATTTGTAAGGAGCATCCAGGAGGGATTCTTGAAACAATACGTAGATAGTCCAACTAGGGATGGGGCTGTACTGGACCTGGTATTGGGGAATGAGCCCGGCCAGGTGGTCGAAGTTTCAGTAGGGGAGCATTTTGGGAACAGTGACCATAATTTCATAAGTTTTAAGGTACTTGTGGATAAGGATAAGAGTAGTCCTCGGGTGAAGGTGCTAAATTGGGGGAAGGCTAATTATAACAATATTAGGCAGGAACTGAAGAATTTAGGTTGGGGGCGGCTGTTTGAGGGTAAATCAACATCTGACATGTGGGAGTCTTTCAAACGTCAGCTGATTAGAATCCAGGACCAGCATGTTCCTGTGAGGAAGAAGGATAAGTTTGGCAAGTTTCGGGAACCTTGGATAACGCGGGATATTGTGAGCCTAGTCAAAAAGAAAAAGGAAGCATTCGTAAGGGCTGGAAGGCTAGGAACAGACGAATCCCTTGAGGAATATAAAGACAGTAGGAAGGAACTTAAGCAAGGAGTCAGGAGGGCTAAAAGGGGTTATGAGAAGTCATTGACAAACAGGATTAAGGAAAATCCCAAGGCTTTTTATACGTATATAAAGAGCAAGAGGGTACCCAGGGAAAGGGTTGGCCCACTCAAGGACAGAGAAGGGAATCTATGCGTGGAGCCTGAGGAAATGGGCGAGGTACTAAATGAGTACTTTGCATCAGTATTCACCAAGGAGAAGGACTTGGTGGATGATGAGCCTAGGGAAGGGAGTGTAGATAGTCTCAGTCATCTCATTATCAAAAAGGAGGTGGTGTTGGGTGTCTTGCAAAGCATTAAGGTAGATAAGTCCCCAGGGCCTGATGGGATCTACCCCAGAATACTGAGGGAGGCAAGGGAAGAAATTGCTAGGGCCTTGACAGAAATCTTTGCATCCTCATTGGCTACAGGTGAGGTCCCAGAGGACTGGAGAATAGCCAATGTTGTTCCTTTGTTTAAGAAGGGTAGCAAGGATAATCCAGGAAATTATTGGCCGGTGAACCTTACGTCAGTGGTAGGGAAATTATTAGAGAGGATTCTTCGGGACAGGATTTACTCCCATTTGGAAACAAATGGACTTATTAGCGAGAGGCAGCATGGTTTTGTGAAGGGGAGGTCGTGTCTCACTAATTTGATTGAGTTTTTTGAGGAAGTGAAGATGATTGTTGAAGGAAGGGCAGTGGATGTTATCTATATGGACTTCAGTAAGGCCTTTAACAAGGTCCCTCATGGCAGACTGGTGCAAAAGGTGAAGTCACACGGGATCAGAGGTGAGCTGGCAAGATGGATACAGAACTGGCTCGGTCATAGAAGACAGAGGGTAGCAGTGGATGGGTGTTTTTCTGAATGGAGGGATGTGACTAGTGGTGCTCCGCAGGGATCAGTGCTGGGACCTTTGCTGTTTGTAGTATATATAAATGATTTGGAAGAAAATGTAGCTGGTCTGATTAGTAAGTTTGCGGACGACACAAAGGTTGGTGGAGTTGCAGATAGTGATGAGGATTGTCAGAGGATACAGCAGGATATAGATCGGTTGGAGACTTGGGCGGAGAAATGGCAGATGGAGTTTAATCCGGACAAATGTAAGGTAATGCATTTTGGAAGGTCTAATGCAGGTGGGAAGTATACAGTAAATGGCAGAACCCTTAGGAGTATTGACAGGCAGAGAGATCTGGGCGTACAGGTCCACAGGTCACTGAAAGTGGCAACGCAGGTGGAGAAGGTAGTCAAGAAGGCATACGGCATGCTTGCCTTCATCGGTCGGGGCATAGAGTATAAAAATTGGCAAGTCATGCTGCAGCTGTACAGAACCTTAGTTAGGCCACACTTAGAATATTGTGTGCAATTCTGGTCGCCACACTACCAGAAGGACGTGGAGGCTTTGGAGAAGGTACAGAGGAGGTTTACCAGGATGTTGCCTGGTCTGGAGGGCATTAGCTATGAGGAGAGATTGGATAAACTCAGATTGTTTTCACTGGAACGACGGAGGTGGAGGGGCGACATGATAGAGGTTTACAAAGTTATAAGCGGCATGGACAGAGTGGATAGTCAGAAGCTTTTTCCCAGGGTGGAAGAGTCAGTTACTAGGGGACATAAGTTTAAGGTGAGAGGGGCAAAGTTTAGAGGGGATGTGCGAGGCAAGTTATTTACACAGAGGGTGGTGAGTGCCTGGAACTTGCTGCCGGGGGAGGTGCTGTAAGCAGGTACCATAGAGATGTTTAAGAGGCATCTTGACAAATACATGAATAGGATGGGAATAGTGGGATACAGACCCCGGAAGTGCAGAAGGTTTTAGTTTAGGCAGGCATCAAGATCGGCGCAGGCTTAGAGGGCCGAATTGCCTGTTCCTGTGCTGTACTGTTCTTTGTTCCATCCATTGTGTATTCCCTTGCCTTGTTAGTCCTCCCAAAATGCATTACCTCACACGTCTCAGGATTAAATTCCATTTGCCATTGCTCCGCCTATCTTACCAGCCCATCTATATCTCCCTGTCATCTAAGGATTTCCTCCTCACCATTTACAACACCACCAATTTTCTTGTCATCTGCGAACTTATTTCATCTGCCATTTCCGTATTCTCTATTAGCTTCCCATTCTCACTCTCTAGAGGACCAACACTCACTTATACTTACTCTTTTCTTTTCTGTATACCTGTAGAAAGTCTTGCTATCCGTTTTTACATTTCTAGCTAGCTTCCTCTCATACTCTAATATAGAAACATAGAAAATAGGAGCATGAGTGGGCCATTCAGCCCTTCGAGCCAACTCAGTAACCTGTTCCTGCTTTCGCCCCATATCCTTTGATCCCTTTAAACCCAAGAGCTATATCTAACTCCTTCTTGAAAACATACAATGTTTTGGCCTCAACTGCTTTCTGTGGCAGCAAATTCCACAGGTTCACCACTCTCTGGATGAAGAAATTTCTCATCTCAGTCCTGAAAGGTTTACCCCGTATCCTAAGACTATGACCCCTGGTTCTGGACTCCCCCACCATCAGGAACATCCTTCCTGCATCTACCCTGTCAAGTCCTGTTAGAATTTTATAGGTTTCTGTGATATCCCCCCTCACTCTTCTGAACTCCAGTGAATATGATCCTAACTTGGGCGGAAATAAGGAATAGCAAAGGAAAGAAATCACGGGTGGGAGTGGTCTATAGGCCCCCGAAGAGTAGCCTCTCTGTCGGACAAGATATTAATCAGGAAATAATGCAGGCGTGTAAGAAGGGCACTGCAATTACCATGGGTGATTTTAATCTGCGTATAAACTGGAGAAATCAAATTGGCAAGGGTAGCATGGAAGACGAATTTGTAGAGTGCCTCAGGGATTGTTGCTTAGAGCAATATGTTGCAGAGGCTACCAGGGAACAGGCTATTTTAGATTTGGTATTGTGTAATGAGGTAGGATTAATAAGAGATCTCATAGTTAAGGATCCTTTAGGGGAAGGCGATCATAACATGGTAGAATTTCAAATTCAGTTTGAGGGTGAGCAACTCGGGTCTCAAACCAGTGTCTTCAACTTAAACAAGGGCAATTACAGAGGTATGAAGAAAGAGTTGTCTAAAGTGGGCTGGGAAGATTACAGGGGAGGTCAGTACATGAGCACTGGCAGACTTTTAAGCAGATATTTAATAACACTCAGCAAACATTTATTCCAGTCAGAAGGAAGGACTCAAAGAGAACGATGAACCACCCGTGGATAACAAAGGAAGTTGAGAGTATCAAATCAAAAACAAAAGTGTACAATGCGGCGAAAATGCTGGACAAACTGATGGGACTAAAAGAACAAAGAACAGTACAGCACAGGAACAGGCCATTCGGCCCTCCAAGCCTGCGCCGATCTCGATGCCTGCCGAAACTAACACCTTCTGCACTTCTGGGGCCCATATCCCTCTATTCCCTTCCTATTCATGTATTTGTCAAGATGTCTCTTAAACGTCGCTATCGTATCTGCTTCCACCACCTCCCCAGGCAGCAAGTTCCAGGCACTCACCACCCTCTGTGTAAAAAACTTGCCTCGCACATCCCCTCTAAACTTTGCCCCTCGCACCTTAAACCTATGTCCCCTAGTAACTGACTCTTCCACCCTGGGAAAAAGCTTCTGACTATCCACTCTGTCCATGCCACTCATAACTTTGTAAACCTTTATCATGTCGCCCCTCCACCTCCGTCGTTCCAGTGAAAACAATCCGAGTTTTTCCAACCTCTCCTCATAGCTAATGCCCTCCAGACCAGGCAACATCCTGGTACACCTCCTCTGTACCCTCTTCAAAGCCTCCACGTCCTTCTGGTAGTATGGCGACCAGAACTGCACGCAATATTCTAAGTGTGGCCTAACTAAGGTTCTACCTACAGCTGCAACACGACTTGCCAATTTTTATACTCTATGCCCCGACCGATGAAGGCAAGCATGCCGTATGCCTTCTTGACTACCTTATCCACCTGCGTTGCCACTTTCAGTGACCTGTGGACCTGTACGCCCAGATCTCTCTGCCTGTCAATACTCCTAAGGGTTCTGCCATTTACTGTATACCTCCCACCTGCATTAGACCTTCCAAAATGCATTACCTCACATTTGTCCGGATTAAACTCCATCTGCCATTTCTCCGCCCAAGTCTCCAACCGATCTATATCCTGCTGTATCCTCTGACAATCCTCATCACTGTCCGCAACTCCACCAACCTTTGTGTCGTCCGCAAACTTACTAATCAGACCAGCTACATTTTCTTCCAAATCATTTATATATACTACAAACAGCAAAGGTCCCAGCACTGATCCCTGCGGAACACCACTAGTCACATCCCTCCATTCAGAAAAACATAGGCTCATCGGCCTATAATTTCCTGGATTATCCTTGCCACCCTTCTTAAACAAAGGAACATTGGTTATTCTCCAGTCCTCTGGGACCTCACCTGTCGCCAATGAGGATGCAAAGATTTCTGTCAAGGCCCCAGAAATTTCCTCCCTTGCCTCCCTCAGTATTCTAGGGTAGATCCCATCAGGCCCTGAGGACTTATCTACCTTAATAAAGGCAGACAAGTCGCCAGGACCTGATGGCCTGCACCCAAGGGTTTTAAAAGAAGTGGCTGCAGAGATAGTGGAGGCATTGGTCATTATACCAAAACTCATTGGATTGCGTTAGGGTACCAGTGGATTGGAAAACCGTTAATGTGACGTCCCTATTCAAGAAAGGAGGGAGACAGAAAGCAGGAAACTACAGACCCATGAGCTTAACATCAGTCATTGGGAAAATGCTTGAGTCCATTATTAAGGAAGAAATAGCGATCATAACATGGTACAATGGACATTTTAAAAAAATAATGCAGTCAACATCGTTTCATGAAAGGGAAATCATGTTTGACAAATTTGTTAATGTTCTTTGGGGAACCAGTAGATGTTGTGTATTTGGATTCTCAGAAGGCGTTTGATAAAGTGCCACATAAAAGGTTACTGCACAAAGTAGGAGCTCAGGGTATTGGGGGTAATGTGTTGGCATGGATTGAGGATTGGCTAACACACAGAAAGCAGCGAGTCGGAATCAATGGGTCTTTTTCAGGTTGGAAAGCCGTAACTAGTGGGGTGCCACAAGGATCGGTCCTAGGGCCTCAGCTATTTACTAACTACATTAATGACTTAGAGGAAGGGACAGAGTGTAGAGTATCCAAATTTGCTGACGATACAAAAATAGGTGGGAAGGCATGTTGTGATGAGGACACAAAGAATCTGCAAAAGGAAACAGATAGGTTAAGTGAGTGGGCAAAAATTTGGCAGATGGTGTTCAATGTGGGAAAGTGTGAGGTTTTCCACTTTGGTCGGAAGAATAAAAAGGCAGATTATCATTTAGATGGATTAAGACTACAAAATACTGCAGTGCAGAGGGATCTGGGGGTTCCTGTGCATGAAGCACAAAAGGTTAGCATGCAGGTGCAGCAAGTAATAAGGAAAGCAAATGGAATTTTGGCCTTTATTGCTAGGGGGTTAGAGTTTAAAAATAGGGAAGTCTTGTTACGACTATACAGGGTGTTGGTGAGGCCACACCTGGAGTAATGCGTTCAGTTTTGGTCCCCGTATATAAAGAAGGATATACTAGCATTGGAGGCAGTTCAGTAAAGGTTCACTAGGCTGATTCCTGTGATGAAGGGGTTGTCTTATCAAGAACGACTAAACAGGTTAGGCCTTTATTCATTGGAGTTTAGAAGAATGAGAGGTGATCTTATAGAAACATATAAGATTTTAATTATTCCTCTCTCATTACACAATACCCAGTCTAGGATGGCCTGTTCTCTAGTTGTTTCCTCAACGTATTGGTCCAGAAAACCATCCCGTATACAATCCATGGATTCCTCCTCTACGGTATTGTGACTAATTTGATTTGCCCAATCTATATGCAGATTAAAGTCATCCATAATTACAGATGTTCCTTTATCGCATGCGTCTCTAATTTCCTGTTTAATGTCATTCCCAACATCACCACTACAGTTTGGGGGTCTATATACAACCCCCACTAAAGTTTTTTGAACCTTAGTGTTTCTCAGCTCTACCCATGCAGATTTCACATCGTCAGACCTAACATCCTTCCTCACTATTGCGTTAATTTCCTCTTGAACTAGCAATGCAACTCCACCGCCTTTTACTTTTGTCTGTCTTCCTAAATACTGAGTACCCCTGGATGTTCATTTCCCACCCCTGGTCATCCTGCAGCCATGTCTCCGGAATCCCGACTATATCATACTCGTTTATGTCTATTTGCGCGATTACTTCATCCACTTTATTGCGAATGCTCCGCACGTTAAGGCACTTAATGCTTGTCTTTTTAACATTACTTGTCCCCTTCCCACTATTTTTCACTGTGGCCCTGTTTGATCCTGGCCTTTGATTTCTCTGCCTATCAAAGAACAAAGAAGAAAATTACAGCACAGGAACAGGCCCTTCGGCCCTCCAAGCCTGCGCCGATCCAGATCCTCTATCTAAACATGTCGCCTACTTTCTAAGGGTCTGTATCTCTTTGCTTCCTGCCCATTCATGTATCTGTCTAGATACATCTTAAAAGACGCTATCGTGCCCGCGTCTACCACCTCCGCTGGCAACGCGTTCCAGGCACCCACCACCCTCTGCGTAAAGAACTTTCCACGCATCACTTTTCCTATTCCCCTTACTGTCTTTTGTTCTTGTCTTTGGTCCACCCTCCTCTGACTCCTTGGAAAGGTTCCCATCCCCCTGCCATTTTAGTTTAAACCCTCCCCAACCACTCCAGCAAATACTCCCCCAAGGACATCAGTTCCGGTCCTGCCCAGGTGCAACCCATCCAGTTTGTACTGGTCACACCTCCCCCCAGAACCGGTCCCAATGTCCCAGGAATCTAAAATCCTCCCCCTCACACTAACTCTTCAGCCATGTATTCAAAGAACAAAGAAAATTACAGCACAGGAACAGGCCCTTCGGCCCTCCAAGCCTACGCCGCTCCAAATCCTCCATCTAAACATGTCGCCTATTTTTCTAAGGGTCTGTATCTCTTTACTTCCTGCCCATTCATGTATCTGTCTAGATACATCTTAAAAGACACTATCGTGCCCGCGTCTACCACCTCCGCTGGCAATGCGTTCCATGCACCCACCACCCTCTGCGTAAAGAACTTTCCATGCATATACCCCCTAAACTTTTCCCCTTTCACTTTGAACTCGTGTCCCCTTGTAATTGAATCCCCCACTCTGGGAAAAAGCTTCTTGCTATCCACCCTGTCTATACCTCTCATGATTTTGTACACCTGAATCAGGTCCCCCCTCAACCTCCGTCTTTCTAATGAAAATAATCCTAATCTACTCAACCTCTCTTCATAACTAGCACCCTCCATACCAGGCAACATCCTGGTGAACCTCCTCTGCACCCTCTCCAAAGCATCCACATCCTTTTGGTAATGTGGCGACCAGAACTGCACGCAGTATTCCAAATGTGGCCGGACCAAAGTCATATACAACTGTAACATGACCTGCCAACTCTTGTACTCAATACCCCGTCCGATGAAGGAAAGCATGCCGTATGCCTTCTTGACCACTCTATTGACCTGCGTTGCCACCTTCAGGGAACAATGGACCTGAACACCCAAATCTCTCTGTACATCAATTTTCCCCAGGACCTTTCCATTTACTGTATAGTTCACCCTTGAATTGGATCTTCCAAAATGCATCACCTCGCATTTGCCCTGATTGAACTCCATCTGCCATTTCTCTGCCCAACTCTCCAGTCTATCTATATTCTGCTGTATTCTCTGACAGTCCCCTTCACTATCTGCGACTCCACCAATCTTAGTGTCGTCTGCAAACTTGCTAATCAGTCCACCTATACTTTCCTCCAAATCATTAATGTATATCACAAACAACAGTGGTCCCAGCACGGATCCCTGTGGAACACCACTGGTCACACGTCTCCATTTTGAGAAACTCCCTTCCACTGCTACCCTCTGTCTCCTGTTGCCCAACCAGTTCTTTATCCATCTAGCTAGTACACCTTGGACCCCATGCGCCTTCACTTTCTCCATCAGCCTACCATGGGGAACCTTATCAAACACCTTACTGAAGTCCATGTATACGACATCTATAGCCCTTCCCTCATCAATCAACTTTGTCACTTCCTCAAAGAATTCTATTAAGTTGGTAAGACATGACCTTCCCTGCACAAAACCATGTTGCCTATCACTGATAAGCCCATTTTCTTACAGATGGGAATAGATCCTATCCCTCAGTATCTTCTCCAGCAGCTTCCCTACCACTGACGTCAGGCTCACCGGTCTATAATTACCTGGATTATCCCTGCTACCCTTCTTAAACAAGGGGACAACATTAGCAATTCTCCAGTCCTCCGGGACCTCACCCGTGTTTAAGGATGTTGCAAAGATATCTGTTAAGGCCCCAACTATTTCCTCTCTCGCTTCCCACAGTAACCTGGGATAGATCCCATCCGGACCTGGGGACTTGTCCACCTTAATGCCTTTTAGAATACCCAACACTTCCTCCCTCCTTATGCTGACTTGACCTAGAGTAATCAAACATCTGTCCCTAACCTCAACATCCGTCATGTCCCTCTCCTCGGTGAATACCGATGCAAAGTACTCATTTAGAATCTCACCCATTTTCTCTGACTCCACGCATAACTTTCCTCCTTTGTCCTTGAGTGGGCCAATCCTTTCTCTAGTTACCCTCTTGCTCCTCATATATGAATAAAATGCTTTGGGATTTTCCTTAACCCTGTTTGGTAAAGATATTTCATGACCCCTTTTAGCCCTCTTAATTCCTCGTTTCAGATTGCGCCTACAATCCCGATATTCTTTCAAAGCTTCGTCTTTCTTCAGCCGCCTAGACCTTATGTATGCTTCCTTTTTCCTCTTAGCTAGTCTCACAATTTCACCTGTCATCCATGGTTCCCTAATCTTGCCATTTCTATCCCTCATTTTCACAGGAACATGTCTCTCCTGCACGCTAATCAACCTCTCTTTAAAAGCCTCCCACATATCAAATGTGGATTTACCTTCAAACAGCTGCTCCCAATCTACATTCCCCAGCTCCTGCCGAATTTTGGTATAGTTGGCCTTCCCCCAATTTAGCACTCTTCCTTTAGGACAACTCTCGTCTTTGTCCATGAGTATTCTAAAACTTACGGAATTGTGATCACTATTCCCAAAGTAGTCCCCTACTGAAACGTCAACCACCTGGCCAGGCTCATTCCCCGACACCAGGTCCAGTATGGCCCCTTCCCGAGTTGGACTATTTACATACTGCTCTGGAAAACCCTCCTGGATGCTCCCTACAAATTCTGCTCCATCTAGACCTCTAACACTAAGTGAATCTCAGTCAATGTTGGGAAAATTAAAATCTCCTATCACCACCACTCTGTTGCTCCTACATCTTTCCATAATCTGTTTACATATTTGTACCTCTATCTCACGCTCGCTGTTGGGAGGCCTGTAGTACAGCCCCAACATTGTTACCGCACCCTTCCTATTTCTGAGTTCTGCCCATATTGCCTCACAGCTCAAGTCCTCCATAGTGCCCTCCTTCAGCACAGCTGTGATATCCTCTTTGACCAGTAATGCAACTCCTCCACCCCTTTTACCTCCCTCTCTATCCCGCCTGAGGCATCGGTATCCTGGGATATTTAGTTGCCAAACATGCCCTTCCCTTAACCAAGTCAGTAATAGCAATAACATCATACTCCCAGGTACTAATCCAAGCCCTAAGTTCATCTGCCTTACCTACTACACTTCTTGCATTGAAACAAATACACCTCAGACCACCAGTCCCTTTGCTTTCATCATCTGCTCCCTGCCTACTCTTTCCCTTAGTCACGCTGACTTCATTATCTAGTTCCTTACAGGCTTTAGTTACTACATCCTTACTCTCCACTGACCTCATTTGGTTCCCATCCCCCTGCCACATTAGTTTAAACCCTCCCCAACAGCGTTTGCAAAAGCACCCCCAAGGACATTGGTTCCAGTCCGGCCCAGGTGTAGACCGTCCAATTTGTAATAGCCCCACCTCCCCCAGAACCGGTCCCAATGTCCCAAAAATCTGAACCCCTCCCTCCTGCACCATCTCTCAAGCCACGCATTCATCCTGACTATTCTTTCATTTCTACTCTGACTATCACGTGGCACTGGTAGCAATCCTGAGATTACTACCTCTGAGGTCCTACTTTTTAACTTGGCTCCTAACTCCCTAAATTCTGCTTGTAGGACCTCATCCCGTTTTTTACCTATATCATTGGTGCCTATGTGCACAACGACAACTGGCTGTTCACCCTCCCCCTTCAGAATGTTCTGCAGCCGATCTGAGACATCCCTGACCCGTGCACCAGGGAGGCAACATACCATTCGGGAGTCTCGTTTTCGACCACAGAACCGCCTATCTACTCCCTTTACAATCGAATCCCCTATGACTATAGCCCTTCCACTCTTTTTCCTGCCCTTCTGAACAGCAGAGCCAGCCACGGTGCCATGAACCTGGCTACTGCTGCCTTCCCCTGGTGATATATCCTGCTATTTCTACTCTGACTAGCACGTAGCACTGGTAGTAATCCTGAGATCACTACCTTTGAGGTCCTACTTTTCAACTTACTTCCTAACTCCTTATATTCTGCTTTTAGGACCGCATCCTTTTTTTTTTTACCTACGTCGTTTGTACCAATGTGTACCACGACCATTAGGTGTTCACCCTCCCCCTTCGGAATGTCCTGTAACTGTTCTGAGACACCCTTGACCCTAGTACCAGCTGCTAGATTTGTTTTGAATCTACTCCATTTAGCACAGTGGTAGTGCTGTACAACACGATGCAGCGGGATGGGACCTCATCACCCCAAGAACAATGTGGTGGTCACTCCTACCAATATGGTCACAGATAGATACGTCAACGATAGGTAGATTGGTGTGGGCAAGGTGTGAAGGCCCCTTTCCTTGACCTCGCAGACTGCAGCGGGAATGATCTGAGTGTAACTGGCAAGAAGTTACAACCCAGGCACTGGTGAAAGAGGAGGTAATTCAGACAGGAGAAGGGTTTAAAATTGATAAAGGGGACGTATTAGATAAGCTGCCTGTACTTAAAATGAATAAAGCACCAGGACCGGATGAGATGCATCCAAGGATACTGAGGGAAGTGAAGGTGGAAATCCCGGAGGCACTGGCCAACTGGCCATAATTTTTCAGTCTTCCTTAGACTCAGGGTTGCCAGAGGACTGGAGAAGAGCCTGTCACTCCAGAATTGGCCTTTATAGCCACTCCAGGCGCTGCTTCACAAACCACTGACCACCTCCAGGCGCGTATCCATTGTCTCTCGAGATAAGGAGGCCCAAAAGAAGAACATTCTTGTTCAAAAAAGGGTGTAAAGATAAGCCCAGCAACTATAGGCCAGTCAGTGTAACTTCAGTGATGGGGAAACTTCTAGAAAAAATAATTCGGGACAAAATTAATGGTCACATGGACAAATGCAGGTTAATTAAGGAAAGCCAGCATGGATTTCTTAAGGGAAAATCATGTTTAACCTACTAGCTGGAGTTTTTTGAGGAGGGAACAGAGAGGGTTGATGAGGGCAATGCTGTTGATGTTATGATCCTGTAGTTTTATTTCTTTTCCGGAAAGTATGCAGTGTGCCTTTAAGGCTGTAAAAGAATCAGTACAGCTTTAAGAACCAGCAAGCCTCAAGAGTTAGAGAAAGTGCATTCTGGTTGCCGTAGGATACCACCATATGTATCGGGAACCAACCAGCATCAGAGAATGCATCCTGGTTACCTGGCAACAGCCAGAGACTGAGGACCGGATATATAATGTTGCAATTAACTGTTTAAACTGGCTTTTTATTTGGAGACAGACTGTTCTAACAGACAGAGACAGACAGCTGTTCTGCCAGTATATACTGAAGGAAGAGCTCTCCCTCAGTTTATTTAAACCTTATTTATTATACTCTCAGAATTCTGATAAGTCAAACTAGATTAATTTCATAAAAGAAAATAACCAATTACCTCAGCTACTGAACTGTAATTGCTGAATTCATCGCTGGAAAAAGGAGAAGAGCATCACTTCAAATGGAACTAGACTACTGACTGTCCTACTGTTGAACCTTTTTTCCCCATCGGACGGCTGAGAGAACTTCGAACAACCTTGGACTGTTCCACATTGGGGGCGGCGCAGTGGTTAGCACCGCAGCCTCACAGCTCCAGCGACCCGGGTTCAATTCTGGGTACTGCCTGTGTGGAGTTTGCAAGTTCTCCCTGTGTCTGCGTGGGTTTCCTCCGGGTGCTCCGGTTTCCTCCCACAGCCAAAAAAAGACTTGCAGGTTGATAGGTTAATTGGCCATTATAAATTGCCCCTAGTATAGGTAGGTGGTAGGGGAATATAGGGACAGGTGGGGATGTGGTAGGAATATGGGATTACTGTAGGATTAGTATAAATGGGTGGTTAATGGTCGGCACAGACCTGGTGGGCCGAAGGGCCTGTTTCAGTGCTGTATCTTTAAATCTAAAATCTAAATCTAAATATTCCATTTCGGCAGGAGTGTAAATCTGCAAGGACACTATTTTTTTCTATTTTAAATGCTGTTTATATTTTAGCAGTGTTTAAGAATTTAGTTTTTCTAATTAAACAGTTAATTTGTTGATCTAAAGACACCTGGTTTAGATTAGATTGATTAGATTAGATTAGAGATGAGATTAGAGATTTGGTTATGGTTGTCTTTAATTTTGGAAAGTTTAAAGTGATATGTTAGGCAATCTGTGGAGTGGTGGGACTGATTTGACAGTGCGTTGCTCCCACCGCAATCAGAATCGTATATTTTGATTGGGGGCTTCGTCTTGAGCGGTCAGTCGTAACACGGTGGTGTACATGGACTTTCAAAAGGCGTTTGATACAGTGCCACACAACAGACTTGTGAGCAAACTGTAGCTCGTGGAATAAAAGGGACGGTAACAACATGGATACGGAAATGGCTGAGTGACACGAAACAAAGTAGTGGTTAATGGCTGTTTTTTGGGCTGGAGGAAGGTTTGTTGTGGAGTTCCCCGGGGGTCAGTGTTGGGACCCTTGCTTTCCCTGATATCTATTAATGACCTAGACCTTGGTGTACGGGGCACAATTTCAAAGTTTTCAGATGATACGAAACTTGGAAGCATTGTGAACTGTGAGGAGGATAGTGTAGAACTTCAAAAGGACATAGACAAGTTGGTGGATTGGGCAGACAGGTGGCAGATGAAGTTCAATGCAGAGAAATCTGAAGTAATTCATTTTGGTAGGAAGAACATGGAGAGACAATATAGAATAAAGGGTACAATTCTAAAGGGGGTGTAGCGCAGAGGGACCTGGGTGTATATGTGCATTAGTCATTAAAGGTGGCAGGACAGGTTGAGAGAGTGGTTAATAAAGCATTCAGTATCCTGGGCTTTATAAATAGGGGCATAGAGTACAAGAACAAGGAAGTTATGTTGAACTTGTATAAGACACTAGTTCGGCCTCAGCTGGAGTATTGCATCCAGTTCTGGGCACCGCACTTGAGGAAAGATGTGAAGGAATTGGAGACAGTACAAAATTATGAGGGGCATTGATAGGTTAGATAGGAAGAAACTTTTTCCCTTAGCGGAGGGGTCAATAAGCAGGGGGCATAGATTTAAGGTAAGGGGCAGGAGGTTTAGATGGGATTTGAGGAAAAACTTTCACTCAGAGTGGTGGCAATCTGGAATCCACTGCCTGAAGAGGTGGTAGAGGCAGGAACCCTCACAACATTTAAGAAATATTTAGATGAGCACTTGAAACGCCATAGCATACAAGGCTACGGGCCAAGTGCTGGAAAATGGGATTAGAATAGTTAGGTGCTTGATGGCCAGCACAGACACGATGGGCCGAAGGGCTTGTTTCTGTGCTGTTTCACAATGACTCTAGAGTACAGAAAAGATTCACTAGAATGGTTCCAGGGATGAAGAACTTAAGGATGTAATTACACTAGAGAGGGTACAGGGGAGATTTACGAGGATGTTGCCAGGACTGGAAAAATGCAGCTGATGAAAGATTGGATAGGCTGGGGTTGTTCTCCTTGGAACAGAGAAGGCTGAGGGGAGATCTGATTGAAATGTACAGCATTTTGAGGGGCCTGGATAGAATGGAGGTGAAGGGTCTATTTACCTTAGCAGAGAGGTCAGTGACTAGGCGGCATAGATTTAAAGTGATTGGTAGAAAAATTAGAGAGGCGTTGAGGAAAAGTCTTTTCACCCAGAAGGTGTTGAGGGTCTGAAACTCACTGCCTGAAAGGGTAGTTGAGGCAGAAACCCTCAACTCATTCAAAAGGAGTCTGGATGTGCACCTCAAATGCCGTAATCTGCAGGGCTACAGATCAAATGCTGGAAAATGGGATCAGAATGGATGGATCGCTTTTTGGCCGGCACAGATACAATGGGTCAAGCTGCCTCTTTCTGTGCCTTAGACCTTCTATGATTCTATTTCTATAATTCTAACTTCAGTTATGAAGATAGATTGGAGAAGTTGGGACTATTTTCCTTGAAGAGAAGGCTGAGAGGTGATTTGATAGAGGTATTTAAAATCATGAGGGGTCTGGACAGAGTAGATAGAGAGAATCTGTTCCACATGTGAAAGGATCGAGAACGAGAAGGCACAGATTTAAAGTATTTGGTAAGAGAAGCAAAAGTGACGAGGAAAAACTTTTTCACGCAGAGAGTGGTTAAGGTCTGGAATGCGCTGCCTGAGAATGTGGTGGAGGCAGGTTCAATTGAAGTATTCAAAAGGGAATTAGACTGTTATATGAAAAGAAAGAATATGCAGGGTTACAGGGAGAAGGCTGGGGAATGGAACTGAGGGAATTGCTCTTTCGGAGAGCTGGTGCAGACACGATGGGCCGAATGGCCTCCTTCTGCACTAATAATTCTGTGATTCTTCAAGGCTTGGTTTCTGATAATGCAGCTGTGACATACAATATACATCAATGCTATCAGTCCAAGTGATATCACCAAAATGCACCAGAGCAGGACTTAAATAAAAAGCACAATATTAACTGCTAGCTTGCTGAAAATAATGTCTATTCATTAAAAAAGCCAACACATTGTATTGAAAAAACTGGAAACCATATAGGCCCAGCAAAACATCGAATGGACCAGCAGTCTGGAGTGAATTCTAGATCTCCAGCACACATTCACTAGCATTAAACTGGACAACTATAAGGATTAATTACAAAAACACTAAGAAATTAAAAGGATGATGGCTGCTCCTGTTCATTACCTGCTGTGAATTTTTTTTATACTACCAGAACCACTCATTATTGTCAGCAGTCCCTCATGTCAAGGATGATTCTTCCTTGTGGATGGCTGGGTGGAAGTGAGATGTCAGTGTTGGCTGTGGGTTCACAGATGGCTTATGAACCCCTATCTTAGCCTTGAAGGCTCTCCCAAAGTGAGGATATTGGTTGTCAGCTCATAGGGGTGGTGGCAGATTGTTAGCTGCCCTCTCCTTCCATCTCTCTCGCCATTCTCCCTCAGTGGCCGTTCTTGTTGATTGGAAGGTCTCGACACCATTTTTGATGATGGATCACCATTTTGGTCACAATCAGGCATCTGCTTCCTTGATAATGTTAATAGAGCAGACCTTCATGGAGACTTTGAGATTGTCTTGGAAACGCTTCCTTTGGCCCGTGTGAATGCATTCCCTGGCGTAACTGAGTAAAGCACCCATTTGGGCAGTCTTGAGTCAGGCATTCTGACATGTCCCACCCATCTCAGCTGATGTAAGATGATCATGACCTCTATACTTGGCACATCTGTGTCTTGGAGGATGCCTACATTTGTTCTTTTGTCCTCCCATTTGATTTGTAAATACTTCTAAGACAGCATTGATGTTGTTCTTGGACCTTGATATGGTGTCTATAAGATGTCCAAGTTTCAGCACCACAGAGAAAATGGGGGCGAACCACTGCCCGATAAACTTTGATTTTAGTGATGGGTTTGATAGCATTTGATGGAGCCATTGTAGTGTACTGTTATTTGCATACTGTCATGTAGGAGACAGTTGACGTTTGTGAACTTAGCTGTGCGTCCATATCGCCGTAGCATCTTCCAAAGGGCAGTTTGATTCATTGAGTCAAAAACTGTTGTGAGATCAAAGAAAGCCATGTACAGAAGGACATTCTGCTCACTGCACTTTTCCCGAAGTTAGCCTGCTGTGAAGTTCACATCGGTTATTCCTCTGGCAGGTCGGAAGCCACACAGACTCTGGAAGGACCTGATCTGCAATTGGCAAAAGGGGATGAAGAAGTAACCTAGCTAAGACTTTGCCAACAGTTAACAGCCCCATGCCCCTGTAGTTTCTACAGTTCGACTGGATTCCTTTCTTGAACATTGTGATCATCACGGCGTCATTAAGGTCATTTGGAATTTCTTCATTCTGTCAGAGCTTCACAAATAGGGCATGTATCTGAGAGATCAGTATGGCTCCTCCACAGGGATATTGTCAGGACCAGAAGATTTGCTGTTTTCTATCTGGTTGACAGCAGTTATCAATTTGTCATGCCTCAGATCATCATCTGGCTCACTTCTGATTGGTTGTTGTGGGAGGTTCTCCAGCAGGTGCATGTCCACCAAGGAGTTCTGATCGAGTCGTTCTACAAAATGACTGTTTCCAGTGGGTATTGATACAGTCCGTATCTTTGAGAAGAGTCTTGCCATCTTTGGATAATACCGGTGTTGGTCCATGTGTTGAGGGTCCATAGATCTCTTCAGTTGTCTTGAAAAAGGCTTGCCTGTCATGCATGTCAGTGAGGAGTTGAATTTCCTCAGCCTTCTCTGCTCTTCAAATTGCAGGATCTCTGAACTTCAGCTTTGGCTGTCTGGTGGGCGAGCTTCTTCTCTGTGGAGTTTGGATTCTGTTGCCAGGTTTGGAATGCTGTCCATTTAGAATCAATGAGCTTGCATATCTCTGTATCACTCTCATCAAACCAGTCTTAGTGTCTTTTAGTGGTGTGTCAGCAGATTTCTTGGCATGTGTGACTAATGATGGATTTCGATGATTGCCAGTCATGTTGGATGTTGCTTGATGGTGTGACCATCTGTTCCTGTAGTTTCAAATTGATTTGTTCTTGAAATTCCTTGAGCTTGCTGTCATTTGACAGGCCAGAGATCCTGAACTTTCACTGTAGACGTCATGGCTGTTGATTCCTTTTGGGGACCACCTCAAGCACCAATACCAAACAGATGGGTCGGTGGTCTGTCCAACATTCTCAGCTGTAACCTCGGCATGTGTAATGTGCACATCTTTTCGATCCCTGGCCCTGACTATTATAGTCTATTAAGTACCAGTGCTTTGATCTTGGATGTTGCCAAGATGTCTCAATGTTTTCTTTTGGCGGAAAAGGGCGTTAATGACCACAAGATTGTGTTCAGCACACAGGGTTGGGATTGGACTTTCCAATGGTGTTCGGCCAAAGAGCAGTTGCCCCCCACCCTGGTATTGAAATCACAAAGAGATATGGCCTTTGACTGTGATGGTACAGCTGCCAGAGTTGTGTCTAGGTTGGAATAGAAGGTTTCTTTCACTTCATCCTTGGAGTCCAAGGTAGGCGCATAGACACTGATACTGGTAGTTTGGCAGATTGGTTTCCTTTGAGCTCAAGATAGAGTGTCATAAGACGTTCATTGATTCCAATAGGGGGTTCATGGAGTCTCTTCATGAGTTTGTTTTTGATGACGAAGCTGACTTCATGAATTCTGCATTCTTTGTGATTTCCCTTTCCAGAAGGAAGTATCACCAGCACCAAGTTCTTTGATTTATTCTTTCTTTGCTCTACAGGTCTCACTAAGGGCTACTATGTCAACCTCTAGGTGTCGGAGCTCATGGGCTACTATTGCTGTTCATTTCTCAGGTCTTTCTGAGTTATCCATTAGTAACCTGATATAAGGACCTGACCAAGAACTTATCTTGATTGGAACATAGGACTTCAGAGCAGGAGTAGGCCATTTGGCCCGTCGAGCTTGCTCCGCCATTCGATAAGATCATGGCTGATCTGTTGTAGTCTCAACTCCACTTTCCTGTCTGCCACCCATAACCATATCAAAAATCCATCTAACTCAGTCTTGAATAAATTCAATGACCCAGCCACCACTGCTTTCTGGGTAAGAGAATTCCGCAGACTAACGACCCTTTGAGAAAATATTTCTCCTCATCTCTGTCTTAAAAGGGAGATCTCTTATTTTTAAACAGTGTCCCCTAGTTCTAGTCTCCCCCACAATAGGAAATATCCTCCCAGTATCCACGCTATCAAGTCCCCTCAGAATCTTATATGTTTCATTAAGATCACCTCTCATTCTTCGAAACACCAATTTCTACTAAACTCCAATGGGAACAGGTCCAACCCATTCAACCTTTTTTTTTATAAGATAAGCCTTTCATCCCCGAAATAAGTCGAGTGAACTTTCATTGAATTGCTTCTAAGGCAATTATATCTTTTCCAATAAGGAGACCAAAACTGTTCACAGTACTCCAGACAAACATAAGAATTAGGAGAAGTAGGCCATTCAGCACTTCTAGCCTGCTCCGCCATTCGATAAGATCATGGCTGATCTGTGTGTCTCGAATTTCACACTCCCATCTACCCCGCCCCCCCCATAACCTTTGATTCCCTTGCCTAACAAGAACCTATCTACCTCCACCTTAAAAATATTCAATGACCCCGCCTCCACCACCTACTGAGGCAGTGAGTTCCAAAGTCGCACAACCCTCAGAAAGAAAAAATTTCTCCATCTGCCCTAATTTTAAAACAATGCCTCCTAGTTCTGAACTCACCCACAAGAGAAAACATCCTTTCCATATCCACCTTGTCAAGACCATTCAGGATCTTACAAACTTCAATCAGGTGTCCCCTCACTCTTCTAAACTCAAGTGAAAATAAGCCCAGTCTATCCAGCCTTTCCTCAAAAGGCAACCCACTCATTCCAGGTATCAATCTAGTAAACCTCCTCTGAACCACCTCCAACGCTTCCTTAAATAAGGAGACCAAAACTGCTGTCAGGCAAACCCCACCTGCCAAGACTGAGGCACACATTATTTTGCCACATGAACATTAAAACTTTAAAAATTGCAATCTCTGACTGGAAGGACATTTGCATAGTACCAGACAACGTGGAAACAAAGGGAGCCAATCCCTGTTCCTATTACACAGAAGTGGTTTGACCAGTTTTGGTCACATGGCTAACTGGCTGTGAAAGAGAAATTTGAACCTCCAACCAAGGGTGTGAAGAGACTGTTCCATATAAGGAACTAGTCACATGACTAACCTGTGGGGCAACCGAGGAGTTTTTTTTAAAATTTGAACTCCCAAAGGGATTTGAACTCAGAGAACCCCATGTGCTCATGGACTGGGAACATCTCCTCTGCCTGCCTGCTTCATCTCTTATGGAACTGAATCTTGAGCGAACACATGAAACTCAAAGAGAGAAAGGTTTGCCACGTGAACAAAGTTTTAAGATGATTACTGGGCCCCAATGAAACGCAAGAATATATCTTCAATCAAGGACTACAGCGAGCTCAAGAAACAGTAACAAGATATTGCCTTAAACTGTTCTACTTATCTTTTCTTCTGCCCTTTTCTGTCCCTATTTTGGACATTTATATTGTGTGCATGCTAGCGTAAGTGTGTTGTATATCCATAGGCGTGCACCGTATTAGATTTAAGTTTTCAGGTTTTAATAAATTTCCTCTTTCTGCGTTAAACCAAAGAAAGCCTGTTTGCGCTCAGTTATTTGCCTAATAATTGGAAATGGTGAACAAGGATTCACAAAAAAAGGGGAGCTCTAAACACGGTGTTTAAAATTAAACCCTGTTACAATAAGATTAGGTGAAGATAGTAATAGACCCCTAGACACATTGCTCACCTGGTCGTAACACTGCACACAGTATTCGAGATGTGGTCTCACCAATGCCCTGTATAAATGAAGCATCACATCCTTTTATTTTCAATTCCTCTCACAATAAAGGACAGCATTCCATTAGCCTTGGTGGTCTCACCAAGGATCCTGTCTTCTCTCTTAGGCAGTCCCTCGGGAACGAGCATGACTTTCTTCCATTCCAGGGTTGTGGGTCCTTAGGTGACTGAATAGTCCAATTCTGGATCCACACGCTCTGCCACAGGTGGGGCAGGTGGTATTTGGTGAGGTGAGTAAATGAGATGCTTGAAATTCCAAACACTCCTTCCGCTGTTTTCACTTGGTCGCTGCATAAGTATGTCGATGTTGTTCATGAGACGACTGTTTAATCCACAAGAGGGCTCGTTGAGTCAGTCGGCTGGTTAAATTTTTTATGGCAAAGCCAACCCCATGGAGTCGGTGCTCTTCTTCTGATTTACCTTTCCAGAAGGTGTATCCACCACCTTGTTCCTTGAGCTGGCCTTCTCCTGCCTACTGGGATACGGGGAGGAAGCGGAAACAGGATACTGAGTTTGAATGATCAGCCATGATCGTATTGAATGGTGGAGCAGGCTCGAAGGGCCGAATGGCCTACTCCTATTCCTATTTTTCTATGTCTCACTCAGAGCAGCGATATCCATGTTGCAGCAGCAGAGTTCTCGGGCTATGATAGCAGTGCGATACTCAAATCTGTCGCTGCTGGGGTTGTCCATGAGAGTCCTGATATTCCAGGTCCCAAAGTTCATGTTGAGGGGGTGTAAGATGCCTGTCAGTGGGTTCTTTTAATGTGGGGTGGCTGTTGCACACCAACTACCACACTGTCCGAGCGAAGCAAACTCTTTGTCCAACAGCAGGAATGGCTGATCGGAGCCTGGTCTCCAATTGTCTCAGCCATCCCTGCCATTGGACAAAGACCTTGCAAGGGTCCTGTACAGCTGCAGTAAAACTTCCCTACTTTTATACTCAATTCCCCTTGCAATAAATGCCAAACTCCCCTTTGCCTTCTAATCACTTGCTGTACCTACATACTAACTTTTTGTGATTGGTTGGTTCACTCAGAAGCATTTTGCTGCATTTAAGCAGGTTTAAGAGTTTATAACAGGTCAGTAACACCTTCAAGTCACTGAGGTGACAAAAGCCAAATGATGGGAGAGGACCTGAAACCTCATCAATAAACAGACAGCTACAGTATAGTAGCGCACGTACTCGAGGGGACCAGGGATATCAGAAACTTAAATTGCAACAGCAAATCTCAGTGTTTGCAAACATCCAAACCTCTGGAGTGACTTCCAGCTTCAAACACACCTAATAGTTTAATTTAACTCACTGGGGTATAACCTTCCTGATGTAGGACTCAGATTAAGTTCTGACAAGCTCAATTTCATCACCTCTTGTTATACTTTACCAAAGAATTTTTTTTTAAGGTTAAATACATTTTAGCACTGGAAGAGGTGACGGCACAAGATGCTGTAATCTGTTCAGGATCCATCCAGCTGATAATCATAACCACCCCAATGACCATTCAGCAAATTTTACCAACATGGAACAGGAGGAGCCTGAATAATTTTTAAAAACTATACCCATATTTACCCCATATCCCTTAATATCTTAATAATCTTTCGATCTCATTTAAAATTAATAAATGATCTAGTATCAACTTGCGGAAGTGTGTTCCAAACTTCCTCCACTTTTTAAAAAATTCTTTCACAGGATATGGGCGTCGCTGGCTAGGCCAGCATTTATTGCCCATCCCTAATAGCCCTTGAGAAGATGGTGGTGAGATGCCTTCTTTAAACCGCTGCAGTCCATGTGGGGTAGGTACACCCACTGTGCTGATAGGAAGAGAGTTCCAGGATTTTGACCCAGCAACAGTGAAGCAACGGTGATATAGTTCCAAGTCAGGATGGTGTGTGACTTGGAGGGGAACTTGCAGGTGGTGGTGTTCCCATGTATCTGCTGCCCTTGTCCTTCTAGTTGGTAGAGGCCGTGGGTTTGGAAGGTGCTGTCTAAGGAGCCTTGGTGAGTTGCTGCAGTGCATCTTGTAGATGGTACACACTGCTGCCACTGTCCGTCGGTGGTGAATGGAATGAATGTTGAAGGTGGTGGATGGGGTGCCAATCAAGCGGGCTGCTTTGTCCTGGATGGTGTCGAGCTTCTTGAGTGTTGTTGGAGTTGCACCCATCCAGACAAGTGGAGAGTATTCCATCATACTCCTGACTTGTGCCTTGTAGATGGTGGACAGGCTTTAGGGAGACAGGAGGTGGGTTACTCGCCTCAGAATTCCCAGCCTCTGACCAGCTCTTGTAGCCACAGTATTTATGTGGGTGCTCCAGTTCAGTTTCTAGTCAACGGTGATCCTCAGGATGTTGACAGTGGGAGATTCAGTGATGGTAATACCGTTGAATGGCAAAGGGAGATGGCTAGATTTTCTCTTGTTTGAGATGGCCATTGCCTGGTACTTGTGTGGGGCTAATGTTACTTGCCATTTATCAGCCCAAGCCTGAATGTTGTCCGGGTCTTGCTGCACCTGGATTTGGACTGCTTCAGTATGCAGTATGAGGAGTTGCAAATGGAATTGAACACTCTGCATTCATCAGCGAACATCTCACTTCTGAAGGGAAGGTCATTGTTGAAGCTGAAGATGGTTGAGCCTATAACACTACCCTGAGGAACTCCTGCAGTGATGTCCTGGGGCTTAGATGATTGGCCCCTAACAACCACAAGCATCTTTCTTCGTGCTCGGTATGATTCTAATCAGTCGTGAGTTTTCCCGATTCTCACTGAATGCAATTTTGCTAGAATATGCTGCCTTGATGTCAAGGACAGTCACTCTCACCTCACCTCTGGAATCAGTTTTGTGTGCAGAGGTGTTTCCGAATTTCACTCCTGAAACATCTGGTTCTAACTTAACAAGCCCCTTTAGTCTTAGACACCCCAACCAGTGGAAATACTTTCTATACGAACATATGAATTTGGAGCAGGATTAGGCCACTCGGCCCTTCAAGCCTGCTCCGCCATTCAATAAGTATATGGCTGAACTGATTACTCCACATTTTCACTAACCTTTCACTCCCTTGCTTATCAAGAATCTATCTACCTCTGCCTTAAAAATATTGAAAGACTCTGCTTCCACCGCCTATTGAGGAAGAGAATTCCAAAGACTAGGACCCTCAGAGAAAAAAATTCTCATCTCTATCTTAAATGGGCAACCCCTTATTTTTAAACAATGACCCCTAGTTCTAGATTCTCCCACAAGGGGAAACATCCTTTTCACATCCACCCTGTCAAGACCCCTCAGGATCTTATATGCTTCAATCAAGTCGCCTCTTACTCTTCTAAATTCTAGCGGATACAAGCCTTGCCTGTCCAATCTTTCCTCGTAAGACAACCCGCCCATTCCAGGTATTAGTCCAGTAAAACCTTTTCTGTACTGCCTCCAACGCATTTACATCCTTCCTTAAATAAGGAGACCTGTACTGTACACAGTACTCCAGATGTGGTCTCACCAATGTCCTGTATAGCTGAAGCATAACCTCCCTACTTTTGTACTCATTCCCCTCACAATTAACGATAACATTCTATTAGGTTTCCTAGTTACGTGCTGTACCTGCATACTAACCTTTTGTGATTCATACACGAAGACACCCAGATCCCTCTGAATCTCAGAGCTCTGTAATCTCTCACCATTTAGATAATATGCTTCTTTTTTATTCTTCCTGCCAAAGTGGACAATTTCACACTTTCCCACATTATACTCCATTTGCAGGTCTTTGCTCACTCACTTAACCTATCTATATCTCTTTGTAGCCCCCTTATGTCCTCTTCACAAGTTACTTTCCTACCTATCTTTGTCATCAGCACATTTAGCAACCATACCTTTCGTCCCTTCATCTAAGTCATTTATATAAATTGTAAAAGGTTGAGGTCCCATCACAGATCCCTGTGGAACTCCACTCTTTACATTCTGCCAACCAGAAAATGACCCACTTATGCCTACTCTATTTCCTGTTAGCTAGCCAATCCTCTGTCCATGCCAGTATGTTACCCCCAACACCATGAGCTTTTATTTTCTGCAATAACCTTTGATGTGGCACCTTATCAAATGCAATACATCCACCGGTTCCGCTTTATCCACAGCACGTTTGTAGTGTACATTAATGATTTAGACGTGAATATAGGAGGTATGATCAGTAAGTTCGCAGATGCCACGAAAATTGGTGGTGTTGTAAACAGTGAGGAGGAAAGCCTTAGATTACAGGGAGATATAGATGGGCTGGTAAGATGGGCGGAGCAGTGGCAAATGGAATTTAATCCTGAAAAGTGTGAGGTAATGCATTTTGGGAGGACGAACAAGGCAAGGGAATACACAATGGATGACAGGACCCCAGGAAGTACAGAAATTCAGAAGGACCTTGGTGTACTTGTCCATAGATCACTGAAGGTAGCAGCACAGGTAGATAAGGTGGTTAGGGAGGTATATGGGATACTTGCCTTTATTAGCCAAGACATAGAATGTAAGAGAAGGGAGGTTATGATGGAGCTGTATAAAATACTAGTTAGGCCACAGCTGGAGTACTGTGTACAGTTCTGGGCACCACACTATAGGAAGGATGTGATTGCACTGGACAGGGCGCAGAGGAGATTCACCAGGATGTTGCCTGGACTGGAGCATTTCAGCTATGAAGAGAGACTGAAAAGGCTTGGGTTGTTTTCCTTGGAGCAGAGAAGGCTGAGGGGGGACATGATTGAGGTATACAAAATTATGAGGGGCATTGATAGGTTAGATAGGAGGAAACTTTTTCCCTTAGTGGAGGGGTCAAGAACCAGGGACATAGATTTAGGGTAAGGGGCAGGAGGTTTGGAGGGGATTTGAGGAAACATTTTTTCACCCAGAGGGTGGCTGGAATCTGGAACGCACTGCCTGAAGAGGTGCTGGAGGCAGGAACCCTCACAACATTTAAGAAGTATTTAGATGAGCACTTGAAACGCCACAGCATACAGGGCTACAGGCCAAGTGCTGGAATATGGGATTAGAATAGTTGAGCGCCGCATGGCCGCCACAGACACAATGGGCCGAAGGGCCTGTTTCTGTGCTGTATAACTATGACATGTAACTCCCTCTAAGAACTCCAATAACTTAGTTAAACATGATTTCTTTTTCACAAAACCATGTTGACTCTGCCCGATTACCATGAATTTTTCTAAGTGCCCTGCTGTAACGTCTTTAATAATTGCTTCTAACATTTTCCCGAAGACAGATGTTAAGCTAACTGGCCTGTAGTTTCCTGCTTTTTTGAATAAAGGAGTTACATTCGCTATTTTCCAATCTAATGGAACCTTGCCCGAATCTGGGGAATTTTGGAAAATTAAAACTAATGCATCAACTATCTCACCAGCCACTTCTTTCAACATCATAGGATGACGTCCATCAGAACCGGGGACTTCTCAGCCCGCAGCTCCAACAATTTGTTCAGTACCACTTCCCGGGTGATTGTAATTTTCTTGAGTTCCTCCCTCCCTTCCATTTCCTGACTTGCAGCTAATACTGGGATGTTACTTGTATCCTCAATAGTGAAGACCGATGCAAAATATTTGTTCAATTCATCTGCCATCTCCTTATTATCCATTAATTCCCCAGACTCACTTTCTGTAGGACCAACGCTCACTTTGTTAATTCTTTTTTTAAAATATCTATCGAAATTCTTCCTATCTGTCTTTATAGTTCTAGCTAACTTTCTCTCATACTCTAATTTTACCTTCCTTGTCAATCTTTTTTGTCATTAGATAGAAGATAGAACATTACAGCGCAGCACAGGCCCTTCGGCCCTCGATGTTGCGCCGACCTGTGAAACCATCTGACCTAAACTATTCCATTTTCATCCATATGTCTATCCAATGACCACTTAAATGCCCTTAAAGTTGGCGAGTCTACTACTGTTGCAGGCAGGGCGTTCCACGCCCCTACTACTCTCTGAGTAAAGAAACTACCTCTGACATCTGTCCTATATCTATCACCCCTCAACTTAAAGCTATGTCCCCTCGTGTTTGCCATCACCATCCGAGGAAAAAGACTCTCACTATCCACCCTATCTAACCCTCTGATTATCTTATATGTCTCTATTAAGTCACCTCTCCTCCTCCTTCTCTCTAACGAAAACAACCTCAAGTCCCTCAGCCTTTCCTCGTAAGACCTTCCCTCCATACCAGGCAACATCCTAGTAAATCTCCTCTGCACCCTTTCCAAAGCTTCCACATCCTTCCTATAATGCGGTGACCAGAACTGCACGCAATACTCCAGGTGCAGCCGCACCAGAGTTCTGTACAGCTGCAGCATGACCTCGTGGCTCCTAAACTCGATCCCCCTACTAATAAAAGCTAACACACCATATGCCTTCTTAACAGCCCTATTAACCTGGGTGGCAACTTTCAGGGATTTATGTACCTGGACACCAAGATCTCTCTGCTCATCTACACTACCAAGAATCTTCCCATTAGCCCAGTATTCTGCAATCCTGTTACTCCTTCCGAAGTGAATCACCTCACACTTTTCCGCATTAAACTCCATTTGCCATCTCTCAGCCCAGCTCTGCAGCCTATCTATGTCCCTCTGTAACCTACAACATCCTTCGGCACTATCCACAACTCCACCGACCTTCGTGTCATCCGCAAATTTACTAACCCACCCTTCTACACCCTCATCCAGGTCATTTATAAAAATGACAAACAGCAGTGGCCCCAAAACAGATCCTTGCGGTACACCACTAGTAACTAAACTCCAGGATGAACATTTGCCATCAACCACCACCCTCTGTCTTCTTTCAGCTAGCCAATTTCTGATCCAAAGCTCTAAATCACCTTCAACCCCATACTTCCGTATTTTCTGCAATAGCCTACCGTGGGGAACCTTATCAAATGCCTTACTGAAATCCATATACACCACATCCACGGCTTTACCCTCATCCACCTGTTTGGTCACTTTCTCAAAAAACTCAATAAGGTTTGTGAGGCACAACCTACCCTTCACAAAACCGTGCTGACTATCGCTAATGAACTTATTCTTTTCAAGATGATTATAAATCCTGTCTCTCATAACCTTTTCCATCATTTTACCCACAACCGAAGTAAGGCTCACAGGTCTATAATTACCAGGGCTATCTCTACTCCCCTTCTTGAACAAGGGGACAACATGTGCTATCCTCCAGTCTTCCGGCACTATTCCTGTCGACAATGACGACATTCTTTGCTGTTTTTTATATTCTGCCCAATCTTCTGACCTGCCTCCCATCTTTACGCAATTATATGTTTTTTCTTTAAGTTTGATACTATCTTTAACTGTTTTAGTTAACCACGGATGGCGGGTCCCACCCCTGGAATTTTTCTCTCTCGTTGAAATGTATCTATTCTGCGTATTCTGAAATATCCCCTTAAATGTCTGCCACTGCATCTCTATTGACCTATCCCTTAATCTGATTTGCCAGTTCGCATCAGCTAGCTCTGCTTTCATGCCCCCATAATTGCCCTTATTTAAGTTTAAAATACTAGTCTTAGACCCAGTCTTCTCTCCCTCGAACTGAATGTAAAATTAAATCATATTATGATTGCTGCTATCTAAGGGTGCCTTAACTATGAGGTCATGAATTAATACTATCTCGTTGCACAGTGAGAGTCAGTGTCTGATGAACTGTATCCCAGTGAGAGTCAGTGCATGTGGAACTGTATCCCAGTGAGAGTCAGTGCGTGTGGAACTGTATCCCAGTGAGAGTCAGTGCGTGTGGAACTGTATCCCAGTGAGAGTCAGTGCGTGTGGAACTGTATCCCAGTGAGAGTCAGTGCGTGTGGAACTGTATCCCAGTGAGAGTCAGTGCGTGTGGAACTGTATCCCAGTGAGAGTCAGTGTGTGTGGAACTGTACCCCAGTGAGAGTCAGTGCGTGTGGAACTGTACCCCAGTGAGAGTCAGTGCGTGTGGAACTGTACCCCAGTGAGAGTCAGTGCGTGTGGAACTGTACCCCAGTGAGAGTCAGTGCGTGTGGAACTGTACCCCAGTGAGAGTCAGTGTGTGTGGAACTGTACCCCAATGAGAGTCAGTGCGTGTGGAACTGTATCCCAGTGAGAGTCAGTGCGTGTGGAACTGTATCCCAGTGAGAGTCAGTGCGTGTGGAACTGTATCCCAATGAGAGTCAGTGTGTGTGGGACTGTACCCCAGTGAGAGTCAGTGTGTGTGGGACTGTACCCCAGTGAGAGTGTGTGTGGAACTGTATTCCCAGTGAGAGTCAGTGTGTGTGGAACTGTACCCCAGTGAGAGGCAGTGTGTGTGGGACTGTCCCCCAGTGAGAGTCAGTGTGTGTGGAACTGTACCCCAGTGAGAGTCAGTGTGTGTGGGACTGTACCCCAGTGAGAGTCAGTGTGTGTGGGACTGTACCCCAGTGAGAGTGTGTGTGGAACTGTATCCCAGTGAGAGTCAGTGTGTGTGGAACTGTACCCCAGTGAGAGTCAGTGTGTGTGGAACAGTACCCCAGTGAGAGTCAGTGTGTGTGGAACTGTACTCCAGTGAGAGTCAGTGTGTGTGGAACTGTACTCCAGTGAGAGTCAGTGTGTGTGGAACTGTACCCCAGTGAGAGTCAGTGTGTGTGGAACTGTACCCCAGTGAGAGTCAGTGTGTGTGGAACTGTATCCCAGTGAGAGTCAGTGTGTGTGGAACTGTACCCCAGTGAGAGTCAGTGTGTGGGGAACTGTACCCCAGTGAGAGTCAGTGTGTGTGGAACTGTACCCCAGTGAGAGTCAGTGTGTGTGTGGAACTGTACCCCAGTGAGAGTCAGTGTGTGTGGAACTGTACCCCAGTGAGAGTCAGTGTGTGTGGAACTGTATCCCAGTGAGAGTCAGTGCGTGTGGAACTGTATCCCAGTGAGAGTCAGTGCGTGTGGAACTGTACCCCAGTGAGAGTCGGTGTGTGGAACTGTACCCCAGTGAGAGTCAGTGTGTGGGGAACTGTACCCCAGTGAGAGTCAGTGTGTGTGGAACTGTACTCCAGTGAGAGTCAGTGTGTGTGGAACTGTATCCCAGTGAGAGTCGGTGTGTGGAACTGTACCCCAGTGAGAGTCAGTGTGTGTGGAACTGTATCCCAGTGAGAGTCGGTGTGTGGAACTGTATCCCAGTGAGAGTCAGTGTGTGTGGAACTGTACCCCAGTGAGAGCCAGTGTGTGTGGAACTGTACTCCAATGAGAGTCAGTGTGTGTGGAACTGTATCCCAGTGAGAGTCGGTGTGTGGAACTGTACCCCAGTGAGAGTCGGTGTGTGTGGAACCCGTACCCCAGTGAGAGTCGGTGTGTGTGGAACCCGTATCCCAGTGAGAGTCGGTGTGTGGAACTGTATCCCAGTGAGAGTCGGTGTGTGGAACTGTACCCCAGTGAGAGTCAGTGTGTGTGGAACTGTACCCCAGTGAGAGTCAGTGTGTGTGGAACTGTACCCCAGTGAGAGTCAGTGTGTGTGGAACTGTACCCCAGTGAGAGTCAGTGTGTGTGGAACTGTACCCCAGTGAGAGTCAGTGTGTGTGGAACTGTACCCCAGTGAGAGTCAGTGTGTGTGGAACTGTATCCCAGTGAGAGTCAGTGTGTGTGGAACTGTTTCCCAGTGAGAGTCAGTGTGTGTGGAACTGTACCCCAGTGAGAATCAGTGTGTGTGGAACTGTACTCCAGTGAGAGTCAGTGTGTGTGGAACTGTATCCCAGTGAGAGTCGGTGTGTGGAACTGTACCCCAGTGAGAGTCAGTGTGTGTGGAACTGTATCCCAGTGAGAGTCAGTGTGTGTGGAACTGTATCCCAGTGAGAGTCAGTGTGTGTGGAACTGTACCCCAGTGAGAATCAGTGTGTGTGGAACTGTATCCCAGTGAGAGTCAGTGTGTGTGGAACTGTATCCCAGTGAGAGTCAGTGTGTGTGGAACTGTACCCCAGTGAGAGTCAGTGTGTGTGGAACTGTATCCCAGTGAGAGTCAGTGTGTGTGGAACTGTATCCCAGTGAGAGTCAGTGTGTGTGGAACTGTATCCCAGTGAGAGTCAGTGTGTGTGGAACTGTACCCCAGTGAGAGTCAGTGTGTGTGGAACTGTATCCCAGTGAGAGTCAGTGTGTGTGGAACTGTACCCCAGTGAGAATCAGTGTGTGTGGAACTGTATCCCAGTGAGAGTCAGTGTGTGTGGAACTGTATCCCAGTGAGAGTCAGTGTGTGTGGAACTGTATCCCAGTGAGAGTCAGTGTGTGTGGAACTGTACCCCAGTGAGAGTCAGTGTGTGTGGAACTGTATCCCAGTGAGAGTCAGTGTGTGTGGAACTGTACCCCAGTGAGAGTCAGTGTGTGTGGAACTGTACCCCAGTGAGAGTCAGTGTGTGTGGAACTGTACCCCAGTGAGAGTCAGTGTGTGTGGAACTGTACCCCAGTGAGAGTCAGTGTGTGTGGAACTGTACCCCAGTGAGAGTCAGTGTGTGTGGAACTGTACCCCAGTGAGAGTCAGTGTGTGTGGAACTGTACCCCAGTGAGAGTCAGTGTGTGTGGAACTGTATCCCAGTGAGAGTCAGTGTGTGTGGAACTGTACCCCAGTGAGAGTCAGTGTGTGTGGAACTGTATCCCAGTGAGAGTCAGTGTGTGTGGAACTGTACCCCAGTGAGAGTCAGTGTGTGTGGAACTGTACCCCAGTGAGAGTCAGTGTGTGTGGAACTGTACCCCAGTGAGAGTCAGTGTGTGTGCAACTGTACCCCAGAGAGAGTCAGTGTGTGTGGAACTGTATCCCAGTGAGAGTCAGTGTGTGTGGAACTGTACCCCAGAGAGAGTCAGTGTGTGTGGAACTGTATCCCAGTGAGAGTCAGTGTGCGTGCAACTGTACCCCAGAGAGAGTCAGTGTGTGTGGAACTGTATCCCAGTGAGAGTCAGTGTGTGTGGGACTGTACCCCAGTGAGAGTCAGTGTGTGTGCAACTGTACCCCAGAGAGAGTCAGTGCGTGTGGAACTGTACCCCAGTGAGAGTCAGTGTGTGTGCAACTGTACCCCAGAGAGAGTCAGTGTGTGTGGAACTGTACCCCAGAGAGAGTCAGTGTGTGTGGAACTGTACCCCAGTGAGTCAGTGTGTGTGCAACTGTACCCCAGAGAGAGTCAGTGTGTGTGGAACTGTACCCCAGTGAGAGTCAGTGTGTGTGCAACTGTACCCCAGAGAGAGTCAGTGTGTGTGGAACTGTACCCCAGTGAGAGTCAGTGTGTGTGGAACTGTACCCCAGAGAGAGTCAGTGTGTGTGGAACTGTACCCCAGTGAGTCAGTGTGTGCGCAACTGTACCCCAGAGAGAGTCAGTGTGTGTGGAACTGTACCCCAGTGAGAGTCAGTGTGTGTGGAACTGTACCCCAGTGAGAGTCAGTGTGTGGGGAACTGTACCCCAGTGAGAGTCAGTGTGTGTGGAACTGTACTCCAGTGAGAGTCAGTGTGTGTGGAACTGTATCCCAGTGAGAGTCGGTGTGTGGAACTGTACCCCAGTGAGAGTCAGTGTGTGTGGAACTGTATCCCAGTGAGAGTCGGTGTGTGGAACTGTATCCCAGTGAGAGTCGGTGTGTGGAACAGTAACCCAGTGAGAGTCAGTGTGTGTGGAACTGTACTCCAGTGAGAGTCAGTGTGTGTGGAACTGTACCCCAGTGAGAGCCAGTGTGTGTGGAACTATACTCCAGTGAGAGTCAGTGTGTGTGGAACTGTATCCCAGTGAGAGTCGGTGTGTGGAACTGTACCCCACTGAGAGTCAGTGTGTGTGGAACTGTACTCCAGTGAGAGTCAGTGTGTGTGGAACTGTACCCCAGTGAGAGTCAGTGTGTGTGGACTGTACCCCAGTGAGAGTCAGTGTGTGTGGAACTGTACCCCAGTGAGAGTCAGTGTGTGTGGAACTGTACCCCAGTGAGAGTCAGTGTGTGTGGAACTGTACCCCAGTGAGAGTCAGTGTGTGTGGAACTGTACCCCAGTGAGAGTCGGTGTGTGTGGAACTGTATCCCAGTGAGAGTCGGTGTGTGGAACTGTATCCCAGTGAGAGTCGGTGTGTGGAACTGTAACCCAGTGAGAGTCAGTGTGTGTGGAACTGTACCCCAGTGAGAGCCGGTGTGTGTGGAACTGTACTCCAATGAGAGTCAGTGTGTGTGGAACTGTATCCCAGTGAGAGTCGGTGTGTGGAACTGTACCCCAGTGAGAGTCAGTGTGTGTGGAACCCGTACCCCAGTGAGAGTCGGTGTGTGTGGAACCCGTATCCCAGTGAGAGTCGGTGTGTGGAACTGTATCCCAGTGAGAGTCGGTGTGTGGAACTGTACCCCAGTGAGAGTCAGTGTGTGTGGAACTGTACCCCAGTGAGAGTCAGTGTGTGTGGAACTGTACCCCAGTGAGAGTCAGTGTGTGTGGAACTGTACCCCAGTGAGAGTCAGTGTGTGTGGAACTGTACCCCAGTGAGAGTCAGTGTGTGTGGAACTGTACCCCAGTGAGAGTCAGTGTGTGTGGAACTGTACCCCAGTGAGAGTCAGTGTGTGTGGAACTGTACCCCAGTGAGAGTCAGTGTGTGTGGAACTGTACCCCAGTGAGAGTCAGTGTGTGTGGAACTGTACCCCAGTGAGAGTCAGTGTGTGTGGAACTGTACCCCAGTGAGAGTCAGTGTGTGTGGAACTGTATCCCAGTGAGAGTCAGTGTGTGTGGAACTGTACCCCAGTGAGAGTCAGTGTGTGTGGAACTGTACCCCAGTGAGAGTCAGTGTGTGTGGAACTGTACCCCAGTGAGAGTCAGTGTGTGTGGAACTGTACCCCAGTGAGAGTCAGTGTGTGTGGAACTGTATCCCAGTGAGAGTCAGTGTGTGTGGAACTGTACCCCAGTGAGAGTCAGTGTGTGTGGAACAGTACCCCAGTGAGAGTCTGTGTGTGTGGAACTGTACCCCAGTGAGAGTCAGTGTGTGTGGAACTGTATCCCAGTGAGAGTCTGTGTGTGTGGAACTGTATCCCAGTGAGAGTCAGTGTGTGTGGAACTGTATCCCAGTGAGAGTCAGTGTGTGTGGAACTGTATCCCAATGAGAGTCAGTGTGTGTGGAACTGTATCCCAGTGAGAGTCAGTGTGTGTGGAACTGTTTCCCAGTTAGAGTCAGTGTGTGTGGAACTGTTTCCCAGTGAGAGTCAGTGTGTGTGGAACTGTACCCCAGTGAGAATCAGAGTGTGTGGAACTGTACTCCAGTGAGAGTCAGTGTGTGTGGAACTGTATCCCAGTGAGAGTCGGTGTGTGGAACTGTACCCCAGTGAGAGTCAGTGTGTGTGGAACTGTATCCCAGTGAGAGTCAGTGTGTGTGGAACTGTATCCCAGTGAGAGTCAGTGTGTGTGCAACTGTACCCCAGTGAGAATCAGTGTGTGTGGAACTGTATCCCAGTGAGAGTCAGTGTGTGTGGAACGGTACCCCAGTGAGAGTCAGTGTGTGTGGAACTGTATCCCAGTGAGAGTCAGTGTGTGTGGAACTGTACCCCAGTGAGAATCAGTGTGTGTGGAACTGTATCCCAGTGAGAGTCAGTGTGTGTGGAACTGTATCCCAGTGAGAGTCAGTGTGTGTGGAACTGTATCCCAGTGAGAGTCAGTGTGTGTGGAACTGTACCCCAGTGAGAGTCAGTGTGTGTGGAACTGTATCCCAGTGAGAGTCAGTGTGTGTGGAACTGTACCCCAGTGAGAGTCAGTGTGTGTGGAACTGTACCCCAGTGAGAGTCAGTGTGTGTGGAACTGTACCCCAGTGAGAGTCAGTGTGTGTGGAACTGTACCCCAGTGAGAGTCAGTGTGTGTGGAACTGTACCCCAGTGAGAGTCAGTGTGTGTGGAACTGTATCCCAGTGAGAGTCAGTGTGTGTGGAACTGTACCCCAGTGAGAGTCAGTGTGTGTGGAACTGTATCCCAGTGAGAGTCAGTGTGTGTGGAACTGTACCCCAGTGAGAGTCAGTGTGTGTGGAACTGCACCCCAGTGAGAGTCAGTGTGTGTGGAACTGTACCCCAGTGAGAGTCAGTGTGTGTGGAACTGTACCCCAGTGAGAGTCAGTGTGTGTGCAACTGTACCCCAGAGAGAGTCAGTGTGTGTGGAACTGTATCCCAGTGAGAGTCAGTGTGTGTGGAACTGTACCCCAGTGAGAGTCAGTGTGCGTGCAACTGTACCCCAGAGAGAGTCAGTGTGTGTGGAACTGTATCCCAGTGAGAGTCAGTGTGTGTGGGACTGTACCCCAGTGAGAGTCAGTGTGTGTGCAACTGTACCCCAGAGAGAGTCAGTGCGTGTGGAACTGTACCCCAGTGAGAGTCAGTGTGTGTGCAACTGTACCCCAGAGAGAGTCAGTGTGTGTGGAACTGTACCCCAGTGAGAGTCAGTGTGTGTGGAACTGTACCCCAGAGAGAGTCAGTGTGTGTGGAACTGTACCCCAGTGAGTCAGTGTGTGTGCAACTGTACCCCAGAGAGAGTCAGTGTGTGTGGAACTGTACCCCAGTGAGAGTCAGTGTGTGTGCAACTGTACCCCAGAGAGAGTCAGTGTGTGTGGAACTGTACCCCAGTGAGAGTCAGTGTGTGTGGAACTGTACCCCAGTGAGTCAGTGTGTGCGCAACTGTACCCCAGAGAGAGTCAGTGTGTGTGGAACTGTACCCCAGTGAGAGTCAGTGTGTGTGGAACTGTACCCCAGAGAGAGTCAGTGTGTGTGGAACTGTACCCCAGTGAGAGTCAGTGTGTGTGGAACTGTCGCCCAGTGAGAGTCAGTGTGTGTGGAACTGTACCCCAGTGAGAATCAGTGTGTGGAACTGTATCCCAGTGAGAGTCAGTGTGTGTGGAACTGTACCCCAGTGAGAGTCAGTGTGTGTGGAATTGTACCCCAGTGAGAGTCAGTGTGTGGAAATGTATCCCTGTGAGAGTCAGTGTGTGTGGAACTGTACCCCAGAGAGAGTCAGTCTGTGTGGAACTGTACCCCAGTGAGAGTCAGTGTTTGTGGAACTGTACCCCAGTGAGAGTCAGTGTGTGTGGAATTGTACCCCAGTGAGAGTCAGTGTGTGTGGAACTGTACCACAGTGAGAGCCAGTGTGTGTGGAACTGTAACCCAGTGAGAGTCAGTTTGTGTGGAACTGTACCCCAGTGAGAGTCAGTGTGTGTGGAACTGTATCCCAGTGAGAGTCAGTGTGTGTGGAACTGTACCCCAGTGAGAGTCAGTGTGTGTGGAACTGTATCCCAGTGAGAGTCAGTGCCTGTGGAACTGTATCCCAGTGAGAGTCAGTGTGTGTGGAACTGTATCCCAGTGAGAGTCAGTGTGTGTGGAACTGTACCCCAGAGAGAGTCAGTCTGTGTGGAACTGTACCCCAGTGAGAGTCAGTGTGTGTGGAACTGTACCCCAGTGAGAGTCAGTGTGTGTGGAACTGTACCCCAGTGAGAGTCAGTGTGTGTGGAACTGTATCCCAGTGAGAGTCAGTGTGTGTGGAACTGTATCCCAGTGAGAGTCAGTGTGTGTGGAACTGTACCCCAGAGAGAGTCAGTCTGTGTGGAACTGTACCCCAGTGAGAGTCAGTGTGTGTGGAACTGTACCCCAGTGAGAGTCAGTGTGTGGAACTGCACCCCAGTGAGAGTCAGTGTGTGTGGAACTGTATCCCAGTGAGAGTCAGTGTGTGTGGAACTGTACCCCAGTGAGAGTCAGTGTGTGGGGAACTGTACCCCAGTGAGAGTCAGTGTGTGTGGAACTGTACCCCAGTGAGAGTCAGTGTGTGTGGAACTGTACCCCAGTGAGAGTCAGTGTGTGTGGAACTGTATCCCAGTGAGAGTCAGTGTGTGTGGAACTGTATCCCAGTGAGAGTCAGTGTGTGTGGAACTGTACCCCAGTGAGAGTCAGTGTGTGTGGAACTGTACCCCAGTGAGAATCAGTGTGTGGAACTGTATCCCAGTGAGAGTCAGTGTGTGTGGAACTGTACCCCAGTGAGAGTCAGTGTGTGTGGAATTGTACCCCAGTGAGAGTCAGTGTGTGGAACTGTATCCCAGTGAGAGTCAGTGTGTGTGGAACTGTAACCCAGTGAGAGTCAGTTTGTGTGGAACTGTACCCCAGTGAGAGTCAGTGTGTGTGGAACTGTACCCCAGTGAGAGTCAGTGTGTGTGGAACTGTACCACAGTGAGAGCCAGTGTGTGTGGAACTGTAACCCAGTGAGAGTCAGTTTGTGTGGAACTGTACCCCAGTGAGAGTCAGTGTGTGTGGAACTGTATCCCAGTGAGAGTCAGTGTGTGTGGAACTGTACCCCAGTGAGAGTCAGTGTGTGTGGAACTGTATCCCAGTGAGAGTCAGTGTGTGTGGAACTGTATCCCAGTGAGAGTCAGTGTGTGTGGAACTGTATCCCAGTGAGAGTCCGTGTGTGTGGAACTGTACCCCAGTGAGAGTCAGTGTGTGTGGAACTGTACCCCAGTGAGAGTCAGTGTTTGTGGAACTGTACCCCAGTGAGAGTCAGTGTGTGTGGAACTGTATCCCAGTGAGAGTCAGTGTGTGTGGAACTGTATCCCAGAGAGAGTCAGTGCCTGTGGAACTGTATCCCAGAGAGAGTCAGTGTGTGTGGAACTGTATCCCAGAGAGAGTCAGTGTGTGTGGAACTGTATCCCAGAGAGAGTCAGTGTGTGTGGAACTGTATCCCAGAGAGAGTCAGTGCCTGTGGAACTGTATCCCAGAGAGAGTCAGTGTGTGTGGAACTGTATCCCAGAGAGAGTCAGTGCCTGTGGAACTGTATCCCAGTGAGAGTCAGTGTGTGTGGAACTGTATCCCAGAGAGAGTCAGTGCGTGTGGAACTGTACCCCAGTGAGAGTCAGTGTGTGTGGAACTGTATCCCAGTGAGAGTCAGTGTGTGTGGAACTGTATCCCAGAGAGAGTCAGTGTGTGTGGAACTGTACCCCAGTGAGAGTCAGTGTGTGTGGAACTGTATCCCAGAGAGAGTCAGTGTGTGTGGAACTGTACCCCAGTGAGAGTCAGTGCGTGTGGAACTGTATCCCAGAGAGAGTCAGTGCGTGTGGAACTGTACCCCAGTGAGAGTCAGTGCGTGTGGAACTGTACCCCAGTGAGAGTCAGTGTGTGTGGAACTGTATCCCAGAGAGAGTCAGTGTGTGTGGAACTGTAACCCAGTGAGAGTCAGTGTGTGTGGAACTGTACCCCAGTGAGAGTCAGTGTGTGTGGAACTGTATCCCAGAGAGAGTCAGTTTGTGTGGAACTGTATCCCAGAGAGAGTCAGTGTGTGTGGAACTGTATCCCAGAGAGAGTCAGTGTGTGTGGAACTGTATCCCAGTGAGAGTCAGTGTGTGTGGAACTGTACCCCAGTGAGAGTCAGTGTGTGTGGAACTGTACCCCAGTGAGAGTCAGTGCGTGTGGAACTGTACCCCAGTGAGAGTCAGTGTGTGTGGAACTTTACCTCTGTGAGTGTCAGTGTGTGTGGAACTTTAGCCCAGTGAGAGTCAGTGTGTGTGGAATTGTACCCCAGTGAGAGTCAGTGTGTGTGGAATTGTACCCCAGTGAGAGTCAGTGTGTGTGGAACTGGACCCCAGTGAGAGTCAGTGTGTGTGGAACTGTATCCCAGTGAGAGTCAGTGTGTGTGGAACTGTACCCCAGTGAGAGTCAGTGTGTGTGGAACTGTACCCCAGTGAGAGTCAGTGTGTGTGGAACTGTATCCTAGTGAGAGTCAGTGTGTGTGGAACTGTACCCCAGTGAGAGTCAGTGTGTGTGGAACTGTACCCCAGTGAGAGTCAGTGTGTGTGGAACTGTACCCCAGTGAGAGTCAGTGTGTGTGGAACTGTACCCCAGTGAGAGTCAGTGTGTGTGGGACTGTACCCCAGTGAGAGTCAGTGTGTGTGGAATTGTACCCCAGTGAGAGTCAGTGTGTGTGGAATTGTACCCCAGTGAGAGTCAGTGTGTGTGGAACTGGACCCCAGTGAGAGTCAGTGTGTGTGGAACTGTATCCCAGTGAGAGTCAGTGTGTGTGGAACTGTACCCCAGTGAGAGTCAGTGTGTGTGGAATTGTACCCCAGTGAGAGTCAGTGTGTGTGGAACTGGACCCCAGTGAGAGTCAGTGTGTGTGGAACTGTATCCCAGTGAGAGTCAGTGTGTGTGGAACTGTATCCTAGTGAGAGTCAGTGTGTGTGGAACTGTATCCCAGTGAGAGTCAGTGTGTGTGGAACTGTACCCCAGTGAGAGTCAGTGTGTGTGGAACTGTACCCCAGTGAGAGTCAGTGTGTGTGGAACTGTATCCTAGTGAGAGTCAGTGTGTGTGGAACTGTACCCCAGTGAGAGTCAGTGCCTGTGGAACTGTACCCCAGTGAGAGTCAGTGTGTGTGGAACTGTACCCCAGTGAGAGTCAGTGTGTGTGGAACTGTATCCTAGTGAGAGTCAGTGTGTGTGGAACTGTACCCCAGTGAGAGTCAGTGTGTGTGGAACTGTACCCCAGTGAGAGTCAGTGTGTGTGGAACTGTACCCCAGTGAGAGTCAGTGTGTGTGGAACTGTACCCCAGTGAGAGTCAGTGTGTGTGGAACTGTATCCCAGTGAGAGTCAGTGTGTGTGGAACTGTACCCCAGTGAGAGTCAGTGTGTGTGGAACTGTACCCCAGTGAGAGTCAGTGTGTGTGGAACTGTACCCCAGTGAGAGTCAGTGTGTGTGGAACTGTACCCCAGTGAGAGTCAGTGTGTGTGGAACTGTACCCCAGTGAGAGTCAGTGTGTGGAACTGTACCCCAGTGAGAGTCAGTGTGTGTGGAACTGTACCCCAGTGAGAGTCAGTGTGTGTGGAACTGTACCCCAGAGAGAGTCAGTGCGTGTGGAACTGTACCCCAGAGAGAGTCAGTGTGTGTGGAACTGTACCCCAGACAGAGTCAGTGTGTGTGGAACTGTACCCCAGTGAGAGTCAGTGTGTGTGGAACTGTACCCCAGTGAGAGTCAGTGTGTGTGGAACTGTACCCCAGTGAGAGTCAGTGCGTGTGGAACTGTACCCCAGTGAGAGTCAGTGTGTGTGGAAGTGTACCCCAGTGAGAGTCAGTGTGTGTGGAACTGTACCCCAGTGAGAGTCAGTGTGTGTGGAACCCGTACCCCAGTGAGAGTCAGTGTGTGTGGAACCCGTACCCCAGTGAGAGTCAGTGTGTGTGGAACCCGTACCCCAGTGAGAGTCAGTGTGTGTGGAACTGTACCCCAGTGAGAGTCAGTGTGTGTGGAACTGTACCCCAGTGAGAGTCAGTGTGTGTGGAACTGTACCCCAGAGAGAGTCAGTGCGTGTGGAACTGTACCCCAGTGAGAGTCAGTGTGTGTGGAACTGTACCCCAGTGAGAGTCAGTGTGTGTGGAACTGTACCCCAGAGAGTCAGTGTGTGTGGAACTGTACCCCAGTGAGAGTCAGTGTGTGTGGAACTGTACCCCAGTGAGAGTCAGTGTGTGTGGAACTGTACCCCAGTGAGAGTCAGTGTGTGTGGAACTGTACCCCAGTGAGAGTCAGTGTGTGTGGAACTGTATCCCAGTGAGAGTCAGTGTGTGTGGAACTGTACCCCAGTGAGAGTCAGTGTGTGTGGAACTGTACCCCAGTGAGAGTCAGTGTGTGTGGAACTGTACCCCAGTGAGAGTCAGTGTGTGTGGAACTGTACCCCAGTGAGAGTCAGTGTGTGTGGAACTGTATCCCAGTGAGAGTCAGTGTGTGTGGAACTGTACCCCAGTGAGAGTCAGTGTGTGTGGAACAGTACCCCAGTGAGAGTCTGTGTGTGTGGAACTGTACCCCAGTGAGAGTCAGTGTGTGTGGAACTGTATCCCAGTGAGAGTCAGTGTGTGTGGAACTGTATCCCAGTGAGAGTCAGTGTGTGTGGAACTGTATCCCAGTGAGAGTCAGTGTGTGTGGAACTGTATCCCAATGAGAGTCAGTGTGTGTGGAACTGTATCCCAGTGAGAGTCAGTGTGTGTGGAACTGTTTCCCAGTGAGAGTCAGTGTGTGTGGAACTGTTTCCCAGTGAGAGTCAGTGTGTGTGGAACTGTACCCCAGTGAGAATCAGTGTGTGTGGAACTGTACTCCAGTGAGAGTCAGTGTGTGTGGAACTGTATCCCAGTGAGAGTCGGTGTGTGGAACTGTACCCCAGTGAGAGTCAGTGTGTGTGGAACTGTATCCCAGTGAGAGTCAGTGTGTGTGGAACTGTATCCCAGTGAGAGTCAGTGTGTGTGCAACTGTACCCCAGTGAGAATCAGTGTGTGTGGAACTGTATCCCAGTGAGAGTCAGTGTGTGTGGAACGGTACCCCAGTGAGAGTCAGTGTGTGTGGAACTGTATCCCAGTGAGAGTCAGTGTGTGTGGAACTGTACCCCAGTGAGAATCAGTGTGTGTGGAACTGTATCCCAGTGAGAGTCAGTGTGTGTGGAACTGTATCCCAGTGAGAGTCAGTGTGTGTGGAACTGTATCCCAGTGAGAGTCAGTGTGTGTGGAACTGTACCCCAGTGAGAGTCAGTGTGTGTGGAACTGTATCCCAGTGAGAGTCAGTGTGTGTGGAACTGTACCCCAGTGAGAGTCAGTGTGTGTGGAACTGTACCCCAGTGAGAGTCAGTGTGTGTGGAACTGTACCCCAGTGAGAGTCAGTGTGTGTGGAACTGTACCCCAGTGAGAGTCAGTGTGTGTGGAACTGTACCCCAGTGAGAGTCAGTGTGTGTGGAACTGTATCCCAGTGAGAGTCAGTGTGTGTGGAACTGTACCCCAGTGAGAGTCAGTGTGTGTGGAACTGTATCCCAGTGAGAGTCAGTGTGTGTGGAACTGTACCCCAGTGAGAGTCAGTGTGTGTGGAACTGCACCCCAGTGAGAGTCAGTGTGTGTGGAACTGTACCCCAGTGAGAGTCAGTGTGTGTGGAACTGTACCCCAGTGAGAGTCAGTGTGTGTGCAACTGTACCCCAGAGAGAGTCAGTGTGTGTGGAACTGTATCCCAGTGAGAGTCAGTGTGTGTGGAACTGTACCCCAGTGAGAGTCAGTGTGCGTGCAACTGTACCCCAGAGAGAGTCAGTGTGTGTGGAACTGTATCCCAGTGAGAGTCAGTGTGTGTGGGACTGTACCCCAGTGAGAGTCAGTGTGTGTGCAACTGTACCCCAGAGAGAGTCAGTGCGTGTGGAACTGTACCCCAGTGAGAGTCAGTGTGTGTGCAACTGTACCCCAGAGAGAGTCAGTGTGTGTGGAACTGTACCCCAGTGAGAGTCAGTGTGTGTGGAACTGTACCCCAGAGAGAGTCAGTGTGTGTGGAACTGTACCCCAGTGAGTCAGTGTGTGTGCAACTGTACCCCAGAGAGAGTCAGTGTGTGTGGAACTGTACCCCAGTGAGAGTCAGTGTGTGTGCAACTGTACCCCAGAGAGAGTCAGTGTGTGTGGAACTGTACCCCAGTGAGAGTCAGTGTGTGTGGAACTGTACCCCAGTGAGTCAGTGTGTGCGCAACTGTACCCCAGAGAGAGTCAGTGTGTGTGGAACTGTACCCCAGTGAGAGTCAGTGTGTGTGGAACTGTACCCCAGAGAGAGTCAGTGTGTGTGGAACTGTACCCCAGTGAGAGTCAGTGTGTGTGGAACTGTCGCCCAGTGAGAGTCAGTGTGTGTGGAACTGTACCCCAGTGAGAATCAGTGTGTGGAACTGTATCCCAGTGAGAGTCAGTGTGTGTGGAACTGTACCCCAGTGAGAGTCAGTGTGTGTGGAATTGTACCCCAGTGAGAGTCAGTGTGTGGAAATGTATCCCTGTGAGAGTCAGTGTGTGTGGAACTGTACCCCAGAGAGAGTCAGTCTGTGTGGAACTGTACCCCAGTGAGAGTCAGTGTTTGTGGAACTGTACCCCAGTGAGAGTCAGTGTGTGTGGAATTGTACCCCAGTGAGAGTCAGTGTGTGTGGAACTGTACCACACTGAGAGCCAGTGTGTGTGGAACTGTAACCCAGTGAGAGTCAGTTTGTGTGGAACTGTACCCCAGTGAGAGTCAGTGTGTGTGGAACTGTATCCCAGTGAGAGTCAGTGTGTGTGGAACTGTACCCCAGTGAGAGTCAGTGTGTGTGGAACTGTATCCCAGTGAGAGTCAGTGCCTGTGGAACTGTATCCCAGTGAGAGTCAGTGTGTGTGGAACTGTATCCCAGTGAGAGTCAGTGTGTGTGGAACTGTACCCCAGAGAGAGTCAGTCTGTGTGGAACTGTACCCCAGTGAGAGTCAGTGTGTGTGGAACTGTACCCCAGTGAGAGTCAGTGTGTGTGGAACTGTACCCCAGTGAGAGTCAGTGTGTGTGGAACTGTATCCCAGTGAGAGTCAGTGTGTGTGGAACTGTATCCCAGTGAGAGTCAGTGTGTGTGGAACTGTACCCCAGAGACAGTCAGTCTGTGTGGAACTGTACCCCAGTGAGAGTCAGTGTGTGTGGAACTGTACCCCAGTGAGAGTCAGTGTGTGGAACTGCACCCCAGTGAGAGTCAGTGTGTGTGGAACTGTATCCCAGTGAGAGTCAGTGTGTGTGGAACTGTACCCCAGTGAGAGTCAGTGTGTGGGGAACTGTACCCCAGTGAGAGTCAGTGTGTGTGGAACTGTACCCCAGTGAGAGTCAGTGTGTGTGGAACTGTACCCCAGTGAGAGTCAGTGTGTGTGGAACTGTATCCCAGTGAGAGTCAGTGTGTGTGGAACTGTATCCCAGTGAGAGTCAGTGTGTGTGGAACTGTACCCCAGTGAGAGTCAGTGTGTGTGGAACTGTCGCCCAGTGAGAGTCAGTGTGTGTGGAACTGTACCCCAGTGAGAATCAGTGTGTGGAACTGTATCCCAGTGAGAGTCAGTGTGTGTGGAACTGTACCCCAGTGAGAGTCAGTGTGTGTGGAATTGTACCCCAGTGAGAGTCAGTGTGTGGAACTGTATCCCAGTGAGAGTCAGTGTGTGTGGAACTGTAACCCAGTGAGAGTCAGTTTGTGTGGAACTGTACCCCAGTGAGAGTCAGTGTGTGTGGAACTGTACCCCAGTGAGAGTCAGTGTGTGTGGAACTGTACCACAGTGAGAGCCAGTGTGTGTGGAACTGTAACCCAGTGAGAGTCAGTTTGTGTGGAACTGTACCCCAGTGAGAGTCAGTGTGTGTGGAACTGTATCCCAGTGAGAGTCAGTGTGTGTGGAACTGTACCCCAGTGAGAGTCAGTGTGTGTGGAACTGTATCCCAGTGAGAGTCAGTGTGTGTGGAACTGTATCCCAGTGAGAGTCAGTGTGTGTGGAACTGTATCCCAGTGAGAGTCCGTGTGTGTGGAACTGTACCCCAGTGAGAGTCAGTGTGTGTGGAACTGTACCCCAGTGAGAGTCAGTGTTTGTGGAACTGTACCCCAGTGAGAGTCAGTGTGTGTGGAACTGTATCCCAGTGAGAGTCAGTGTGTGTGGAACTGTATCCCAGAGAGAGTCAGTGCCTGTGGAACTGTATCCCAGAGAGAGTCAGTGTGTGTGGAACTGTATCCCAGAGAGAGTCAGTGTGTGTGGAACTGTATCCCAGAGAGAGTCAGTGTGTGTGGAACTGTATCCCAGAGAGAGTCAGTGCCTGTGGAACTGTATCCCAGAGAGAGTCAGTGTGTGTGGAACTGTATCCCAGAGAGAGTCAGTGCCTGTGGAACTGTATCCCAGTGAGAGTCAGTGTGTGTGGAACTGTATCCCAGAGAGAGTCAGTGCGTGTGGAACTGTACCCCAGTGAGAGTCAGTGTGTGTGGAACTGTATCCCAGTGAGAGTCAGTGTGTGTGGAACTGTATCCCAGAGAGAGTCAGTGTGTGTGGAACTGTACCCCAGTGAGAGTCAGTGTGTGTGGAACTGTATCCCAGAGAGAGTCAGTGTGTGTGGAACTGTACCCCAGTGAGAGTCAGTGCGTGTGGAACTGTATCCCAGAGAGAGTCAGTGCGTGTGGAACTGTACCCCAGTGAGAGTCAGTGCGTGTGGAACTGTACCCCAGTGAGAGTCAGTGTGTGTGGAACTGTATCCCAGAGAGAGTCAGTGTGTGTGGAACTGTAACCCAGTGAGAGTCAGTGTGTGTGGAACTGTACCCCAGTGAGAGTCAGTGTGTGTGGAACTGTATCCCAGAGAGAGTCAGTTTGTGTGGAACTGTATCCCAGAGAGAGTCAGTGTGTGTGGAACTGTATCCCAGAGAGAGTCAGTGTGTGTGGAACTGTATCCCAGTGAGAGTCAGTGTGTGTGGAACTGTACCCCAGTGAGAGTCAGTGTGTGTGGAACTGTACCCCAGTGAGAGTCAGTGCGTGTGGAACTGTACCCCAGTGAGAGTCAGTGTGTGTGGAACTTTACCTCTGTGAGTGTCAGTGTGTGTGGAACTTTAGCCCAGTGAGAGTCAGTGTGTGTGGAATTGTACCCCAGTGAGAGTCAGTGTGTGTGGAATTGTACCCCAGTGAGAGTCAGTGTGTGTGGAACTGGACCCCAGTGAGAGTCAGTGTGTGTGGAACTGTATCCCAGTGAGAGTCAGTGTGTGTGGAACTGTACCCCAGTGAGAGTCAGTGTGTGTGGAACTGTACCCCAGTGAGAGTCAGTGTGTGTGGAACTGTATCCTAGTGAGAGTCAGTGTGTGTGGAACTGTACCCCAGTGAGAGTCAGTGTGTGTGGAACTGTACCCCAGTGAGAGTCAGTGTGTGTGGAACTGTACCCCAGTGAGAGTCAGTGTGTGTGGAACTGTACCCCAGTGAGAGTCAGTGTGTGTGGGACTGTACCCCAGTGAGAGTCAGTGTGTGTGGAATTGTACCCCAGTGAGAGTCAGTGTGTGTGGAATTGTACCCCAGTGAGAGTCAGTGTGTGTGGAACTGGACCCCAGTGAGAGTCAGTGTGTGTGGAACTGTATCCCAGTGAGAGTCAGTGTGTGTGGAACTGTACCCCAGTGAGAGTCAGTGTGTGTGGAATTGTACCCCAGTGAGAGTCAGTGTGTGTGGAACTGGACCCCAGTGAGAGTCAGTGTGTGTGGAACTGTATCCCAGTGAGAGTCAGTGTGTGTGGAACTGTATCCTAGTGAGAGTCAGTGTGTGTGGAACTGTATCCCAGTGAGAGTCAGTGTGTGTGGAACTGTACCCCAGTGAGAGTCAGTGTGTGTGGAACTGTACCCCAGTGAGAGTCAGTGTGTGTGGAACTGTATCCTAGTGAGAGTCAGTGTGTGTGGAACTGTACCCCAGTGAGAGTCAGTGCCTGTGGAACTGTACCCCAGTGAGAGTCAGTGTGTGTGGAACTGTACCCCAGTGAGAGTCAGTGTGTGTGGAACTGTATCCTAGTGAGAGTCAGTGTGTGTGGAACTGTACCCCAGTGAGAGTCAGTGTGTGTGGAACTGTACCCCAGTGAGAGTCAGTGTGTGTGGAACTGTACCCCAGTGAGAGTCAGTGTGTGTGGAACTGTACCCCAGTGAGAGTCAGTGTGTGTGGAACTGTATCCCAGTGAGAGTCAGTGTGTGTGGAACTGTACCCCAGTGAGAGTCAGTGTGTGTGGAACTGTACCCCAGTGAGAGTCAGTGTGTGTGGAACTGTACCCCAGTGAGAGTCAGTGTGTGGAACTGTACCCCAGTGAGAGTCAGTGTGTGTGGAACTGTACCCCAGTGAGAGTCAGTGTGTGTGGAACTGTACCCCAGAGAGAGTCAGTGCGTGTGGAACTGTACCCCAGAGAGAGTCAGTGTGTGTGGAACTGTACCCCAGACAGAGTCAGTGTGTGTGGAACTGTACCCCAGTGAGAGTCAGTGTGTGTGGAACTGTACCCCAGTGAGAGTCAGTGTGTGTGGAACTGTACCCCAGTGAGAGTCAGTGCGTGTGGAACTGTACCCCAGTGAGAGTCAGTGTGTGTGGAAGTGTACCCCAGTGAGAGTCAGTGTGTGTGGAACTGTACCCCAGTGAGAGTCAGTGTGTGTGGAACCCGTACCCCAGTGAGAGTCAGTGTGTGTGGAACCCGTACCCCAGTGAGAGTCAGTGTGTGTGGAACCCGTACCCCAGTGAGAGTCAGTGTGTGTGGAACTGTACCCCAGTGAGAGTCAGTGTGTGTGGAACTGTACCCCAGTGAGAGTCAGTGTGTGTGGAACTGTACCCCAGAGAGAGTCAGTGCGTGTGGAACTGTACCCCAGTGAGAGTCAGTGTGTGTGGAACTGTACCCCAGTGAGAGTCAGTGTGTGTGGAACTGTACCCCAGAGAGTCAGTGTGTGTGGAACTGTACCCCAGTGAGAGTCAGTGTGTGTGGAACTGTACCCCAGTGAGAGTCAGTGTGTGTGGAACTGTACCCCAGTGAGAGTCAGTGTGTGTGGAACTGTACCCCAGTGAGAGTCAGTGTGTGTGGAACTGTACCCCAGTGAGAGTCAGTGTGTGTGGAACTGTACCCCAGTGAGAGTCAGTGTGTGTGGAACTGTATCCCAGTGAGAGTCAGTGTGTGTGGAACTGTACCCCAGTGAGAGTCAGTGTGTGTGGAACTGTATCCCAGTGAGAGTCAGTGTGTGTGGGACTGTACCCCAGTGAGAGTCAGTGTGTGTGGGACTGTACCCCAGTGAGAGTCAGTGTGTGTGGGACTGTACCCCAGTGAGAGTCAGTGTGTGTGGGACTGTACCCCAGTGAGAGTCAGTGTGTGTGGAACTGTATCCCAGTGAGAGTCAGTGTGTGTGTAACTGTACCCCAGTGAGAGTCAGTGTGTGTGGAACTGTACCCCAGTGAGAGTCAGTGTGTGTGGAACTGTACCCCAGTGAGAGTCAGTGTGTGTGGAACTGTACCCCAGTGAGAGTCAGTGTGTGTGGAACTGTACCCCAGTGAGAGTCAGTGTGTGTGGAACTGTACCCCAGTGAGAGTCAGTGTGTGTGGAACTGTATCCCAGTGAGAGTCAGTGTGTGTGGAACTGTACCCCAGTGAGAGTCAGTGTGTGTGGAACTGTATCCCAGTGAGAGTCAGTGTGTGTGGAACTGTATCCCAGTGAGAGTCAGTGTGTGTGGAACTGTACCCCAGTGAGAGTCAGTGTGTGTGGAACTGTACCCCAGTGAGAGTCAGTGTGTGTGGAACTGTACCCCAGAGAGAGTCAGTGCGTGTGGAACTGTACCCCAGTGAGAGTCAGTGCGTGTGGAACTGTACCCCAGTGAGAGTCAGTGTGTGTGGAACTGTACCCCAGTGAGAGTCACTGTGTGTGGAACTGTACCCCAGTGAGAGTCAGTGCGTGTGGAACTGTACCCCAGTCAAAGTCAGTGTGTGGGGAACTGGACCCCAGTGAGAGTCAGTGTGTGTGGAACTGTACCCCAGTGAGAGTCAGTGTGTGTGGAACTGTACCCCAGAGAGAGTCAGTGTGTGTGCAACTGTACCCCAGTGAGAGTCAGTGTGTGTGGAACTGTACCCCAGAGAGAGTCAGTGCGTGTGGAACTGTACCCCAGTGAGAGTCAGTGTGTGTGGAACTGTACCCCAGTGAGAGTCAGTGTGTGTGGAACTGTACCCCAGAGAGTCAGTGTGTGTGGAACTGTACCCCAGTGAGAGTCAGTGTGTGTGGAACTGTACCCCAGTGAGAGTCAGTGTGTGTGGAACTGTACCCCAGTGAGAGTCAGTGTGTGTGGAACTGTACCCCAGTGAGAGTCAGTGTGTGTGGAACTGTACCCCAGTGAGAGTCAGTGTGTGTGGAACTGTACCCCAGTGAGAGTCAGTGTGTGTGGAACTGTATCCCAGTGAGAGTCAGTGTGTGTGGAACTGTACCCCAGTGAGAGTCAGTGTGTGTGGAACTGTATCCCAGTGAGAGTCAGTGTGTGTGGAACTGTATCCCAGTGAGAGTCAGTGTGTGTGGAACTGTACCCCAGTGAGAGTCAGTGTGTGTGGAACTGTACCCCAGTGAGAGTCAGTGTGTGTGGAACTGTACCCCAGAGAGAGTCAGTGCGTGTGGAACTGTACCCCAGTGAGAGTCAGTGCGTGTGGAACTGTACCCCAGTGAGAGTCAGTGTGTGTGGAACTGTACCCCAGTGAGAGTCACTGTGTGTGGAACTGTACCCCAGTGAGAGTCAGTGCGTGTGGAACTGTACCCCAGTCAAAGTCAGTGTGTGTGGAACTGGACCCCAGTGAGAGTCAGTGTGTGTGGAACTGTACCCCAGTGAGAGTCAGTGTGTGTGGAACTGTACCCCAGAGAGAGTCAGTGTGTGTGCAACTGTACCCCAGTGAGAGTCAGTGTGTGTGGAACTGTACCCCAGAGAGAGTCAGTGCGTGTGGAACTGTACCCCAGTGAGAGTCAGTGTGTGTGGAACTGTACCCCAGTGAGAGTCAGTGTGTGTGGAACTGTACCCCAGAGAGTCAGTGTGTGTGGAACTGTACCCCAGTGAGAGTCAGTGTGTGTGGAACTGTACCCCAGTGAGAGTCAGTGTGTGTGGAACTGTACCCCAGTGAGAGTCAGTGTGTGTGGAACTGTACCCCAGTGAGAGTCAGTGTGTGTGGAACTGTACCCCAGTGAGAGTCAGTGTGTGTGGAACTGTACCCCAGTGAGAGTCAGTGTGTGTGGAACTGTATCCCAGTGAGAGTCAGTGTGTGTGGAACTGTACCCCAGTGAGAGTCAGTGTGTGTGGAACTGTATCCCAGTGAGAGTCAGTGTGTGTGGAACTGTACCCCAGTGAGAGTCAGTGTGTGTGGGACTGTACCCCAGTGAGAGTCAGTGTGTGTGGGACTGTACCCCAGTGAGAGTCAGTGTGTGTGTAACTGTACCCCAGTGAGAGTCAGTGTGTGTGGAACTGTACCCCAGTGAGAGTCAGTGTGTGTGGAACTGTATCCCAGTGAGAGTCAGTGTGTGTGTAACTGTACCCCAGTGAGAGTCAGTGTGTGTGGAACTGTACCCCAGTGAGAGTCAGTGTGTGTGGAACTGTACCCCAGTGAGTCAGTGTGTGTGGAACTGTACCCCAGTGAGAGTCAGTGTGTGTGGAACTGTACCCCAGTGAGAGTCAGTGTGTGTGGAACTGTACCCCAGTGAGAGTCAGTGTGTGTGGAACTGTATCCCAGTGAGAGTCAGTGTGTGTGGAACTGTACCCCAGTGAGAGTCAGTGTGTGTGGAACTGTATCCCAGTGAGAGTCAGTGTGTGTGGAACTGTATCCCAGTGAGAGTCAGTGTGTGTGGAACTGTATCCCAGTGAGAGTCAGTGTGTGTGGAACTGTACCCCAGTGAGAGTCAGTGTGTGTGGAACTGTACCCCAGTGAGAGTCAGTGCGTGTGGAACTGTACCCCAGAGAGAGTCAGTGCGTGTGGAACTGTACCCCAGTGAGAGTCAGTGCGTGTGGAACTGTACCCCAGAGAGAGTCAGTGCGTGTGGAACTGTATCCCAGTGAGAGTCAGTGTGTGTGGAACTGTACCCCAGTGAGAGTCAGTGTGTGTGGAACTGTACCCCAGTGAGAGTCAGTGTGTGTGGAACTGTATCCCAGTGAGAGTCAGTGTGTGTGGAACTGTACCCCAGTGAGAGTCAGTGTGTGTGGAACTGTACCCCAGTGAGAGTCAGTGCGTGTGGAACTGTACCCCAGTCAAAGTCAGTGTGTGTGGAACTGTACCCCAGTCAAAGTCAGTGTGTGTGGAACTGTACCCCAGTGAGAGTCAGTGCGTGTGGAACTGTATCCCAGTGAGAGTCAGTGCGTGTGGAACTGTATCCCAGTGAGAGTCAGTGTGTGTGGAACTGTACCCCAGTGAGAGTCAGTGCGTGTGGAACTGTATCCCAGTGAGAGTCAGTGCGTGTGGAACTGTATCCCAGTGAGAGTCAGTGTGTGTGGAACTGTATCCCAGTGAGAGTCAGTGCGTGTGGAACTGTATCCCAGTGAGAGTCAGTGTTTGTGGAACTGTACCCCAGTGAGAGTCAGTGCGTGTGGAACTGTATCCCAGTGAGAGTCAGTGCGTGTGGAACTGTATCCCAGTGAGAGTCAGTGTTTGTGGAACTGTACCCCAGTGAGAGTCAGTGCGTGTGGAACTGTATCCCAGTGAGAGTCACTGTGTGTGGAACTGTACCCCAGTCAAAGTCAGTGTGTGTGGAACTGTACCCCAGTGAGAGTCAGTGCGTGTGGAACTGTACCCCAGTGAGAGTCAGTGTGTGTGGAACTGTATCCCAGTGAGAGTCAGTGCGTGTGGAACTGTATCCCAGTGAGAGTCAGTGTTTGTGGAACTGTATCCCAGTGAGAGTCAGTGCGTGTGGAACTGTATCCCAGTGAGAGTCAGTGCGTGTGGAACTGTATCCCAGTGAGAGTCTGTGCGTGTGGAACTGTACCCCAGTCAAAGTCAGTGTGTGTGGAACTGTACCCCAGTCAAAGTCAGTGTGTGTGGAACTGTACCCCAGTGAGAGTCAGTGCGTGTGGAACTGTACCCCAGTGAGAGTCAGTGCGTGTGGAACTGTACCCCAGTGAGAGTCTGTGTGTGTGGAACTGTACCCCAGTGAGAGTCAGTGCGTGTGGAACTGTACCCCAGTGAGAGTCAGTGCGTGTGGAACTGTACCCCAGTGAGAGTCAGTGTGTGTGGAACTGTATCCCAGTGAGAGTCAGTGCGTGTGGAACTGTATCCCAGTGAGAGTCAGTGTTTGTGGAACTGTATCCCAGTGAGAGTCAGTGCGTGTGGAACTGTATCCCAGTGAGAGTCAGTGCGTGTGGAACTGTATCCCAGTGAGAGTCTGTGCGTGTGGAACTGTACCACAGTCAAAGTCAGTGTGTGTGGAACTGTACCCCAGTCAAAGTCAGTGTGTGTGGAACTGTACCCCAGTGAGAGTCAGTGCGTGTGGAACTGTACCCCAGTCAAAGTCAGTGTGTGTGGAACTGTACCCCAGTGAGAGTCTGTGTGTGTGGAACTGTACCCCAGTGAGAGTCAGTGCGTGTGGAACTGTACCCCAGTGAGAGTCAGTGCGTGTGGAACTGTACCCCAGTGAGAGTCAGTGCGTGTGGAACTGTATCCCAGTGAGAGTCTGTGCGTGTGGAACTGTACCCCAGTGAGAGTCTGTGTGTGTGGAACTGTACCCCAGTGAGAGTCAGTGCGTGTGGAACTGTACCCCAGTGAGAGTCAGTGCGTGTGGAACTGTACCCCAGTGAGAGTCAGTGCGTGTGGAACTGTATCCCAGTGAGAGTCTGTGCGTGTGGAACTGTACCCCAGTGAGAGTCAGTGCGTGTGGAACTGTACCCCAGTAAGAGTCAGTGCCTGTGGAACTGTATCCCAGTGAGAGTCTGTGCGTGTGGAACTGTATCCCAGTGAGAGTCTGTGCGTGTGGAACTGTACCCCAGTGAGAGTCAGTGTGTGTGGAACTGTATCCCAGTGAGAGTCTGTGCGTGTGGAACTGTACCCCAGTGAGAGTCAGTGCGTGTGGAACTGTATCCCAGTGAGAGTCTGTGCGTGTGGAACTGTACCCCAGTGAGAGTCAGTGCGTGTGGAACTGTACCCCAGTGAGAGTCAGTGCGTGTGGAACTGTACCCCAGTGAGAGTCAGTGCGTGTGGAACTGTATCCCAGTGAGAGTCTGTGCGTGTGGAACTGTACCCCAGTGAGAGTCAGTGTGTGTGGAACTGTACCCCAGTCAAAGTCAGTGTGTGTGGAACTGTACCCCAGTCAAAGTCAGTGTGTGTGGAACTGTACCCCAGTGAGAGTCAGTGTGTGGGGTGTTTACTGTCTCTCGGGTCCGGGTTGGGTTTCAGTCCCTCAGTAAGTTTCTCTCCGCCCCTCCTCCTCAGGTTGTTTACTCACAGCCCGGTTTTGGTGACACCTATTCCTCACTGAGTCGCAGCGCAGGAGCTCAGCTCTGGGCCTCTTACCTGGGCTCTCGTGGCGGCTTCGACTCCCGATTCCTGCAACCGGGCGTTATCGGGCGGCGGACAACAAGTGACGGCGGCCCGTTTGTCTGGCCCCGCCCTCGGCCCGCCTCCTCGCGCAGCGGAAACTTCACGCACGTACCGCCCCGCCTCCTCGCGCAGCGCCCCGCCCCTCCGCGCAGCGGAAAGGTCCCGCCCCGCCCCCTCGCGCAGCGCCCCGCCCCTCCGCGCAGCGGAAAGGTCCCGCCCCGCCCCCTCGCGCAGCGCCCCGCCCCTCCGCGCAGCGGAAAGGTCCCGCCCCGCCCCCTCGCGCAGCGCCCCGCCCCTCCGCGCAGCGGAAAGGTCCCGCCCCGCCCCCTCGCGCAGCGTAAGCTTCCGGCACGTCCCGCCCACCGCGCAGCGCCCCGCCCCCCCGCGCAGCGCCCCGCCCCCCCGCGCAGCGGAAACTTCCGGCACGTCCCGCACGTCCCGCCCCCCGCGCAGCGCCCCGCCCCCCCGCGCAGCGCCCCGCCCCCCCGCGGAGCGGAAACTTTGCGCACGTCCCGCCCCCCGCGCAGCGCCACGCCTCTTCACGCAGTGGAAACGCCCCACCCCATCCCGCTCTCTGGCCCCGCCCTCCGCCCCCGCAGTGACCCCGGCTGAGTGGAGGCTGTCAACTGGCAGCAGTTATTCCGTTCCCAGCTTCATTCTAATGCACCACATAATTATACTTCATTGTGACAGTCTCTTGGGCCTCCTTATCTCGAGAGACAATGGATATGCGCCTGGAGGTGGTCAGTGGTTTGTGAAGCAGCGCCTGGAGTGGCTATAAAGGCCAATTCTAGAGTGACAGGCTCTTCCACAGGTGCTGCAGAGAAATTTGTTTGTTGGGGCTGTTGCACAGTTGGCTCTCCCCTTGCGCCTCTGTCTTTTTTCCTGCCAACTACTAAGTCTCTTCGACTCGCCACAATTTAGCCCTGTCTTTATGGCTGCCCGCCAGCTCTGGCGAATGCTGGCAACTGACTCCCACGATTTGTGATCAATGTCACACGATTTCATGTCACGTTTGCAGACGTCTTTATAACGGAGACATGGACGGCCGGTGGGTCTGATACCAGTGGCGAGCTCGCTGTACAATGTGTCTTTGGGGATCCTGCCATCTTCCATGCGGCTCACATGGCCAAGCCATCTCAAGCGCCGCTGACTCAGTAGTGTGTATAAGCTGGGGGTGTTGGCCGCTTCAAGGACTTCTGTGTTGGAGATACGGTCCTGCCACCTGATGCCAAGTATTCTCCGAAGGCAGCGAAGATGGAATGAATTGAGACGTCGCTCTTGGCTGGCATACGTTGTCCAGGCCTCGCTGCCGTAGAGCAAGGTACTGAGGACACAGGCCTGATACACTCGGACTTTTGTGTTCCGTGTCAGTGCGCCATTTTCCCACACTCTCTTGGCCAGTCTGGACATAGCAGTGGAAGCCTTTCCCATGTGCTTGTTGATTTCTGCATCTAGAGACAGGTTACTGGTGATAGTTGAGCCTAGGCAGGTGAACTCTTGAACCACTTCCAGAGCATGGTCGCCGATATTGATGGATGGAGCATTTCTGACGTCCTGTCCCATGATGTTCATTCTGTTGAGGCTGATGGTTAGGCCAAATTCGTTGCAGGCAGCCGCAAACCTGTCGATGAGACTCTGCAGACACTCTTCAGCGTGAGATGTTAAAGCAGCATCGTCAGCAAAGAGGAGTTCCCTGATGAGGACTTTCCGTACTTTGGTCTTCGCTCTTAGACAGGCAAGGTTGAACAACCTGCCATCTGATCTTGTGTGGCGGAAAATTCCTTCTTCTGAAGACTTGAACGCATGTGAGAGTAGCAGGGAGAAGAAAATCCCAAACAGTGTAGGTGCGAGAACACAGCCCTGTTTCACGCCACTCAGGATAGGAAAGGAGTCTGATGAGGCACCGTTATGCTGAATTGTGCCTTTCATATTGTCATGGAATGAGGTGATGATACTTAGTAGCTTTGGTGGACATCCGATCTTTTCTAGTAGTCTGAAGAGACCACGTCTGCTGACGAGGTCAAAGGCTTTGGTGAGATCTATGAAAGCAATGTAGAGGGGCATCTGTTATTCGTGACATTTCTCCTGTAGCTGGCGAAGGGAGAACAGCATGTCAATGGTGGATCTCTGTATTTGAAAGCCACACTGTGCCTCGGGGTAGACACGCTCAGCCAGCTTCTGGAGTCTGTTTAAAACAACTCGAGTGAAGACTTTCCCCACTATGCTGAGCAGGGAGATTCCACGGTAGTTGTTGCAGTCACCGCGGTCACCCTCGTTCTTATAGAGGGTGATGATATTGGCATCGCGCATGTCCTGTGGTACTGCTCCCTCATCCCAGCACAGACAAAGCACTTCATGGAGTGCTGAGAGTATAGCAGGCTTGGCACTCTTGATTATTTCAGGGGTAATGCCGTCCTTTCCAGAGGCTTTTCCACTGGCTAGAGAATCAGTGGCATCACTGAGTTCCGATTTTGTTGGCTGTTCGTCCAGCTCATCCATGACTGGCAGAGACTGGGCTGCATTGAGGGTGGTATCAGTGACAACATTTTCCCTGGAGTACAGTTCTAGGTAGTGCTCCACCCAGCGGTCCATTTGCTTGCGTTGGTCAGTGATTGTGTCCCCTGATTTAGATTTGAGGGGGGCGATCTTCTTGATGGTTGGCCCAAAAGCTCTCTTAATGCCGTCATACATTCCTCTGGTGTCAGAGGCCAGCTGAATACGACTGCTTAGGTGTTGCCAGTAGTCATTTGCACAGCGCCTGGCTGTTCTTTGTGCAGCGCTTCTGGCTACTTTAAGTGCTACGGATGTTAACTCGCTGGGGGCTTTCTTGTAGTTCAGCAGTGCAATGCGCTTAGCGGCTATGACAGGTTCCAGCTCTTCAAAGTGAGATTGAAACCAGTCTGCATTCTGCTTCTCACGTTTGCCAAAGGTGGTCATTGCTGAGTCATAGATGGTGTCTCTGATGTGGGCCCACTTCGTCTCTGCATCCCCTGCAGGAGTGTTTTGAAGGGCTTTTTCAAGTGAATTTAGAAACTTATGTAATAGCTGTGGATAAGAAATTCTGCTAGTGTTGATGCGTGGGTGGCCCTTCTGCTTGGAGTGATGTAGCTTCTTTGGTTTGAGTCTAACTTTGCTGCACACCAGGGAGTGGTCGGTGTCGCAGTCCGCACTGTGGAAGCTGAGTGTGATTTGGACACTGTTTATAGAGGCTCGCCTTGTGACGATGGGGTCCAGCTGGTGCCAACGGCGTGATCTTGGGTGTCTCCATGAGTCATGGTCGGCCCCAACCCTGGCGTTAAAGTCCCCCAGCAGGAACAAATGTTCGGTATTAGGAATGTGACAGTCTAGCCATTAAAGATAGTGATGCCAGACTTGGTCCTTATCAGAGGCTCCAACTGATGTGAAGAGTTTGGAACATGATATCTGTCCCATCAATAGCTTCAAGATAGCGTCTCCATCACTGGAGGCTGCACTGCGCCATCTTCCCCTCCGTTAACACATTGTTCAAGATGGCAAGACCCACCTCAACATCTACAGGCACCATAAAGGCCTCCAGCACAGCCCCTGTGGAGAGCCCCACACCCAAAACCCTGCACCCCACACCCAGAACTGTGACCCAACCTCACCTCCAAAACCCCACACTCCACACCCAGAACATAGGACTTAGGAGCAGGAGTAGGCCATTCAGCCCTTTGAGCTTGCTCCACCTTTCGATAAGATCATGGCTGATCTGGTTGTAGTCTCAACTCCACTTTCCTGTCTGCCCCCCCAGTACCCTTGTCTACCAATAATCTATCTAGCTCAGCCTTGAATAAATTTAATGACCCAGCCTCCTCTGCTGTCTGGGGAAGAGAATTCCACAGACTAACAACCCTTTGTGAAAAAAAAATTCTCCTCATGTTTGTCTTCAAAGGGAGACCTTTTATTCCTAAACTGTGCCCTATAGTTCTACTCTCCCCCACAAGAGGAAACATCCTCCCCGAATCCACTCTATCAAGTCCCCCCAGGATCTTATATGTTTCAATGAAGATTCTTCTAAACTCCAACGGGCATAGGCTGAACCTGTTCAACTTTTCTTCATAAGATAAGCCCTTTATCCCCGGAATGAGTCAAGTGAACCTTCTCTGAACCGATTCTAACGCAATTATATCCTTTTTTCAAATAAGGAGACCAAAACTGTACACAGTATGCCAGAATTGGTCTCAATGACCTTCACAGCTGCAGTAAAACTTCCCTACTTCTTTATTCCACCCCCTTGAAATAAATGCCAACACTCCATTTGCCTTCCTAATCACTTGCTGTACTTGCATACTATTGTGATTCATGCACCAAGACACCCAGATCCCTCTGTATCACAGAATTCTGCAATCTCTCTCCATATAAATCAGATACTGCTTTTCTATTCTTCCTGCCAAAGTGGATAGGTTCATATTTTCTCACATTATATGTTGCAGGTGGAAGGAGTGGCAGTGGGAGAGCATTTTGGTGGTAGTGATCATAGTTCAGTCAGTTTTAACATAATTACAGAAAAGGACGAGGATAGAACAGGAGTTAGTGTTCTCAACTGGCGCAAGGCCAATTTTACTAAACTGAGGAGAGATTTCGTGAAAGTTTAGTTTAGTTTAGTTTAGAGATACATCACTGAAACAGGCCCTTCGGCCCACCGAGTCTATGCCGACCATCAACCACCCATTTATACTAATCCTACACTAATTCCATATTCCTACCACATCCCCACCTGTCCCTATATTTCCCTACTACCTACCTATACTCGGGGCAATTTATAATGGGCAATTTACCTATCAACCTGCAAGTCTTTGGCATGTGGAAGGAAACCGGAGCACCCGGAGGAAACCCACGCAGACACAGGGCGAACTTGCAAACTCTACACAGGCAGTACCCAGAATTGAACCCGGGTCGCTGGAGCTGTGAGGCTGCGGTGTGATGCATTTGCGGAGGTCAAACAAGGCAAAGGAATACACGATTAATGGGAAAATACTGAGAAGTGTAAAGGAAGTGAGGGACCTTGGAGTGAATGTCCACAGATCCCTGAAGGTAGCAGGATAGGTCCTTAAGGTGGTTTAGAAGGCATATGGAATCCTTTCCTTTATTAGCTGAGGTATAGAATATAAGAGCAGGGAGGTTATGCTGGAACTGTATAACTCATTGGTTAGGCCACAACTTGAGTACTGTGTGCAGTACTGGTCACCTCATTACAGAAAGGATGTAATTGCACGAGAGAGGGTACAGAGGAGATTTACAAGGATGTTGCCAGGACTGGAAAAATGCAGACATGAGGAAAAATTGGATAGGCTGGGGTTGTTCTCCTTGGAACAGAGAAGGCTGAGGGGAGATCTGATTGAAGTGTACAAAAATTTGAGGGGCCTGGATAGAGTGGACGTAAAAGGCCTATTTACCTTAGCAGAGAGGTCAGTGTCTAGGGGACATAGATTTAAAGTGATTGGTACAAAAAATAGAGAGGAGATGAGGAAAAACCTTTTCACCCAGAGGTTGGTGGGGGTCTGGAACTCATTGCCTGAAAGGTTAGTTGAGGCAGAGACCCTCAGTTCATTCAAAAGGAGTCTGGATGTGCACCTCAAATGCCGTAATCTGCAGGGCTACGGACCAAATGCTGGAAAGTGGGATTAGAATGGGTGGATCGTTTTTCGGCCGGCACAGACACAGTGGGCCAAGTGGCCTCTTTGTGTGCCTTAAACTTTCTATGATTCTATACTCCATCTGCCAAATTTTTGCCCAATCACTTAACCTATCTATATCCTTTTGTTGACTCTTTATCTCCTCTTGACAATTTACTTTCCTTAATATCTTGGTGTCATTGGCAAAGTTAGCTACCATACATTCGGTCCCTTCATCCAAGTCATTGATACAAATTGTAAACAGTTGAGGTCCCAGCACTGAACCCTGTGGCACTCTACTAGTTACAGCTTGCCAACCTGAAAAAGACCCATTTTTCCCTACTCTCTGCTTCCTGTTAGCTAACCTTCCTTTGTCTATGCTAACATGTTTCCCCTACACCACGAGCTCTTACCACATGCAGTAACCTTTGATGTGGCACCTTATCAAATGCCTTTTGGAAATCCAAGTACACCACATCAACAGGTTCTTTTAGAATTAGAACATTACAGCGCAGTACAGGCCCTTCGGCCCTCGATGTTGCGCCGACCTGTGAAACCATCTGACCTACACTATTCCATTTTCATCCATATGTCTATCCAATGACCACTTAAATGCCCTGAAAGTTGGCGAATCTACTACTGCTGCAGGCAGGGCGTTCCATGCCCCTACTACTCTCTGTGTAAAGAAACTACCTCTGACATCTGTCCTATATCTATCACCCCTCAACTTGAAGCTATGTCCCCTCGTGTTTGCCATCACCATCCGAGGAAAAAGACGCTCACTATCCACCCTATCTAACCCTCTGATTATCTTATATGTCTCTATTAAGTCACCTCTCCTCCTCCTTCTCTCCAACGAAAACAACCTCAAGTCCCTCAGCCTTTCCTCGTAAGACCTTCCCTCCATACCAGGCAACATCCTAGTAAATCTCCTCTGCACCCTTTCCATAGCTTCCACATCCTTCCTATAATGCGGTGACCAGAACTGCACGCAATACTCCAGATGCGGTCTCACCAGAGTTTTGTACAGCTGCAGCATGACCTCGTGGCTCCGAAACTCGACCCCCCTACTAATAAAAGCTAACGCACCATATGCCTTCTTAACAGCCCTATTAACCTGGTTAGCAACCTTCAGGGATTTATGCACCTGGACACCAAGATCTCTCTGCTCATCTACACTACCAAGAATCTTCCCATTAGCCCAGTACTCTGCATTCCTGTTACTCCTTCCAAAGTGAATCACCTCACACTTTTCTGCATTAAACTCCATTTGCCATCTCTCAGCCCAGCTCTGCAGCCTATCTATGTCCCTCTGTACCCTACAACATCCTTCGGCACTATCCACAACTCCACCGACCTTAATGTCATCTGCAAATGTACTAACCCACCCTTCTACACCCTCTTCCAGGTCATTTATAAAAATGACAAACAGCAGTGGCCCCAAAACAGACCTACCCGTCACAAAACCGTGCTGACTATCTCTAATGAACTTATTCTTTTCAAGATGATTATAAATCCTATCTCTTATAACCCTTTCCAACATTTTACCCACAACCGAAGTAAGGCTCACAGGTCTATAATTACCAGGGCTGTCTCTACTCCCCTTCTTGAACAAGGGGACAACATTTGCTATCCTCCAGTCTTCCGGCACTATTCCTGTCGACAATGACGACATAAAGATCAAGGACAAAGGCTCTGCAATCTCCTCCCTAGCTTCCCAGAGAATCCTAGGATAAATCCCATCTGGCCCAGGGGACTTATCTATTTTCACACTTTCCAAAATTGATAACACCTCCTCCTTGTGAACCTCAATCCCATCTAGCCTCGTAGCCTGAATCTCAGTATTCTCAACAACATTCTCTTTCTCTACTGTAAATACTGACGCAAAATATTCATTTAACACTTCCCCTATCTCCTCTGATTCCACACACAACTTCCCACTACTATCCTTGATTGGCCCTAATCTAACTCTAGTCATTCTTTTATTCCTGATATACCTATAGAAAGCCTTAGGGTTTTCCCTGATCCGATCCACCAATGACTTCTCGTGTCCTCTCCTTGCTCTTCTTAGCTCTCCCTTTAGATCCTTCCTGGCTAGCTTGTAGCTCTCAAGCGCCCTAACTGAGCCTTCACGTCTCATCCTAACATAAGCCTTCTTCTTCCTCTTGACAAGCGCTTCAACTTCTTTAGTAAACCACGGCTCCCTCGCACGACAACTTCCTCCCTGCCTCACAGGTACATACTTATCAAGGACACACAGTAGCTGCTCCTTGAATAAGCTCCACATTTCGATTGTTCCCATCCCCTGCAGTTTCCTTCCCCATCCTACACATCCTAAATCTTGCCTAATCCCATCATAATTTCCTTTCCCCCAGTTATAATTCTTGCCCTGCGGTATATACCTGTCCCTGCCCATCGCTAAGGTAAACCTAACCGAATTGTGATCACTATCACCAAAGTGCTCACCTACATCTAAATCTAACACCTGGCCGGGTTCATTTCCCAGTACCAAATCCAATGTGGCATCACCCCGGTTGGCCTGTCTACATACTGTGTCAGAAAACCCTCCTGCACACACTGGACAAAAACTGACCCATCTAAAGTACTCGAACTATAGTATTTCCAGTCGATATTTGGAAAGTTAAAGTCCCCCATAACAACTACCCTGTTACTCTCGCCCCTGTCGAGAATCATCTTCGCTATCCTTTCCTCTACATCTCTGGAACTATTCGGAGGTCTATAAAAGACTCCCAACAGGGTAACCTCACCCCTCCTGTTTCTAACCTCGGCCCATACTACCTCAGTAGATGAGTCCTCAAACGTCCTTTCTGTCGCTGTAATACTCTCCTTGATTAACAATGCCACACCCCACCCTCTTTTACCATCTTCTCTGTTCTTACTGAAACATCTAAATCCCGGAATCTGCAACATCCATTCCTGCCCCTGCTCTACCCATGTCTCCGAAATGGCCACTACATCGAGATCCCAGGTACCAACCCATGCTGCAAGCTCACCCACCTTATTCCGGATGCTCCTGGCGTTGAAATAGACACACTTTAAACCAGGTTCTTGCTTGCCAGTGCCCTCTTGCGTCCTTGTAACCATATCCCTGACCTCACTACTCTCAACATCCTGTACACTGGAACTACAATTTAGGTTCCCATTCCCCTGCTGAATTAGTTTAAACCCCCCCGAAGAGCACTAGCAAACCTCCCCCCCAGGATATTGGTACCCCTCTGGTTCAGGTGAAGACCATCCTGTTTGTAGAGGTCCCACCTACCCCAGAAAGAGCCCCAATTATCCAGGAAACCAAAACCCTCCCTCCTGCACCATCCCTGCAGCCACGTGTTCAACTCCTCTCTCTCTCCCTATTCCTCGCTTCGCTATCACGTGGCACGGGCAACAACCCAGAGATAACAACTCTGTTTGTTCTCGCTCTAAGCTTCCACCCTAGCTCCCTGAATTTCTGTCTTAAATCCCCATCTCTCTTCCTACCTATGTCGTTGGTGCCTATGTGGACCACGACTTGGGGCTGCTCCCCCTCCCCATTAAGGATCCCAAAAACACGATCCGAGACATCACGAACCCTGGCACCTGGGAGGCAACATACCAACCGTGAGTCTCTCTCGTTCCCACAGAACCTCCTATCTGTTCCCCTAACTATGGAGTCCCCAATGACTAATGTTGTGCTCCTCTTCCCCCTTCCCTTCTGAGCAACAGGGACAGACTCTGTGCCAGAGACCTGTACCCCATTGCTTACCCCTGGTAAGTCGTCCCCCGCAACAGTATCCAAAACGGTATACCTGTTGTTGAGGGAAACGGCCACAGGGGAGCCCTGCACTGCCTGCTGGTTCCCTCTCCTTCCCCTGACGGTAACCCATCTACCTACTTCTTTTACCTGAGGTGTGACTACCTCCCCATAACTCCTCTCAATAATCTCCTCCGCCTCCCGAATGATCCGAAGTTCATCCAGCTCCAGCTCCAGTTCCCTAACGCGGTTCTCAAGGAGCTGGAGTTGGGTGCACTTCCCACAGATGCAGTCAGCAGGGACACTCTTGGCGACCCTTACCTCCCACATTCTGCAGGAGGAACATACAACTGCCTTAACCTCCATTCCCACTATTCCAAATTCCCAACAAATCTACTGAAAAACCAAAAACAAAAAGTCAAAACTTGTTAAGTTAGCAATCCAACGGACAGAACTTCCTAAATAAAAAGCTTACCTTATCAACACACCAGAGTCCTTTTTTTTGGTTAGAGGAGGAGGGTGGGTGGGAGACACTACACGTGTAGTGTCTCGGGTACAGCCACCACACAAATATATACCTTTTTCCTTACCCAGCAGTCCCCTGGTCCTCCGAAAACAAAAGGGAATTCACTTTTAAACTTACACAGAAATTGACTTCACAGCTGTAAGCCCGTTCACGCACCTCCGTTGCTATCAAAGCTGCTGTCACCGAAACTAAAAGGTTCCCCTTTATCCACCTTGCCTTACATCCTCGAAGAACTGTAATAAATTAAACATGATTTCCCTTTCACTACACCATGTTGACTCTGTCTGATCACATTAAGATTTTCTAAGTATCCAGCTGTAACCTCCTTAATAATGGATTCTAGCATTTCCCAATGGCAGATTTCGGCTAACTAGCCTACAGTTGCCTGCTTTCTGTCTCCCTCCTTTCTTGAATAAAGTTGTTACATTTGCTATTTTCCAATTTTCAGAATCTAAGGAATTTCGGAAGATTATAACCAAAGCCTCTACTGTCTCTGCAGCCACTTCTTTTAAGACCCGAGGATGGAGGCCATCTTGTCTTGGGGACTTGTCAGCCTTTAGGTCTAACAGTTTTCCCAGCAACTTTTCCCTGGTGACGGTGATTGTTTTACGTTCCTCCCTCCCTTTCACCTCTTGATTTTGAAGTACCTTTGGGAGATTTTCGAAGTCTTCTGCAGTGAAAACAAACACAAATTACCTGTTCAAAACCTCCACCATTTCTTTGTTTTCCATTATCAGTTCCCCAGACTCACTCCCTAGAGGACCAACACGAGTTTACTTACTCTTTTCCTATTTAAATTCTTGTAGAAACTCTTACTATCTGTTTTTATGTTACTAGCTAGCTGTCTCTCATACTCTACTTTCTCTTTTTTTCTCGTTCTTAAAATTTGTCCAATCTTTTGACCTACCACCAATCTTTGCAGATTTGTACAGTGTTTCTTTCAATTTGATACTATGCTTAACTTCACAGATGATGCTTCTTTTTCAAAGAATCGTTCTTTCTCACTGGGATAAATCTTTGCTGAGAAATATTAAATGTCTCCTTAAAAGTCTGCTATATCTCTACTGCCCTACCTTTTAAGTTCACTTTAGCCAACTCTGCCTTCCTACCCTTGTAATTACCTTTATTTAGGTTTAAAACACTAGTCTTAGACTCACACTTCTCCCCTTCAATCTAAACATGAAATTCTATCATGTTATGATCACTGTTGCCTAGAGGCCCCTTTACCATCAGGTTACTTATTAACCCTGTCTCATTGCACATTACTAGATCTTGAATAGCCTGCTTTAATAAAACCAAAAAAGTGCTGGAAATACTCAGCAAGTCTGACAGCATCTGTGGAGAGGGAAACAGAGTTAACGTTTCAGGTCAGTGACCCTTCATCAGAAATGGCAAAGATTAGAAATGTATTGGGTTTTAAGAAAATAAAGTGGGGGTGGGGCATAAGAGAACAAATGGGAAGGTGTTGATAGGATAGGTCACAGAGAATAACTGACAAGGAGGTCATGAGGCAAAGACAAAGAGTGTGTTAATGGTGTTGTGAAATATAAAGTGTTAGTGCAGAAAGGGTGTTAAATGACAGAATAATGAAAGCCCTAGTCGCAAGCAAAAACATGAAAAAAAAATGAAAAAAAATGAAAAAAAAAAAGTGGGCAGGCACATGGTAAAAACAAAAAGTCTAATGATGAAACAAAATAAAATGAAATACAAAATAAAAAATACAAATTAAAACTAAAAAAAAGTTGGGGCGGGGGGCCCCGTCCTGCTCTGAAATTATTGAACTCAATGTTCAGTCCGGCAGGCTGTAGTGTGCCTAATCGGTAGATGAGATGCTGTTCCTCGAGCTTGCGTTGATGTTCACTGGAACACTACATCAATCCCAGGACAGAGATGTGAGCATGAGAGCAGGGGGGTGTGTTGAAATGGCAAGCGACAGGAAGCTCGGGGTCATGTTTTCGGACTGAGTGGAGGTGAATAGCCTGCTCCCTAGTTGGCTATAGAATGTACTGCTCTAAGAAATTGTCCCAAATACATGGTGAACTCATTTTCCAGGCTACCTTTACCAATCTGATTCTCCCAATCAACAGGTAGATTAAGGTGTACAGAACCTTAGTTAGGCCACACTACCAGAAGGACGTGGAGGCTTTGGAGAGGGTACAGAAGAGGTTTACCAGGATGTTGCCTGGTCTGGAGGGCATTAGCTATGAGGAGAGGTTGGATAAACTCGGATTGTTTTCACTGGAACGACGGAGGTGGAGGGGCGACATGATAGAGGTTTACAAAGTTATAAGCGGCATGGACAGAGTGGATAGTCAGAAGCTTTTTCCCAGGGTGGAAGAGTCAGTTACTAGGGGACATAGGTTTAAGGTGAGAGGGGCAAAGTTTAGAGGGGATGTGCGAGGGAAGTTCTTTACACAGAGGGTGGTGAGTGCCTGGAACTTGTTGCCGGGGGAGGTGGTGGAAGCAGGTACGATAGCGACGTTTAAGAGCCATCTTGACTAATACATGAATAGGATGGGAATAGAGGGATACGGACCCCGGAAGTGCAGAAGGTTTTAGTTTAGGCAGGCATCAAGATCGGCACTGGCTTGGAGGGCCAAATGGCCTGTTCCTGTGCTGTACTGTTCTTTGTTCTAAGGTCTCCCATGACTATTGTGATACCTTTCTTACACGCCCCATTTATTTCTTCCTGTATACACTGTCCTACAGTGTAGCAACTGTTAGGGGACCTATAAGTGACTCCCAGAAGTGACCTCTTACCTTTCCTATTTCTTATCTCTACCCAAACTGATTCGACATCTTGCTCTTTGGAGCTAAGGTCATCTCTTGCTACTGTACTAATGACATCCTTAATTAACAAAGCTACCCCACCACCTTTTCCTAGCGTCCTGTTTTTTTGAAATGTCAAATACTCTTCAAGATTTAGGTCCCCGCCTTGGTCACCTTGCAACATGTCTCTGTAATGGCTATCAGGTCATACATATTTATTTTGTATCTGTGCAAAAAATTCATCCATTTTGTTACAAATGCTGCACGCAGATACAGAGCCTCCAACTCTTAAGAGTAAAAGGGTAGTTAGGGAGAGAGTAGGTCCCCTTAAGGATCAGTGTGGCAATCTATGTGCAGAGCCACGGGAAATGGGCGAGGTCTTAACTGAATATTTTTCGTCCGTATTTACTGTGGAGAAGGTCATGGAAGCTAGTGAGTTCAAGGGAGGGAACACCGATATCCTGAAGCATATCAACATTACAAAGGAAGAGGTGTTGGAGGTTTTGAAGCGCATAAAGGTGGATAAATCCCCAGGGCCTGACCAGGTGTATCCTAGGATGCTATGGGAAGCAAGGGAGGAGATTGCTGGGGCCCTGGCCAAGACTTTTGTATCATCGTTAGCCACAGGTGAGGTACCGGAAGACTGGAGGATAGCTAATGTCGTGCCTTTATTTAAGAAGGGCAGCAGGGATAAGCCAGGAAACTATAGGCCGGTGAGCCTTACATCAGTGGTGGGAAAGTTATTGGAAGGGATTCTGAGAGACAGGATTTATATGCATTTGGAAAGGCATGGTCTGATTAGGGATAGTCAGCATGGCTTTGTGCGTGGGAAATCATGTCTCACGAATCTGATTGAGTTTTTCGAGGAGGTGACCAAGAGGATTGACGAGGGCAGGGCGATGGACGTTGTCTACATGGACTTTAGCAAGGCCTTTGACAAGGTCCCGCATGGTAGGCTGGTCCAGAAGGTTCGAACACATGGGATCCAGGGTGAGCTAGCAAATTGGATGGTGATAGGAGGCAGAGGGTGGTAGTGGAGGGTTGTTTTTCAGATTGGAGGCCAGTGACCAGTGGTGTGCCACAGGGATCGGTGCTGGGCCCTCTGTTGTTTATCATATATATTAATGACTTGGATGTGAATGTAAGGGGCATGATTAGTAAGTTTGCAGATGACATCAAAATTGGTGGTATAGTGGACAGTGATGAAGGTTGCCTAAGGTTACAACAGGATATAAATCAACTGGGAAAGTGGGCAAGGGAGTGGCAAATGGAATTTAATGCAGACTAGTGCGAAGTGATGCATTTTGGGAAGTTAAACCAGGGCAGGACATATACAGTGAATAGCAGGGCCCTGGTGAGTGTTGTTGAGCAGAGAGACCTTGGGGTGCAAGTACTTAGTTTCCTGAAAGTGGCAACACAGGTAGACAGGGTGGTGAAGGCATATGGCATGCTTGCCTTCATCGACCGAGGCATTGAGTACAAGAGTTGGGACGTCATGTTACAGTTGTGCATAACGTTGGTTAGGCCGCATTTGGAGTACTGTGTGCAGTTCTGGTCGCCGCACTACAGGAAAGATGTGATTAAGCTAGAGAGGGTGCAGAAAAGATTCACAAGGATGTTGCCTGGCTTGGAGGGCTTGAATTATAAAGAGAGATTAGATAGGCTGGGTCTGTTTTCCCTGGAGCGAAGGAGGCTAAGAGGGGACATGATAGAGGTATATAAAATTATGAGAGGCATAGATAGGGTAGATAGCCGGAGTCTGTTTCCCATGGTAGGGGTGACTAAAACTAGAGGGCATAGATTTAAGGTGAGAGGGAGGAGGTTTAAAGGGGATCAAAGGGATAAATTTTTCACACAAAGGATAGTGGGTATCTGGAATGAGCTGCCTGAGGAGGTGGTGGAGGCAGGAACAGTGGCGACATTTAAGAGGCATCTGGACAGGTACTTGAATGAGCAAGGCATAGAGGGATATGGAATTAATGCAGGCAGGTGGGATTAGTATAGATAGGCATTATGGTCGGCATGGACACGGTGGGCCGAGGGGGCCTGTTTCTATGCTGTACGACTCTATGACTCTATGTTTAACTGTCTTTTTACCATTTCTGCAATCTTTGGCCTTATCTGCTGGTGTAGTCTTACATTTGTACATCCTGGTTATCATTACCCAAATTACTACCCTGCTCTATTACCTCGTTGTTTCTCTTTGATTTACTACATCTCATGATTCCCATTATTTAGTTTAAAGCCCTCTCTACCACCCTAGTTATATGACTCGCCAGAATACTGGTCCCAGCTCCCTCCACCCAGAACTGTACCACTGACCTCACACCCAGAACCATGCCCCTTGCCCAGAATGAGACCCACCCCATCTCAAACTCTCTCACAGCTAGAACTGTGCACAATTCACAGGTAAGGAAAGAGTTAAATTTTCTTAAGCTTTTGCCTGTTAAGTAGGTTAGCAGTAGAAGATACCAGACAAATATTTAATTGTTATGGATTAAGTTACAAGATTCTTACTTTCTGACTCCATAGATCTCACAGAAGATACCCTACAAGTCCAAGTGATAAGGGCACCTGTAAGGATCCTTTATTCAATCAATCTTATTAACTTATCAGTTGAATGATTTAGTCAAGGTGAATCTGGTTGGAGTGTTATTCTGGTTAGAACTGCAATTATTAATGAGGGAGAACAGCTAAGGTGATGGGATAATGCTCTGGAATATGGGTTGGGATAAAAAGGGTATAAAGAGTTGTTGCTAAACAGCTCAGTCCTCAGAGGTCTGATCAGCCGTGAGCCCCAGGAACTGTAAGGGAATTCCCCTGTGTACTTACAAAGTATTGATGTGAGTATATGTGTATAGATGGTTCAAGATGGCTCCTGGGCTGGAAGCTCCCTAGCTGTTCAACTCTATCCATGGCCATCTGCTCCCATCCCTAACGTTTTCTCCCCCAATCTGCCCTCTTAAACTGTTTAAATTCCCCTGGCTCTTTAAATCAGTTCATTTTAGCCCTATCTAAAGGCTAACAGTTAGTTTAGTGTATGTTACCTGGGCCCACTGCCCTCCCCCAGCCACACCTGCTCTTTGTTTTCTCAATGAAATTGATCCGGATGAAACTGACGAGCACAGCTGCCGATACTTCAATCTCCGATCCTGCTGTCTTCACAGTCCAGAGTGTCTGGACCCAAGAGAAGTCCTGAGAAAAGGTGCCCCGAACACCCAAAAAATCCACGAACGGCCCCCCCGGCCGCAACTTCAAAGCGCCCGCGGGAGATGGCTCAGAGCATCTGCAGCGCACTGTTGGCAATGGTGCATGCCTTTATTTAAACCACTGCAAAAATAAAACCCTTAGCAAATGTAATCACCTCTAAGTCTGCCAAATGATGCTTCACCTCCCGAAGGACGTGGATGAGCTTTCCGGACGTCGATGGTGGGCACTGACGAAATGGCTTATTACCTGCACCAGCTTCCCTCCCCCCCCCCCTTTACCCCCCTGGCTTTGACCACCTACGGCAAAAGTGCGAAGAGAAATGCAGACTGGTTTCAATCTCATAATGAAGAGCTGGAACCTGTCATAGCCGCTAAGCGCATTGCATTGTTGAACTACAAGAAAGCCCCCAGCGATTTAACATCTGCAGCAGTTAAAGCAGCCAGAAGTACTGCACAAAGAACAGCTAGGCGTTGCGCAAACGACTACTGGCAACACCTATGCAGTCATATTCAGCTGGCCTCAGACACCGGAAACATCAGAGGAATGTATGATGGCATGAAGAGAGCTCTTGGTCCAACCATCAAGAAGATCGCCCCCCTCAAATCTAAATCGGGGGACATAATCACTGACCAACGCAAACAAATGGACCGCTGGGTTGAGCACTACCTAGAACTGTACTCCAGGGAGAATGCTGTCACTGAGACTGCCCTCAATGCAGCCCAGCCTCTACCAGTCATGGATGAGCTGGACATACAGCCAACCAAATCGGAACTCAGTGATGCCATTGATTCTCTAGCCAGCGGAAAAGCCCCTGGGAAGGACAGCATTACCCCTGAAATAATCAAGAGTGCCAAGCCTGCTATACTCTCAGCACTACATGAACTGCTTTGTCTGTGCTGGGACGAGGGAGCAGTACCCCAGGACATGCGCGATGCCAATATCATCACCCTCTATAAAAACAAAGGTGACCGCGGTGACTGCAACAACTACCGTGGAATCTTCCTGCTCAGCATAGTGGGGAAAGTCTTTGCTCGAGTCGCTCTGAACAGGCTCCAGAAGCTGGCCGAGCGCGTCTACCCTGAGGCACAGTGTGGCTTTCGAGCAGAGAGATTCACCGTTGACATGCTGTTCTCCCTTCGTCAGATACAGGAGAAATGCCGTGAACGACAGATGCCCCTCTACATTGCTTTCATTGATCTTACCAAAGCCTTTGACCTCGTCAGCAGACGTGGTCTCTTCAGACTACTAGAAAAGATCAGATGTCCACCAAAGCTACTAAGTATCATCACCTCATTCCATGACAATATGAAAGGCACAATTCAACATGGTGGCTCCTCATCAAACCCCTTTCCTATCCTGAGTGGTGTGAAACAGGGCTGTGTTCTCGCACCCACACTTTTTGGGATTTTCTTCTCCCTGCTGCTTTCACATGCGTTCAAATCCTCTGAAGAAGGAATTTTCCTCCACACAAGATCAGGGGGCAGGTTGTTCAACCTTGCCCGTCTAAGAGCGAAGTCCAAAGTACGGAAAGTCCTCATCAGAGAACTCCAATTGCTGACGATGCTGCTTTAACATCTCACACTGAAGAATGCCTGCAGAGTCTCATCGACAGGTTTGCGTCTGCCTGCAATGAATTTGGCCTAACCATCAGCCTCAAGAAAACGAACATCATGGGGCAGGACGTCAGAAATGCTCCATTCATCAATATTGGCGACCACGCTCTGGAAGTGGTTCAAGAGTTCACCTACCTAGGCTCAACTATCACCAGTAACCTGTCTCTAGATGCAGAAATCAACAAGCGCATGGGTAAGGCTTCCACTGCTATGTCCAGACTGGCCAAGAGAGTGTGGGAAAATGGCGCACTGACACGGTACACAAAAGTCCGAGTGTATCAGGCCTGTGTCCTCAGTACCTTGCTCTACGGCAGCGAGGCCTGGACAACGTATGCCAGCCAAGAGCGACGTCTCAATTCATTCCATCTTCGCTGCCTTCGGAGAATAATTGGCATCAGGTGGCAGGACTATATCTCCAACACAGAAGTCTTTGAAGCGGCCAACACCCCCAGCTTATACACACTACTGAGTCAGCGGCGCTTGAGATGGCTTGGCCATGTGAGCCGCATGGAAGATGGCAGGATCCCCAAAGACACATTGTACAGCGAGCTCGCCACTGGTATCAGACCCACCGGCCGTCCATGTCTCCGCTATAAAGACGTCTGCAAACGCGACATGAAATCGTGTGACATTGATCACAAGTCATGGGAGTCAGTTGCCAGCATTCGCCAGAGCTGGCGGGCAGCCATAAAGACAGGGCTAAGTTGTGGCGAGTCGAAGAGACTTAGTAGTTGGCAGGAAAAAAGACAGAGGCGCAAGGGGAGAGCCAACTGTGCAACAGCCCCAACAAACAAATTTCTCTGCAGCACCTGTGGAAGAGCCTGTCACTCCAGAATTGGCCTTTATAGCCACTCCAGGCGCTGCTTCACAAACCACTGACCACCTCCAGGTGCATATCCATTGTCTCTCGAGATAAGGAGGCCCAAAATAAAAAGAAAGAAAAAGAATATGTGTAATATTGTCAAATAATAGTCATCACAAAATAATCTGAACACTTTTGAATCCTATTCGAGAAATAATTTAGAAACTCAACACCCCATTCTTGAACATCACAAAACTCCAAATGGATCTTCATTAGCGATAAACAGATCCAGGAATTCAAACATGCACAGGCCTCAGCATGGATGATTCAGTCAGAGAAGATGAAACTGCTCCAATCTATACCCATCAGTATGTTGTATAGTACAACAGGTTTATTATTAGTCACTACAGATGTGTTACAGGCAACTGGTTAGAATCAGATTCACTGACTTTATTTACAAAAACAAATTCAAAACATACAACTCTGACAAGAATTAGTTCCCTTTAAAGAATTGGAACTCCATTTAAAAATGCATTCAAGGTCACAAGACACAGATTCAGAGATCCAAGAATGAAGATACAGACCAGCTATGCTGTTTATGCAGTGTTAGGATGAGAGTACTGTAGGTGGACAACAGTATTACTTACAAAATGCTTCCAGCTACCCCTTAAAACTTCACTTTCCATTAATAAAATCTTTGGGGAAAAAAACGATCCTCAAGATTTGGGCATTTCTGCTCAAATTTGCTGCCACCGACCCAGCACAGAGCAGAACAAGGGGGATTTATTAGAAATACCAAGAAAACAAAACAGACAGCAGCCACAAAAAAATCCCACAAAACCTCTAAATAAAACTTGATTGAAGAGAATTCATGACATTCCTAGAATGGTGTTCATCCCAAAAAGACCTCTCGATGTGGAGGAGAATTTAATCATCCCATTCATCATCATCATCTTCAAAATCATCATCATCATCATCATCTGGAGCAGAAACATCACATTACTGGAGTTCACTGTCCTTCTACACTCCAGCCTAAACCAAAACCCTCTCCCCTCCAAACCCCTGCCCCCTTTCTCTCCCACCCCCACCATCTGGAAGGACAAGGGCAGCAGACACATGGGAACACCACCACCTGCAATTCCCCTCCAAGTCACACACCATCCTGACTTGGAACTATATTACCGTTCCTTCACTGTCACTGGATCAAAATCCTGGAACTCCCTTCCTAACAGCACTGTGGGTGTACCTACGCCACATGGACTGCAGTAGTTCAAGAAGGCAGCTCACCACCACCTTCTCAAGGGCAATTAGGGATGGACAATAAATGCTGGCCTGGCCAGTGACACCCACATCCCATGCTCCCTCTAAGCTGGACAGTTACCTGAAAGTTCTCATGCACGCCACAAATAATTCAGCCCCTTTAAGTTACTGCACATGTAGGGAGGGCTCAATTGCTTCAGTTACTTTCATTGTTAAATTTCCCAATGGAACGCTGGCTGCCTGGGCGGCTGACAGCGCAGGCGGTGTGAACGCTGGGGAAATTCTGGCTCACCTGAAAGATGAATAGCACGACTTCTTTTCTGCATCACTTGCATAAGGGCTCCCACAATCCCATCAGGCTCAGGAGGCAGGTGGGGTCTGGGGTCTGGGCTGTCAGGTACCTGAAAGACAGTTAGTTACAAGTTCATAGGTTGTTCAGTCATCACCATGCTCTGAACAGCCATTGTTTCAACCCCATAATGCAGACAGACGGCTGGTTCCAAACAGGGTATGGTGTAAATTTCCATCTCCAGTGCCTGGATAGCAGTGAGTTGCTCACATTATACAATACAACCATGATCAATCCCGAATGGAATGAAAATCAGGCTGTTGGTACAATGAGAGTGACCCACTCACTCAGGCTTGTGTCCATGTGAAGATGAACATTTATTCCAGGTGCTTTGATTTGCAAAGTCTAGGCCCGACCTAAACCTCACTGGAAGGTATTGTGTCAGACGGGGAGTGTCCTTACTCCAGGGTCATCCTCTTCTGCAATCCTCAAGCACTGTTGGCAGGTTGACTCCTGTCCTTTGTGCCTGAGCTATAGAGGATTACAGTACAGGAAGCCAATTAGCCCACTGTGTATGTGGGCACCAAACCCAGAGCAATCCCACTGCACTGCTCTCTCCCCATAGCCCTGTATCAATCCAGAGCAATCCCACTGCACTGCTCTCTCCCCATAGCCCTGTATCTTCCTCTTTCAAATATTTATCCTGTCTTCCCTTAACAGATGTGAAGGTCTCTGCCTCAACCATTTCTTGTGGCAAATCATTCTATGCAATAACCCTCCACGTAAAGAGACTTCTCCAAACTTCTGCTCACCCCCTTGATAACTACATGGGATGACTTTCTGTGGGATCCTTCCCACACCAACCTCCCCTCCCCACCCATGCTTGTGTGCTAAGCCTCACTGGAGAGCAATGGTCATCCCACAGAGTGGTACCAAGTGTTTATGCTGCTTTTCCAGGATTCTACAGCTCTGGCCAAGTTACAGCAGGAGAGTCACATGGAGATGGATGAGCCCTCATCACTAGTTGCCGAACCAGAGTACTGTTCACTCCATCAAAATGCTTCAGAATTTTTAGACATCTATTAACCTTCTCTGCACCAGTGAAAACAGTCCCAGAATCGCAAGTCTCTCCTCATCACCATTGACTCCCATTCCTGACATCACCCTGATGAGTCCACACTGTCACGTTCTATATTTGGCAGTGCCCTTACCAACTTTAATACACATCCTTGTCGGATCTGATCCAGCAGCAGGTTCCGACCACTGGCTGCTCCCGGAGATTTCTCCTTTTCCACTGGATTCAGCCGAGTACCACGTCTGATATCTTCAAGCAGCAAATTATTTGATGGAGGGGGTGGGGCAGCACTCCCAAATATAGGAGGTGGAGCAGCACTCCCAAATATAGGAGGTGGAGGGGGTGGGGCAGCACTCCCAAATATAGGAGGTGGCGGGGGTGGGGCAAATGGGGCACTGAATGTATTAGTGAGGGGGGGAGCTGGGGGAGCAGGTACAAATGGAGTTCCTTGCTGAGGTGGGGGTGGGGAGGGTATAGGTTCCCTGTAGCTGGGAGAGGTTTGTTGACCTCCCCGTGTTTGGGTAGGGGGGCCAGCAGGGCCTGGTCCACCCCTGTTTGGGGGCAGCTCTCGGGCACAGGGATTGAATGGCAGGCGGGGAGGGGGAGGGGGAGGAGGAGGAGGAGGAGGAGGAGCTACTGCTCTGTCATGATGACGGCCTGAGGAAACTGGGAAAAAGGAGAGAGAGAGATCAGTATCGGCACTGACCCCACCCCCCCCGCTACACACACACACACACCACTGACACCCCCCCCCCACCTACACACACACACACACACACACCACTGACCCCCCCCCCACCTACACACACACACACACACCACTGACCCCCCCCACCTACACACACACACCACTGACCCCACCCCCCCACCTACACACACACACACACCACTGACCCCCCCCCCACACACACACACACACACACACACACACCACTGACACCCCCCCACACACACACACACACACACACACACCACTGACCCCCCCCACACACACCACTGACCCCCCCCCACACACACACACACCACTGACCCCCCCCCCCACACACACACACACACACCACTGACCCCCCCCCCCCACACACACACACCACTGACCCCCCCCCCCCCACACACACACCACTGACCCCCCCCCACACACCCACACACACACCACTGACCCCCCCCCACACACCCACACACACACCACTGACCCCCCCCCACACACCCACACACACACCACTGACCCCCCCCCCACACACCCACACACACACCACTGACCCCCCCCCCACACACACACACCACTGACCCCCCCCCACACACACACACCACTGACCCCCCCCCACACACACACACCACTGACCCCCCCCCACACACACACACACACCACTGACCCGCCCCCACACACACACACACACCACTGACCCCCCCCCACACACACACACACACCACTGACCCCCCCCCACACACACACACACACCACTGACCCCCCCCACACACACACACACACACACCACTGACCCCCCCCCCCACACACACACACACACACCACTGACCCCCCCCACACACACACACACACACACCACTGACCCCCCACACACACACACACACACACCACTGACCCCCCACACACACACACACACACACCACTGACCCCCCACACACACACACACACACACCACTGACCCCCCACACACACACACACACCACTGACCCCCCCCCCACACACACACACCACTGACCCCCCACACACACACACACACCACTGACCCCCCCCCCACACACACACACCACTGACCCCCCCCCACACACACACACACACCACTGACCCCCCCCCACACACACACACACACCACTGACCCCCCCCCACACACACACACACACCACTGACCCCCCCCACACACACACACACACACACCACTGACCCCCCCCCCCACACACACACACACACACCACTGACCCCCCACACACACACACACACACCACTGACCCCCCCCACACACACACACACACACCACTGACCCCCCACACACACACACACACCACTGACCCCCCACACACACACACACACACACCACTGACCCCCCACACACACACACACACCACTGACCCCCCCCCCACACACACACACCACTGACCCCCCCCCCACACACACACACCACTGACCCCCCCCCCCACACACACACACCACTGACCCCCCCCCCACACACACACACCACTGACCCCCCCCCCACACACACACCACTGACCCCCCCCCCACACACACACACACACCACTGACCCCCCCCCCACACACACACACACCACTGACCCCCCCCCCACACACACACACACCACTGACCCCCCCCCCCACACACACACACACCACTGACCCCCCCCCCCACACACACACACACCACTGACCCCCCCCCCCCCACACACACACACACCACTGACCCCCCCCCCCCACACACACACACACCACTGACCCCCCCCACACACACACACCCACTGACCCCCCCACACACACACACACACACCACTGACCCCCCCACACACACACACACACACACCACTGACCCCCCCACACACACACCCCACACACACCACTGACCCCCCCCCACACACACACACCACTGACCCCCCCCCACACAACACACACCACTGACCCCCCCCCCACACACACACCACGACCCCCCCCCACACACACACACCACTGACCCCCCCCCACACACACACACACACACACCACTGACCCCCCCCCCACACACACACACACCACTGACCCCCCCCCCACACACACACACACCACTGACCCCCCCCCACACACACACCACTGACCCCCCCCCACACACACACACCACTGACCCCCCCCCCACACCCACACACACACCACTGACCCCCCCCCACACACACACACCACTGACCCCCCCCCACACACACACACACCACTGACCCCCCCCCACACACACACCACTGACCCCCCCCCACACACACACCACTGACCCCCCCCCCACACACACACCACTGACCCCCCCCCACACACACACACCACTGACCCCCCCCCCACACACACACACCACTGACCCCCCCCCACACACACACACCACTGACCCCCCCCCCCACACACACACACACACCACTGACCCCCCCCCCACACACACACACACCACTGACCCCCCCCCACACACACACACACCACTGACCCCCCCCCACACACACACCACTGACCCCCCCCACACACACACACCACTGACCCCCCCCCACACACACACACACACTGACCCCCCCCACACACACACACCACTGACCCCCCCCACACACACACACCACTGACCCCCCCCCACACACACACACCACTGACCCCCCCCACACACACACACCACTGACCCCCCCCACACACACACAACACACACCACTGACCCCCCCCACACACACACACACCACTGACCCCCCCCCCCACACACACACACACACACACACACCACTGACCCCCCCCACACACACACACACCACTGACCCCCCCCCACACACACACACACTGACCCCCACACACACACACACACTGACCCCCCCCCACACACACACACACCACTGACCCCCCCCACACACACACACACCACTGACCCCCCCACACACACACACACACACCACTGACCCCCCCCACACACACACACACACCACTGACCCCCCCACACACACACACACACCACTGACCCCCCCCACACACACACACACACACCACTGACCCCCCCCACACACACACACACACCACTGACCCCCCCCACACACACACACACACACCACTGACCCCCCCCACACACACACACACACCACTGACCCCCCCCCACACACACACACACCACTGACCCCCCCACACACACACACACCACTGACCCCCCCCCACACACACACACACCACTGACCCCCCCCCACACACACACACACCACTGACCCCCCCCCACACACACACACACACCACTGACCCCCCCCCACACACACACACACCACTGACCCCCCCCACACACACACACACCACTGACCCCCCCCACACACACACACACACCACTGACCCCCCCCACACACACACACACACTGACCCCCCCACACACACACACACCACTGACCCCCCACACACACACACACACCACTGACCCCCCCCCCACACACACACACACACCACTGACCCCCCCACACACACACAAACACACACCACTGACCCCCCCCACACACACACACACCACTGACCCCCCCCCCCACACACACACACACCACTGACCCCCCCCACCCACCCCTCACACACACACACACCACTGACCCCCCCCCACCCCCCCTACACACACACACACACCACTGACCCCCCCCCACCCCCCCTACACACACACACACACACTGACCCCCCCCACCCCCCTACACACACACACACCACTGACCCCCCCCACCCCCCCTACACACACACACACAA